>NC_064283.1:53652710-53727867 GCF_019186545.1 Solanum stenotomum
CTAATGATTGATTTATGATGGATTATGATTGAATTGATGATTTATTGTTGATTTATGATGAAATCCTCCAAGAACCCATGAAACCCCCATATTTCTCAATTATGAAGTTGTGATGTGGGTTTGTTGATTATTGAAGAATGATATGAAATTATGCAGGTAGTGATTTGGTTACTTGAAATTATGATTATATCCATGTATAATGTAGTAATTATAGATGTGTTGATTGAATATGATATATGGTACTTGAAGGGGTAAAGTATGAGAATTATGCATGATTATAAGATTTATGAATATGCTTAAAGAACACTTTGAGAGTAAAGTGATTATGATTATGATCTAGTTGTTGTGTTGTTGCAAGATTATCTCATGTACACACTTATGAATGATTATGATATGATGTGAAAGTTTTTCTCACAATATGATGATTCTTAGGTTGAAAGTCTATTCTCACCTATTGAATCTATGAGCCCAGTATGATTTATGTTGGATTGAGTATCAAGACATTCTTACATGAGTATGAACTTAAGTCAAGACTTAATATGTAATATATGGGAATTTATGCTTAGCAATGAGTGGATATGGATATGAGATGAAATCTTATATGCTAGTTGAGTCCGGCTTTCCAAATGGATTCCTTATACGCTAGTTGAGTCTGAGTTCCCAAAGTATGTACCTCATGAGATGGAAACCTTCTACCTTAGTTGAGTCTGAGTTTCTAGTAGCAATCTTCTTATCCCATAACTATGTGCCTACATAGGTATTTAGCTAGTGTATCCACCTAAGCTAAGAGTATGGTTCTACCTTAGGCAAGTAGGACAACCCCTTTTTCAGTGTGGGGTAGACACATATTCCATGATAAGCTCACATGGTCTATGTCGGTTAAGGCTTATTCCCTATTATGATTGTATGAACAAGAAGATGAGCTATGAACTATAGCTACTCAAGGAGCTTTACTTAGTATGGGTGGGATGATGGGATCTTATTCATGCATTGCACAAGTAGACTTTGAGGGTATGTACGATATGTTCCTTTTCTGATATGCTGATTTATGAGTTGATTATGCTTATGACCTATGCTTTTCCATTATTTTCAAAATGATGCTTTAACTTAGAAAATTGCATGCATTCAACTAAAATGTCCCTTTTAGCATGTTTTCAATGTTTTTATGCATGGCTATCATGCTTAGTGCATTTTTGTACTAAACCTTATTTTCCTACATTTTCCCCAAGTGTAGGGTCTGGTGTTTGAGGTGCTCTTCTTTGGTTCAAGCTTGGATTCGACTATTCTCCTTGGTTGTGGTGAGTCCTCATGGTTCTAGGATGGATGATGTCTTTGTAATTCCTTTTTCATTGTATTAGACTTTCAAATTATGTTGTAAGGGTTGTGACCTTATTTTGTTTCAAGTATTGTAATAGATGGCTAATTGAGACAAGTCCAGACTTCTACTTTCCTTTATGAAAATTTTGGACTTGAAATGTGTTTTACTCTTTATTGTTCTTTACTTATGTTATGATATGATAAGTGGCTTACATGGAGCCTTTAGGGGTTCTATGTGCCTTGTTACGTCTAAGGGCTACCCTTGGGTCATGACACTCGCCGAGTAGTTCGGTGAGTCGTCGAACCCATTAGGCAAGCCAAATCGGGCTGAATAAATCTCAATTAGGCCATACATGCTGCATAAACCTTAGGTGGTTTGACCCTTAGTGTCAACTCACACTCTTAGTAGCCACTCTATCGTTTAAAGGGCCCCAACACCCTTCAGACAAATTGCATAAGTATGTTTCAATGTGATCACCATAATTAATTTAAGCCAAGTTATGCCAAAATGGAGTTTAGAATTTGTTTGTTATTTTTGTAGAGTCATGCCTCCCCAAACTCCGTTAACCCACAAATGGTCGTAGAAGTAAACTATAAACTAAGGGATTAGTGGAACGATATCAAGAAAAACTACAGAAGAGAGATTCGTCATTTTTTGGGAGGTCTTATCTACCTCATATTTGTCATACCTGACCATCACTTGATTAGGGCCTTTCTAGAATATGGGAACCCCTCGAGGATGGTTTTCAAGTTTAACAACTTTAAATTAGTACCTACAATTGAAGAGATTAGTGGCTTCATTGATTTGCTGTATTATGAGTGTTAAATGGTTGTACCCTATAAGCCATTATCAAAGGAGTTTCTAGAAAGTCTTGGGATGAAGTACAATCCAAAATTGACCTTTATTGGATTTTGAATGGATTCCCTTCGACTTTTTGGATTCATGGTTTGGCCAAGAATGTAGTTATTATTATTTCTATGAGGAATTTGAGTGCTCCACTGAGGGATGGGAAGAATATCGTGTGAACGCCTTTGCCATCACACTATTGGGATCTCTAGTTTTACCCAAACAAAGAAGGAAGATCGATACTCGTTTGGGGTACGTTGTTCGCCAATTATCTCAAGGAAGGGATGAACATAAAAAATTATAGTGTCTATGATATTAGCAGAGATCATCAGGAGTTTGTCCGCATGTGTTGATGGTAGAATATTTTTCGAAGGATGCAAACTCTTGCTACAATTGTGGGCTATCGAACACTTCTATAGATGACCTGACAGGATAGATGTTTTCAATGGTATAGGCAACAAAACCGATAACCATCCAAGAAGATTGAAAGGTTTCACTGCACCTGTGGGATTCGTAAATTGGCAAATATTTTTGATAGAACTCAACAACCATCACATTCAATGGAAACTCTATTGGCTATCTACCCCCCATGCAATAGTAAGAGGCGATGAATGCTATTTCATTGAAGTTATTGGCTTAAAAGACATTCAACCATACGCTACTCTTCAAGTACTCCGCCTATTTGGACAAACTCAAGTAATACCACTCTAATCCAACATGGATCAGTGCTAGTATGACTTTGGATTAGATAATCCGCAAGTCCACAATATACTTCAAAGATGGGACCGGGTGGTAACCATTCCTATGGGTGCACGACGGGCCTTTTGTACACTTGAGTATAACATATGGATTCTAAGGGAGACTGACGGAAAAAAATTAAGTGGGGAAGGATACTATGGGCTTACGGATGAAAAAGAAAACATATGGGCAAGCAACTTATTGAACCTCGACAAGAATTCACTCCGTATCCGGAAGAGCGAATAACGCTAAGTTCTTGTGATCGATATCTTCGAGATTTCAAATTTCTAGGATAATTTCCTATGTTACCCCTTTTCCCTTTAGTTTATTTCAGTTTTTGTTTTCAGTTATGATGTAATGGTTAATTTTTTTTATAATATATGAAAGTTGATTTATTTCCTCTAATCTAAACTCCAAATCGGCAAATAAGGCTTAAATTAATTATTGTGCATCACTTATGTTTTGTCTTAGACCTACCTCTGGCTCAACGAGTCTCATTGCATTTAGGGCGTTTATCTTAAAACAATGTGCTTGTTATCTCAAACTATTTAGGGCGTTTATCTTAAAACAATGTGCTTGTTATCTCAAACTATGTGAGGTTCTAACTTGGTTTTTCTTTTGATTTTGTTTTTAGTTTACCCTTCCCCAATGGTTGATCTGTAGACCATGGTTTACCACACGCGATCAAAGGGCGCTCTTCCTTCTTTTCCAAGGGAGAATCACAAAGGAAAGAGAAATACGACTAATGATAAGGCTTTGGGTAAAGCTATCGAAAAAGAGCGTTCTTTGAACAAGTCGGTCTAAGCACTGAACAAAAAATAAGGGAGTTAGAAGAAGTGATATCTGATATACGCAAGTGGGCTAAGTTGTTACTCTCTATCAATCCCTCTTTAGAGATAAACATGGATAAACAACTTGTCACAATTCCAGCCACTTTCCAAAATAATCATCCACCTACTGAACCTAGCTTTATTAATATGCTTCAAGGGAATACTCACTTCCCAAACTACCAGTATCCTGCCCAACATCACATATATGCTTCTAGACCTTTATATATTACTCCACGCGTACATAGTCCTACCTTACAAGCTCCTCGATATAAAAAATCTCTGTACCAAGGTCCTTGGTATCCTGCGCCGATCATACCATATCAAATTCCTCCATCAGGATGCCTCCATATCAAATAACTCCATGCCAAATATGTCACAACCCGGGGTTACCCCCAAGACGCAACATGGCGTAGTTGACCCCGAAGGGGTCGCATACAAGCCCTTAGCATAATCATACACATAATGTCTTAAGAAATAATGCGGAAAATTAAAACTTTTATAACCAAAAGTCAAACTTCAAATTTCATATATAAAGAGTTGTGAAAATACTAGACTTCTCTTATTAGAAACCATCTAAACATAAGAGTACGAAATTAGGGACTTAACCCTTTACATCAATGAAAGTCTTTACATAATAAAGTACGACTAAAACTAAGAATGAAATAAACACATGGTCCTCGAACTGGAGGACTCACCAAAACTTAGGGAATAGTCGACCCAAGCTTTACTGTGAAGAATGATGTAATGAATCAACGTCCGAGACCTATACTCATGGTATGTAGAAAAGAAGGGGTTAGCACAAATATGTACTAAGTATGGAAACATGCATAAAACATTTAAATATGCTAAATAGGACATTTTTCTTGGAAGTACGCATTAATCAAGTTTGGAAAGCCAATATGCATTTTCAACCATAGATAACAAGCTATAGTCACAATACACTCATAACATAGTAATATAAATACCTTAGCAACCTCTAAGAATACTTGTGCAATGTATGGTTGGCATCCCATAATACGAACCTTACTAAGCATTTCTTGAAGCCACATATTCATTACCATAATCATCAAGCTTAGCATAATCCATAGTCATAAATGAGGAATTATACAAGTACATAAACTAAACATAAGGAAAGTCATCTATTCATATCTTATCATACCATAAGGAAACCATTCCACAACATCCTAATAAGTCTCGTTGTTCAATACAAAAGTGAAGTCCCATACCCCCACTCCTACCAAGTAAACCCATTAAGAAGTCATAGTATAGTTCCTATCATATTCATTATCTTATTGTTATTAGGGAATATTAGACATAACCAACATAGACCATGTGAGCTACATGGAATATGGTGTAATATAACCCCACACCGAAAGAAGGCGGTCTTACTTGCCGAAGGTAGAACTAATCATATTTAGCTTCTAAGTGGATCCACTAGCTAAGTCCTATGTTTGGCACATAGTTATCGGATAGGGAGATTGTTACTAGAAACCCAACATATTGCATTAATGGAGGAGACTCAATCTCATGAGTTTACTATAGATAACCCAACCTATAATATGAGCGGATGGGCCTTTTCCTCATTGTCCTTATCCACTAGGTACTATGCATTATTTCCCAATTATACATAATTAGTATGGAATTGTATCTACATGTGTGAAGGAATACTTTACCCTTCGTTCAATTCAACTCACTAAATAGCTCATAGATTTATTTAAGTGAGAACTACCTTTCACCGTAGAATCATCATTTTAGGGTGAGTAACTTTCATCTCATTATTCATAGTGTTTTCATGAGAACTAGCCCTTTAATCAACACAACAACATCATCATCATCCTAGACAATTTATACATAAACATGTGTAAGGATAGGGGAAATTAGTCTACCAAAAACACATTAATTCACACAATAGTCATAGGATTCTCACCTTTTAAAGGAGTTCATAAGTTCATCAATAACTATCAACATTCATGAACAATCCTTCACAATTTACCCCTTGCAAGGTCATGAACTAAGTCTCACATTTACATTTAGGCTATACTATCATCAACATGAAAAAGGCAAAGTTTCATAACCAAATTAACATAAGCACAATACATAGTAGAAATCACCTTGCATCAATAGCTTCATTGAAATTCATTAAATTGGGGTCATTGGGTAGTTCATGGTTTCATGGAGAGTTCTACTATAAAACCACCATTAAAATGTCAAATCATCCATAATATACATCAAATAGCATAATGAAAATGTTTTTAGGAAGAACCCATGCCTAGAATGAAAACCCTAGTTTTTGCAAAATAATACCCATTTTCGAAATTGAGTTGAGAGGGCTTCATGGAGGAAAGTATTCCATGAATCAAGGTGGCCTTGGTTGATGTTTTCCCACGTAATTTGAGTGAAAATCTTGGAGCTTGAACCCTAATCTTGAGCTTCTTCTATGTTATTCAATGGAGTTTAGAGAGAGAAAATTATTGCGGGAAGTGGTTTTGATTTTGAGTTTGTGAGTTATGAGAGTTAAAAGACTTGTTTAATACTTAAAAATACTTTAATAAACTTAAAAAAACTAAATACAACCGTCCCTAACCTTAAACAAATGAATTAGTAATTTACCAAACCATTTTATCTAAGGCTGAACCAAGACAGCTTTCCGAGGCATAATCCACGAACCCCAAACCATGGAGTGTGGATGGGTCCACGGACTGTCCTGGCTGTCCGTGGTTTGGTTTAGAGAGGGGTTGTTCAAGGTCTTGGTGAGGAGACCAAGTCTCAACTCACGAGATGTTTCCACGGAGCGTGAGCTGGTCCACGGACCGTACTGCACGTCCGTGGAATGGGGTTGGAACATGGAGTTTTGGGGGATCTTTGAGGAGGCTAAGGCTAGGCTCACGATTCCCATCTACGGAGCATGAGTCAGTCCAAGCCTCATGGTCCTCATTTCGTGAATGATGCTGCTTTTGGGCAGCTTTTAGAGCATCCCCTTGGCTCTCATCAAGGACCCCTGAGGGGTAGCCTTGCCTTGAGGTATAAGCTCTAGGAACTTAGTATCAAGTTAGGGAACTTATTTTACAACTTGAATCTTGACGTTAACTTACTAACCTCCTTGAACCTCGACATTAGCTCACATGCTTAGGTTGTAGCTTAACCTAGCATTTTCCAGAGTGTTACATTATCTCCCTTTAGGAACATTCGTCCTCAAATGACACTTTAAAACACATTAAGGGTTAATGACTCAAGACTAGCAACCCAACAACATGCCACATTAACAATGCACAAAACATAAGAGAAACACCACTCCACCTCAAGACTTAATCAATGCAATCACAAGGAGGTAAGAACTACATCTACAACCCACTATGCACACAACATTATCATTTCATATTATCTTAGGAGGAATTACCTTCTCCATGCAACAAGCTGAACACAATCAATCAATAAAGAGCCATTTAGCCATATCATAAAAAGTATAGCACCTATGTTCATTAGTTCACCTCACGAAGTCAAATATGCAACCATTATACTAAAGTACAGCCCCACATGAGGAATACCTAAATCATGAAAACTCAATACATGCTAAACATGAATTCTCACAAGAACATGCACACATAAGAAAATCATAAATAAAACTCACAGTACAATTATTCCAAAATGCCAACTCAAGAACTAATTACCTCAAGTAGGGGTAGGAGTAGAAGGAAAAAGATGAGGATAGCGGGACTTCATATTGGCCTCGGCCTCCCAAGTAGCACCCTCAACTAGGTGATTCCTCCATAAGACTTTAACAAAAACTACCTCTTTGTTCCTTAACTTCTTAACTTGCCGGTCTAAAATCTCAATTGGAACTTCTTCATAGGAAAGATTTTAATCAGCTACTAAACCCTCTAAGGGAAGAAGGATACCGGATCACCAATGCACTTCTTGAGCATGGGGACATGGAACACTGGGTGAATCGGAGCCAACTCACTGGGTAAGTCTAATTCATATGCAACCTTTCCCACACATGTCAAGATTTGGTATGGCCCCACATATCGAGGACTAAGTTTCCCCTTCTTGCCCAACCTCATCACACCCTTCATAGGTGAGATTTTTAAGTAGACCCAATCACCAATCTTCAATTCAAGATTTCTTCTTCTATTGTCGACATAGGAATTTTGCCGACTTTGAGCCGTCTTCATCCTCTCTCGAATGAGTCAAACTTTTTCAATGGCATCATAAACTAGATCGGGACCAATTAGAGCAAACTCACCTACTTCAAACCAACCCACCGGAGATCTACACCTCCTGCCATAAAGTGCTTCAAACGGAGCCATAATAATGCTTGAGTGGTAACGATTCTTGTAGGCAAATTCAATCAATGAAAGATGATCATCCCAATTTCCCTTGAAATCAATCACACACGCCCTCAACATATCCTCTAAAGTCTGAATGGTCCATTCCTCTTGACCATCCATTTGAAGGTGGAAAGCGGTACTAAGTTTAACATTAGTACCAAGCCCTCATTGGAATGCTTTACAAAAATGTAAAGTAAATTAAGTACCCCGATCCGATATGATGGACAACAGAACCCCATGTAACTTCACTATTTCCTCGATGTATAACTTAGCATAGTCTTCTGCCGAGAAGGAAATCTTGACAGGAAAAAATTGGGTTGACTTCGTCATCCTATCAATAATGACCCAAATAGAGTCATGTCTCATTCGAGTACGAGGACCCCACAACGAAGTCCATATTCACCTCCTCCCACTTCCACGTGGGAAGATCTATATCTTGTAACAAACCCCTTTTTTTTGTGTTCGACTTTGACTTGCTGACAGTTTGGACATTTAGCTACAAAGCCTGCTATATCCTTCTTTATACCATTCCACCAATAGACCTCCCGCAGATCACGATACATCTTGGTGGCTCCTGGATGAATAGATTATCGCAAACCATGCGGCTCTTCTAGAATATGATCTCTCAAGTCATCAACATCCGGAACACACAATCTACCTTGGTACTTAAGCACCCCATCTCCCCCTTGGGAAAAAGGCTCAACGGACTTGTTGAGAACCGATTCTTTCAACTCCATCAGAATAGGATCAAGATGTTGCTTAGACTTCACATAAACCACAACAGATGATTCAGAACTATGGTGAACCATAAATCCACCCTTTGAGGAATCTACCAGTTGGACACCTAAACGGGCCAACGTATGCACCTCGCAAACTAGCTCCTTCTTTTCATCTTCTACATGACTCACACTACCCATAGTCATTCAACTTAGGGCATTGGCAACTACATTAGCTTTTTCGATGTGGTAAAGGACACTCATATCATAATCTTTTAAGAGTTCCAGCCACCTCCTCTGTCGGAGATTTAAATCTCTCTGACTAAACACATATTGGAGACTCTTGTGGTAAGTGAACACATCAACATGGACCCCATATAAATAGTGCCTTCAAATTTTCCAGGCAAAAACTACCGCCGCCAATTCTAGCTCATGGGTTGGATAATTCTTTTCATGTACTTTGAGTTGCCTCGAAGCATAGGCAATCACCTTGCTATGTTGCATAAGCACACATCCCAAACCCACTCGGGAAGCATCGCAATATACTACAAACCCATCAATACCCTCCGATAAGGTCAACACCGAAGCGGTGGTGAGTCTATCTTGTAACTCCTGGAAACTCTTCTCACAAGCATCAGGCCACTCAAATTTGGATTTAGTTAGGGCTGTTAACGGAGAAGCAATAGATGAGAAGCCTTCAACGAATCTTCTATAATACCCGGCCAAGCCAAAAAACTTTCTATATCAGTGGGAATTAGAGGTCTAGGTCAATTCTTAACCACATCGATCTTCTTAGGATCAAGCTCAATACCCATGCTTGACACTATATGACTGAGGAAAGCAACCAAGCTTAGCCAAAACTCACACTTGCTAAACATATCATACAATTGTTGGTCTTTAAGGACTTGCAAAACTATCCTCAAATGCTCCATCTTATCACTCTCACTCTTAGAATAGATCAAAATATCATCAATAAAAACGATCACAAATGAATCAAGATATTTTCTAAACACCCCATTCATAAGATCCATAAAAGTTGTCGAAGCATTCGTTAGACCAAAAGACATCACTAAGAATTCAAAGTGACCATACCTAGTTCAGAATGTTGTTTTATTATATCAACATCTCTCACCCTTAGTTGGCGATAGTCCGAACGTAAGTCAATTTTCAAAAAATAACTCGCCCTTTGGAATTGGTCAAATAAATCATCAATTATAGGGAGCGGGTATTTATTCTTTATAGTGACCTTGTTCAACTGGCGATAATCAATGCACATCCTAAGGGACCCATCTTTATTTTTCACAAATAAGACCGGTGCACCCCATGGAGATATGCTTGATTGAATAAAACCCTTATCTAGCAAATTCTTGTGTTGAGCATTTAACTCTTTCAACTCAATCGGGGCCATCCGGTAAAGAGGACTAGATATGGGTTTTGTATCTGGTATAAGATCAATGCTGAAGTCTATTTCACATTCTGGAGGAATACCATGTAAGTCATCAGAAAAAACATCAGGAAACACCCTCACTATGGGAATCAACTCTAAAGGAGGAGTCTCGGACTCAACGTCCTTAACCCTTACAATATGGTAGATACAACCCTTAGAAAGCATTTTACAAGCCTTTAGACACGAAATGAATCGACCTCTAGGAATTGAATTGCCCCCTTTCCCTTCAAAAACGGGCTCATCAGGAAACTGAAATTCACTACCCGAGTTCTATAATCAATGGAGGTAAAACAAGCATGCAACCAATCCATCCCCAAGATGATATCAAAGTCTAACATATCTAACTTTACCAAATCAACCCGAGTGACTATATGAGGTAAAAAAACGGGACAATTTCTATAAACTCTTTTTGCAACAGTTGAGTCACCAATTGGGGTGGACACAGAAAAAGATTCTATTAGAGTTTCGGGGAGTACATCAAATTTCATAGCTACCAAAGGTGCAACAAAAGATAAAGTAGCACCAGGGTCTAACAATGCATAAATATCAATGGAAAATACTTATAATATACCGGTGACAACGTTTGGGGATCCCTCTTGATCACTTCGGGACTGGAGAGCATAAAAGCGACTTTTCTTTAGAGCATCCGAATTAAAACCACTTGGGGGGTTGATTACCCTCTCTTCCCTTGCCCAAACGGGTTGGGCAATCTTTTAGTTGATGCCCACCCTTTCCACATCTATAGCACATACCCATACCGACAAGAAATTTACCTTCATGCTTCTTACTACATTTTGCACAAGTAGGCCTCTCAACATAAGAACCACCTCCACTACTACCCCGTGGCTTAGGGGTAGGCACCCTTTCTTTGTTGACATTAGAAGTGTTAGTGGTACCTTGATTAGAAAACATCATCTTAAACTTTGGTTTTCCTTGAACCTCAAATCTACCTTTAGATGAATTGCTATCATCTACTCTTGTCCTCTTCACTTCTTTACCAGCCTGCCTGATCTTTTCATCCTGAATTTGTTCGACATGAACCATAAGGCACAAAATGTTCATGCTTGGAATGCACATTTCCGAACGACACTCGTTTACCACCAAGGCAGATATCCCCATAACATATTTATTCATCTTGGCCCTTGAGTCTGCCACTAAGGTTGGAGCATGCTTAGACAATTGCGTGAACTTAAGGCCATATTCTTTCACATTAATACATCCTTGGTGAAGGTTGATGAATTCCTACATCTTCCTCTCCCTCAATTCTAGTGGGAAAAACCTATCAAGGAAAGCCCACTTGAATGCTTCCCAATCAATCGGGCCCGCTCTCACAGTTCTCTCCCCTTTCCACTGTTCATATCAAACTTGAGCTACCTCCTTCAAATGGTAGGCGGCCAATTCTGCCTTCTCACGATTAGTCACTCTTATAGCATCAACCACCTTCAACACTTCATCTAGAAAGCCTTTTGGATCCTCATCTACTTTTGAGCAATAGAAGGTAGGGGGATTCATTCGGGTGAGATCCCTAATCCTGGAAGCAGTTGTGCTAGCATTCAGATTGGGTTGAACTCTTGCGTCCCTAATGACTTGATCAGTCAAAGCCTAAGTCAGGGTTTGGAGAGCCATACTAATCTCCACATTAGTCATAGCTTATGCTTCATCAGGCATTTGAGGATTCAGAGGAGCTTGGGGACGATTCCCCTCATTGACACTCTCCTCTTGCCCTCTCCTTGCATTATCTCTCCTTGTATTCATTTCCTATAATCATAAGAAAAATATTAGAAAGGAGATCATAGGGCTAAGATTTCAAGCACGAATAGAGAATGATGAAAGAAGGGAAAATTTCCTAAACATCCTATAGCCTCTCACTCATAAGTGTGGAACACTTCACACTCATGAACAAGACTCTATTAGACATGTTTTCATGAGACATCAATCCTAAATATTAATCCTGAAATCTTATGCTCTAATATCAACTTTGTCACAACTTTCTCCCTAGACGTAACATGGCGTAGTTGACCCCGAAGGGGTCGCATACAAGCCCTTAGCATAATCATACACATAATGTAATAAGAAATAATGCGGCAAATTAAAACCTTTCTAAACACAAGTCAAACTTCAAATTTCATATATAAAGAGCTGTGGAAATACTAGACTTGTCTAATTAAAAACCATCTAAACATAAGAGTATGAAATTAGGGACTTAACCCTTTACATCAATGAAAGTATTAACATAATAAAGTACGACTAAAACTAAGACTGATATAAACCTCTAGTCCTCGAACTAGAGGACTTACCAAAACTTAGGGAATAGTCGACCCAAGCTTTACTTGGAAAAAGGAAGTAATGAATCAACGTCCGGGACCTATATTCATAGTATGTAGAAAAGAAGGGGTTAGCACAAATATGTACTAAGTATGGAAATATGCATAAAAACATTTAAATATGCTAAATAGGACATTTCTTTTGGAAGTATGCATTTATCATGTTTGGAAAGACAATATGTATTTTCAAACATAGAAGACTAGCTATAGTCACAATACACTCATAATATAGTAATATCAATACCTTAGAAACCTGTAAGAACACTTGTGCAATGTATGGTTGGCATCCCATAATACCAACCTTACTAAGTATTTCTTGAAGCCACATATTCATTACCATAATCTTCAAGCTTACCATAATCCATAGTCATAAATGAGGAATTATACAAGTTTATGAACTAAACATAAGGAAAGTCATCTATTCATATCTTATCATACCACAAGGAAACCATTCCACAACATCCTAACAAGTCTCGTTGTGCAATACAAAAGTGAAGTCCCACACCCCCACTCCTACCAAGTAAACCCATTAAGAATTCATATTATAGTTCCTATCATATTCATTATCTTATTGTTATTAGGGAATATTTGCCATAACCGACATAGTCCATGTAAGCTACATGGAATTCGGTGTAATATAACCCCACACCGAAAGAAGGCGTTCTTACTTGCCGAAAGTAGAACTAATCATATTTAGCTTCTAAGTGGATCCACTAGCTAAGTCCTATGTTTGGCACATAGTTATGGGATAGGGACATTGTTACTAGAAACCCAACATATTGCAGTAACGGAGTAGCTTCCATCTCATGAGTTTACTGTAGATGACCCAACCTATTGCATTAGCGGAGGGGCCTTTTCCTCATTGTCCATATCCACTCCGTACTAAGCATTATTTCCCAATTATACATAATTAGTATGTAATTGTATCTACTTGTGTGAAGGCATACTTTACCCTTCGTTCAATACAACTCACTAAATAGCTCATAGATTCATTTAAGTGAGAACTACCTTTCACCGTAGAATCATCATTTTAGGGTGAGTAACTTTCACCTCATTATTCATAATGTTTTCATGCGAACTATCCATTCAATCAACACAACAACATCAACATCATCCTAGACAATTTATACATAAACATGTGTAAGAATATGGGAAATTAGTCTTCTAACAACACCTCAGTTCACACAATAATAATAGGATTCTCACCTTTCAAATGAGTTCATAAGTTCAGCAATAACTATTAACAATCATGAACAATCCATCACAATTTACCCCTTGCAAGGTCATGAACCAAGTCTCACACTTACATTTAGGATATACTATCATCAACATGAAAAAGGCAAGGTTTCATAAATTAACATAACCACAATACATAGTAGAAATCACCTTGAATCAATACCTTAATTGAAATTTATGAAATTGGGATCATGGGGTAGTTCATGGGTTCATGGGGAGTTTTACTATAAAATCACCACTACAACGTCAAATCATCCATAATATACATCAAATAACATAATGAAAATATTTTTAGGAAGAACCTATGACTAGAATGAAAACCCTAGTTTTTGAACAATAAAACCCATTTTTGAAATTTAGTTGAGAGCTCTTCACGGAGGAAAGTATTCCATGAATCAAGTTTCCCATACCTTGATTGATGTTTTCCCATGAAACATGAGTGAAAATCTTGGAGCTTGAACCTTAATCTTGAGTTTAGAGAAAGAAAGTTCTTGGGTGGGGAAGTGGGTTTGATTTTGAGTTTGTGAGTTATGAGAGTTAAAAGACTTGTTTAATACTTAAAAATACTTTAATCCCTACCCTTAAAAAATGAATTAGTAAGTTTCTAAAACACCCCCTCTAAGGCCGAACAAAGACAGCTTGCCCTGGCATGATCCACGAACCCCAAACCACGGAGTGTGGATGGGTCCACCGACCATCCTGGCTGTCCGTGGTTTGGTTCAGAGAGGGGTTGTTTGAGGTCTTGGTGAGGACACTAAGTCTCAACTCACGAGACCTTTCCACGAAGCGTGAGCTGGTCTACGGACCGTACTGCACATCCGTGGAATGGGGCTGGAACATGGAGTTTTGGGGGACCTTTGAGGAGCCTAAGGCTAGACTCACGACTCCCTTATACGGGGCGTGAGTCAGTCCACGCCTCGTGGTCTTCATTTCGTGAATGATGTTGCTTTTGGCAGCTTTAAGAGCAGCCCCTTGGCTCTCATCAAAGACCCTTGGGGGTCCTTGTGGGAGCCTTGCTCTGACGTATAGGCTCTAGGACCTTAGTATCAAGTTAGGGAACTTATTTTACGACTCGAATCTTGACGTTAACTCAGTAACCTCCTTGAACCTCAACATTAGCTCACATGCTTAGGCTCTAGCTTAACCTAGCATTTTTCGGAGTGTTACAAAATACCCCGTCTACCATATAAAAAACCAACCTATCCTGCCAACAATGTTAAAACCTTCACTCAACAACATATTCACAAAAATCTATTCAATATTGAGAAGAAGCCCATCAAAATTTACACTCTTTTTACTCAGCCTATTGATCGACTCTATGAAAAGTTGAGGATTGCTGGTAACATCACTCCTATCAACGAGATAATGATGAATACACATGCAAGGTGGATTGAACCCTCTAAGGTTTGTACTTATCACTCAGGGATGAAGAACGTACCATAGAAGAATGTCGTGATATAAAAGACAAGATTCAACAATTGATTGATACCAAGATCATATGCTTGGAAGACTTTGTGCCAAAGAAATCTTAATAGGGAACATGTTGAAACTCATTTGAAGAAGTTTCCAATAAAGGTTTGTGCCATTTAAAGTTTTCTACGTTCACGTTCCACCAAATTTTGACAAGGAAAGTACCCATGTTAGAATATGGACAATAAAGTTTGGTTAGGATCTATCATTTTGGCTATTGCTTAAGAATGCTTTATTTAATGTCTTGAATTATGCTCTTTGTATTTGGAACTATGTTAGACCTGATTCATGTTTAAGAGGGGATACATAGGCGCTGTTATGTAGTTCGGTCTTATCCTAATAAAAAAATTCATTTTCCCTTTTGATTGTGTAACTGAGGCAGAATTTTTGAGAGGGTCTCAAAAATTTCATCAAAAGAGCATTTTCCTTCAAGCTACAAAACTGGGTCAGAATTTTTGAGAGGGACTCAACAATTCCATCAAAAGAGCATTTTTTTCTTGCAAGCTACAATGCTGGGGGGCAAAGTTTTTTATAAGAACTCAAAAGTTCCATCAAAAGAGCATTCTTCTTGCAAGTCAATATTGGACCAAAATTTTTGAGATCCTATCAAAAATTCCATCAAAAGATTTTATTTCCTGGCAAGAGACGTGTCATGCCTCGCGCCTACACCCTGGGCAGGACCGGTACTCCAAGACCATTGCTGGCCCCAAGCGAACCCTTGGTCTGGCTTACTTTACTCAGCGGAATACTTAACCCAACGGAATAACTCCATGCAATGAAAGGTCATAAAACCACTTAACTGATGAAAACTGGCCAAAAAGGCAACTCGTGTCTCAAAATAGAATATTTATATGTATACATAGATGAGAGACTCAATACTAACTGACTGACTGTCTATGAAGCCTCTATAACACTGAGATGGATGTTAAAACAGACTCCGCAACATCCTAATAAAGCAAAACTAGGAACACAAAATACCAGAGTCCTCCAGAAGGCAAGGAGGTTCACCACTGACTCTGGAGTGCTCACCTGGATCAACGGCGTGCTGGATGCTGATCCTTGGTACCTGCGTAAGCATCATCATATGATACAGGCCAACTGGCATCAGTACATTGAATGTACGAGTATGCGAGTTGGAAAGCTAAACAACAACTTAAGCTTGAAAGGAGTACAAAGGAACTCTTACCTTGGCACTGTTCGACCCATGAATAACCGAACTCAATATAAAGCAATAAGACACATGCAATATATATAAACCTTGTAAACAGTGTAGACAACTTAGTTCGTTAAGGATAAAACAATAACAAATTCAACTTTACTTATATAAAAGTAATATAACTTTAGTGGGAGGTTCTTTAACCGACAACCACCATATGAGCCCTAGTGATGATACAACATTTTACCTCACATTGCCCAAGGACCATCATATACCTTGCCGTGATATAGGACCTTACTTAACTTAGTGGATCCACTACTTAACTTACGTGATCATCTAAAAAGAATGACCCGTTAGATCCCATGTTGGCTGCATGGTTCTTATGGAAAGTTGAGTTAATATGAACTCGCATCCCCAATTCGGTGCTCAATACTACTCCCAAAAATACTTTAGCTCATAAGTGTTTTAAACACATCTTTCTTTAGTTTGAGATAATTGCTCAAAGCTTAGCCCAAAGGCTCTTATGGAAAACATAGTTCCTTTCTTACTCAAATGTAAAAACATTTATAAACTTCTTTGGGAATACTTAGTTCCCTAATAACTTTTGAGAAATGAACTCAACTCTATACTCTTGGCTTAACTTGAAACTTGAGCCTTAAAACGAAGTTAAAACGTTCAATAAAGACTCTTGAAAAACTTTAAAGACTTACTTTGACTTGCTTCTTAACTTTTAGACTTCACTCTAACTTCACTTGACTTTGATCCTAACTTTCCTCAAATTGGATTACGGATTCAAGGGTAATAATCTCATGTTTATGGATGAATTCGTGATGTTTAGATGTACCTTAGGTGTTGAAAACAACTAGAAAACATAGGTACATTACCAAGGAACATGTATGAAAAAGTGGGGAAGGAATGAGGAAAAGTGACGTCCTTGACGCTCTGAGAGGCGGAGGGCACCAACCCTCAAATTCCAGAAGGGCCTGCTGGGTGCACTGCATGACACGCCGCCCCAAAGGGGGAACTTCAGAGCCCCTTTTTGGGCGCGTTGGCTGGCA
This sequence comes from Solanum stenotomum, assembly GCF_019186545.1. Taxonomy (NCBI): domain Eukaryota; kingdom Viridiplantae; phylum Streptophyta; class Magnoliopsida; order Solanales; family Solanaceae; genus Solanum; species Solanum stenotomum. The sequence continues at coordinate 53,670,178 of NC_064283.1, forward strand.
CGACGCCCCAGCCTTTTCCCAGAAAATCAAACTTTTCTCCTTAGTTTCTCCAACTCTAAACCCTCTCAACAACAAAGGTTCTTTCCCCAAACACTCATAATCATTAAAACCCTCAATATACAATAGATTCAACTCAAAATTCCATTTGGAAACATGTACCAAATTAACAAGAAACTTCAACAACACAACCACAAGAATTCAACAACCACAACCAATCTTTTCTCTGAATTAAAACAAGTATGGCGTGTGGAGGAATGAACCAACCCAACACTATTATCTCACATACCTTATTAGGGATCACCCCCTACGAAAATCACGACGATCTTGACGAACTTTGCTTTTTTCTTCTCTTTCTCCTCTTCTTTCTTTCTTCACTCACAACCCTAACTCTCACTTTTAAAAGGGAAAAACTAAATTAAAATCAGTCTAGACCCTTAATATAACCAAAATAAATGTTTAGGGAAAAGGCCAAAATACCCTTACAAATTCGGACTAAACTGCCCTATGCCAACAACCCAACTTTCAAAGGGCATAACTCACTCATACGAACTCGAAATCGAGCAAACTCGGCGACGTTGGAAAGATCATTGTAAGGGCTTTCCAAAAATAACTGGAAATACACCTAACTCATCCTGATATAGGAGGTATGACCATGTGAAGTTGACCAAAAACTCACTTTTTTCCATACTTAACTAAATTTCCAGATTTTGAAATCTTTCCAAAAATGACTATTTCCAATTACAAGCTTCTTCATAGCTATTTCAAATTGCACAATGTTACAATATCTCCCCCTTAGGAACATTCATCCTCGAATGAGGTTACTCTAACTAGGCTAAGAGTGCAACATCAAACTCAAACACCCCATAAACTATCATGCAAACAACAACAACAACAACATGCTCACTATGATTAAAGAGCACTAAGAAGGAAATTAGTACCTTGATCTGCATTTCCTCCGGATTCGAAGAGATGTGGATATCTCTTCTTCATGTCCTCTTCGGCTTCCCAAGTAGCTTCCTCAACAAATTAATTCCTCCAAATGACCTTGACTGATGCTACATCTTTCGTTCTCAACCTACGAACTTGGCGATCTAAAATCTGAACAAGAATCTCCTTATAAGATAAGTTATCCTTGATCCTAATACTTTCAATTGATAGAATCAATGAAGGATCGCCTATGCATTTCTTCAACATGGAGATGTGAATACCGAATGAACCGCTGCTAATTCCTGTGAAAGCTCCAATTCATAAGCAACATTGTCAATCCTCTTGGCTATGCGGTAAGGTCCAATATACCGGGGACTAAGTTTCCGCTTCTTACCAAACCTCATAACCCCCTTCATGGGTGAAACTTTCAAATATACCCAATCATCTACTTCAAACTATAACGCCCTTCTCCTAACATCAGTGTAGGATTTTTGACGACTCTGTGCCGTTTTCAACCTTCCTTGAATCACTTTCCCCTTCTCCATAGCTTGATGAACTAAATTTGGTCCTATCAACCATGCTTCACCAACTTCAAACCATCAAATAGGAGATCTACATCTTCTCCCATAAAGAACTTCTTATGGAGCCATTTGGATGCTAGAGTGATCACTGTTGTTGTAGGAAAACTCAATGAGAGGTAGGTGATCATCCCAACTCTCTTTGAAATCAATCACACAAGCCCTCAACATATCTTCTAAAGTCTGAATAGTGCGCTCTGCTTGCCCATCAGTCTGAGGATTAAAGGCAGTACTTAAGTTCACCTTTGAACCCAAGCCTTTCTGAAAAAATTTCTAGAACTGTGCAGTAAATTGTGCACCTATATCTGAAATAATGGAGACTAGGACTCCATGAAGTCTCACCACCTCTTGAATAAATAAGCTGGCATAATCTTCTGCTGAATGGGTAGTCTTTACCGGTAGAAAATGGGTTGATTTTGTCATTCTATCGACAATTACCCAAATAGAATCATGGTGTCTGCGAGAACTTGGTAACCCTGTTATGAAATCCATATTGATTATCTCCTACTTCTATTCCGGAAGTTCTATCCTCTGAGCCAAACCACCTGGCCTTTGGTGTTCAACTTTCACTTACTGGCAATTTGGACATTTAGCATCAAATTCAGCAATACCTTTCTTTATGCTATTCCACCAATAAACTTTCCTCAAGTCACCATACATCTTTGTGGAACCCGAATGAATGGAATATCTGGAGCTATGAGCTTCCTCCATAATCTTCTCTTGGAGTCCATCCACCATAGGTACACACAATCTACCTTGATATCTCAATACACCATCTCCCCCTTGTTCAAAATCTAATACTTTTTGCTTTTGAACATTTGCCTTCAACTCAAGAAAAATGGGATCTTGGTCTTGTTTCTCTTTCACTTCTGACACTAATGATGACTCGGCCCCATTCGTCACCGCTATTCCTCCTTCTGTGGAATCCACAAGTCTGACTCCCAGGCGTGCCAGTCTGTGCACATCTTTTGCTAACTCTCTCTTTCCTTCTTCAATATGGGCGGTGCTACCCATAGACAACCTGCTTAAAGAATCAGCAACAACATTAGCCTTACCTGGGTGGTAAAGAATACTCAGGTCATAATCTTTGAGTAAAGTACATATTGAAGACTCTTGTGATCAGTGAATATATCAACATGCACACCATACAAGTAATGACGCCATATCTTCAAAGCGAATACTACAACAACCAACTCTAAGTCATGGGTTGGGTAGTTCTTCTCATGAATCTTCAACTGTCTGGAGGCATAAGCTATAACCTTGTCATTTTGCATTAAGACACAACCCAAACCAACTCTAGATGCATCACAATACACCACAAAACCTTGAGTACCTTCTGGTAAGGTCAAAACTGGAGCAGAAATCAACCTCTTTTTCAATTCCTGAAAGCTTTTCTCACAAGCTTCAGACCATTGAAATTTCACTGTCTTCTGAGTCAACTTGGTCAAAGGAGATGCAATAGACGAGAACCCCTCTACAAACCTTCTATAATATCCAGCTAAACCCAAGAAACTCCTAATATCAGTTGGAGATGTGGGTCTAGGCCAATTCTGCACTACCTCAATTTTCCGAGTATCAACTTTAATCTCATCACCAGACACAATGTGGCCTAGGAATGCCACAGACTCAAGCCAAAACTTACACTTGGAGAACTTGGCATACAACTCCTTGTCTTTCAAAGTCTGAAGAACCATTCTGAGATGACTAGCATGATCTTCTTCATTCCTTGAATAGATTAGTATGTCATCAATAAAGACGATAACAAACATATCTAAATAAGGTTTGAAGACTCTATTCATAAGGTCAATGAATGTTGCCGGTGCATTGGTCAAACCAAAGGACATGACCAAAAACTCATAATGACCGTATCTGGTTCTGAAAGCTATCTTTGGAATATCACATTCCCTTACTCTTAATTGATGATAGCCCGATCTGAGGTCAATTTTTGAAAAATAGGTGGCACCCTGAAGTTGATCGAAAAGATAATCAATCCTCGGAAGAGGGTACTTATTTTTTATGGTAATTTTGTTCAACTGGCGGTAGTCTAGACACATCCTAAGGGAACCATCTTTCTTTCTCACAAACAAGACCGGAGCGCCCCAAGGTGAGACACTTGGTCGAATGAAACCCTTATCTAGGAGATCTTCCAACTGTACTTTCAACTCTACTGGTGCCATTCTATATGGCGGAATAGAGATAGGACGAGTAGCTGGAATGAGGTCTGTGCCGAAATCTATTTCTCTCTCGGGAGGAATTCCGGGTAGGTCATCAAGAAAAACTTCTGGAAACTCTCTTACTATAGGAACTGACTGAATAGAAGGTATCTTAACACTAGAGTCATTCACTCGGACTAAATGATAGACACAACCCTTCAAAACTAACTTTCTCACCTTATGGTACGAAATGAAACGAACTTTAGGCACTGCTGAACTACTACTCCACTCTATGATTAACCCATTCGGAAACTGAAACTTGACCACTCGAGTTGTACAATCTAATGATACATAACAGGTATAAAGTCAGTCCATACCTAAAATGACATCGAAATCTACCATGTCTCAAATAACCAAATCAGCCATGGTGCTCTTGTGATTGATGGAAACGGGACAATCATGATAGACCCTTTCTGCCAGAATAGACTCCCAACAGGTGTAGAAACACAAAAGGGTTCACAAAGTCTTTCAGAAAGAACATCAAACTTATTTGCAACATAAGGAGTTACAAAAGATAAACTTGCTCCTGGGTCTAGCAAAGCATACACATCAAAAACAAAAACTTTGATCATACCAGTGACGATATCTGGAGAGTTCTCTTGCTCATGGCGACTAGTGATTGCATAGAGTCGAGTTGCTCCTCCGTTGATACTAGAAGTTCCTCTAGGTTCCATCCTGTCTGGGGGAGCAACTGATGAAGAATGGGCCCTGTTGCCCAGATTTCCACTACCTTGCCTTCTCTTAGGGCACTCCTTCATGAAGTAACCCTCTTGTCTACATTTAAAACAACCTGTCTGGCCATCAAGACATTTACCTGGGTGGGTTCTACCACACCTAGCACATGCAGGGGTCAAACTACCTCATTGTTCCACACTACCTAAAGACTGTGCTGGTCTAGCCTTGAAGTCCTTCGAATTCTGGCCATTATGTTCACCTCTGTATCTGGGTGCCCTAGCAGATGATGAAGCAGGTCCCCTTTGCCTTTGTTGAAAGGATGAACGGTTCGCATTACCTTTCTGCTGCCCGGACTTATTCCCGGTCTTAGCTTTCTTATTTCTGAACTCTTCCCTATCCCTCAGCTTCTCTTCCTCGACTTGCTGCACATAAACCATCAACCTTGATATGTCCATGTCCCAGATAAGCATTGCAGCCCTACATTCCTTACTCGACAGACGAGACAGTCCAGCAACATCATTCTACTCCTCATGTCCACAACCATCTCCGGAGCATAACGGGATAGTTGGGCGAACTTCAGCCCATACTCATGAACACTCAAAGACTCCTGCTTAAGTGTGAGGAACTCACGTACCTTGGCCTCTTTCAATTCTTGAGGAAAGAAATGCCCCAAGAGAGAATCCTCAAAACAGGCCCAACTAGCAACTGGTGCATCCTCCGCTCTGCCCCCTTTCAACTGGTCGAACCAACTTCTAGCAACATCCTTCAATTGATACGTAGATAGTTCAACTCGCTCAGTATCTACTACATGCATCACATCAAAAATCTTCTTCAGCTCCTTAATGAAGTTCTCTGGATCCTCAGTAGTGCTCGAACCAATGACACTCAGAGGATTCATCCCCAAGAACTCACGAATCCTTGATGTGTCGGCTCCTTCTTGTCGAGCTCCCTTTGTTGACCAATCTTGTTAGTTACAGCTTGACTTAGTATCCTAATTGCCTCTCTGAACTCAGCATCAGTAACTTCCCTTTTAGGTTGCACTTCAGGTGCATAAGGTAACTCCTGCTCCTCAACATTATGTCTAGCAGGACACCCTCTGACAGCTCTTCGTGGAGGCATGATTATCTGGAACACGCGCAAGACTTTTTAGAGATAAACTCTAACGCACAAGATGAATGTGAAAGAAGTGAGATAGTTCTGAAATGTTGCAGCCTCTGAATTAAAGATGTGGCGCGCTTCACACCGATAACTAGGACTCTACGGACACGGCTTCATAGACTCCCTAGGACTCTTGAACTCTGTGATCTGATACCAAGTTTGTCACGCCGCGAGCATACATACGGATTCAAGGGTAAATGATCTCATGTTTATGGATGAGTTCGTGATGTTTAGATGTACCTTAGGGTGTTGAAACAACTAGAAAACATAGGTACACTACCAAGGAACATGTATGAAAAAGTGGGGAAGGAATGAGGAGAACTAACGTCCATGGCGCTCTGAGAGGCGCGGGGCACCAGCCCTCAAATTCCAGAAGGGCCTCCTAGGCGCACTGCATGGCTCGCCGCCCCAAAGGGGGAACTTCATAGCCCTTTTTGGGGTGCACTGCATGGCGCGCCGCCCCAAGCAGGGAATTTCAGAGCCCCTTTTGGAGCGCGTTGGCTGGCGCGACGCCCCAGCCTTTTCCCAAGACAACAAAGGTTCTTTCCCCAAACACTCATAATCATTAAACCTCTCAATATACAATAGATACAACTCAAAATTCCATTTGTAAACATGTACCAAATCAACAAGAAACTTCAACAACACAACCACAAGAATTCAACAACCACAACCAATCTTTTTTCTGAATTAAAACAAGTATGGCATGTGGGGGAATGAGCCAACCCAACACTATGATCTCACATACCTTATTAGGGATCACCCCTACGAAAACCACAACGATCTTAACGATCTTTTCTTTTTTCTTCTCTTTCTCCTCTTCTTTCTTTCTTCACTCACAACCCTAACTCTCACTTTTAAAAGGGAAAAACTAAATTAAAATCAGTCTAGATCCTTAATATAACCAAAAGAAATGGTTAGGGAAAAGACCAAAATACCCTTACAAATTCGGACTAAACTGCCCTATGCTAACAGCCCAACTTCCAAAGGGCATAACTCACTCATACGAACTCGAAATCGAGCAAACTCGGCGGCGTTGGAAAGATCATTCCAAGGGCTTTCCAAAAATAACTGGAAATACACCTAACTCATCCTGATATAGGAGTTATGACCATGTAAATTGACCAAAAACTCTTTTTTTTCCATACTTAACTAAATTTCCAGATTTTGAAATCTTTCCAAAAATGACTATTTCCAATTACAAGCTTCTTCATAGCTATTTCAAATTGCACGATGTTACAAGAGCACCTCAAGAATCCCATTTATTTACGAATAATGAGATTGGGGCAGAATTTTTGAGAGGATCTCAAAGATTAAAGAGAACAACTTATTGTCTACAAAAGAGCATCAGATATTTAGAAGTTCTACATTGGGCAGAAATTTGAGGGAACCTTAAAAAATTTACATCGCAAAACGTCGACCTTCGAGAAAACATCAAAGGAGCATTATATGACAAATACGGGATACAAATCAGCCTCCCTCTTATAAACTAACTATTTTTCTTTGAATGCAGAAAGACAGATACCTATAGCCTGAAGGATCAAGCTATTATTAAGCTTGACAAATCGCTAGTAAAGGGTACCCAATCCTTCCAATAGGATGAAGGGTCAAGGTACATTATTCTGAGCCCATAATCACCAATTTTTCTATATGGGTGATTATTATTTACTAAAAGACGTTGAATCTTAGTGGGTAGGCTAGGCTTTAGGTGTAACAACCATTTCTCAATCAAGTATTAGGAATCAAGCGAGTTCTCTCGAACCACGACAAGCCCAAAAAATATGAACAACCCAAAACCTCATTTAATCTACTCTCTCAAGCTAGGTTGGTAGGATCAAATTCGGACCCACTTTCTCAAACTGAATCCACAATAACCAAATCACTACAGTAATCAATTGATAACTTTAATTCTAAAACTTCTTTCTCAAGCAAGCTTAGAATACTAAGCTAGAACTGTATTTGCAAATACAATTCATCAATTAAAACTCAACTATCACTTGAACCCACTTCAAATCAACAATTAAATCAGTAAATAGTAGCACCCATAAGATAATTGAGACAATTAATCACATAATCACACACCCAAGAATGGGGGTTTTAGCCAAACATTATAAATATCAAGAAAATGTTACCAACTATGTTCTCCATCAGTTTGGGTAACAAATTGCAGGTCTTCATAATGTTCAAAATTAGTTCAAAATCCAAACCCAACTCTAAATTTCTACTCAAATACTCAAAGAAAAGTTTTAGGGATAAAAAAACCAATGTAGGAACTCTCAAAAACTTTCAAAACTTTGGAACTCCTCGAAACTCTTTAAAAATTGCATTTATTCATTCCTAGATTTTTTTCTTTGGAGCCATTTGGCGGAATTGGTCGAGCATCGCGAACCAGGTCGGTGATTGATAAATGCTCAAATACACCTCATCCAAATCTAGGTGTAGACGATCGTTATCTAGTATAAAAACCAACGAAGAGTTGGGGTCGAACCAAAATAGAGTTGTACAAGTTCAAATTCAATTATGAAGTTACAGATGTAATCTAATTGGTGCTAGGAATAGAAGTTATCGCACACATTTAGCTAAATTAAAAAGCGTGACAACAAATGTCAGATGGGGGGATTGGTTTGTTAATTAGCAACTAAAACAAATATGAATATAGGGGAATTAACAATGTAGAGAGGAATTCTCAGGATGTGATCGATTATAGGCTAAGTTTGCTATATGGGTAATTTAAATTTACTAAGGATTGCTAAATCTCAGTTGGTAGGCTAGAATATAGGTGCAATAGATTTCTCTCGAACAACTATTACGATTCAAGCGAGTTCTCTCGAACCTTGACAAGCTTAATAATATAAACAGTCCAAAACCTTAATTTATCTCCTCTCTTGAGCTATATAGGTAGAATTAGGATTCACTCTCTCGAGTTGAACCCATATCAACCATATAACTACAATTATTAATCGGAAGCCTTGATTCCAAAACCTCTTTCTCAAGCAAGCCTAGAACTCTAAGTTAAAATTGTATTTGCAACTACAATTCATAGATTAATACACAACTACCGACTAAACCCATTTCAATTAGGAATTTAATCAGTATATAACAATACTCATAAGCTAATTAAGGAAATAACCACATGATCACACCCCATGAATTGAGGTTTTAGCTACACATCATAAAAAGAGAGAAACAATAACCAACTATATTAGCCATGAGCTGGGTAATAGCTTCCAAGTCACTACAATGCTTCAAATTGAATTAGTTCAAAACTCAATTACAATTCCACAAAACTAGATCTCAAAAGCTTTTAAGTCTACAATGGAAACTCAAAAACCTAGAGAGAACTAAAAATCTCAAAAATTTCAGAATCAGAAGTCCTCACTCTTCATTTTAAATTTCAATTTATAGTTCCCCAACTTTTGGCCTTAAGGACCATTAAGCAAAGTAAGTCGGGTTCACCAACCCAGTTGGTGATTCGCCCTTTGCTCCAGTTAATCGCCGATTTGCCTTGGCTATTAGTCCTTAAGGATTTGTGACTTTAGGAGATCGAGGTTGATGTCGCCGAGTTGTTCGGCGGTCCGCCGATTGTCCAATTCTATCACCAAATAGGTTCTTACCTAGGGCGGCACGTTGGAACTTTAGGCGAGCTAGAGAGCCACTCGGCGATTCGCCTAGTGGTCGTGGCAATCACCAGAATTTCCTTCATTTAACTTTTTCAGTTTTTTCGCTCCATTTTGCTTGGTAATGTCCATGCCTTGGTTTTTTGCCTTTATTGTTGCAAATCAACACTTTAACATCAGTTTAGAGCATAAATTACGCATTTGAGGACACTTAAACTATGAAAACAAATCTCTAAATGAGTCGTAATGTAGGACTTATCAACACCCCCAACTTAAACTTTTGCTTGTCTTCAAGTAAAACTCAAGATCAATGAGTTCAACAAGAATGTATACAAACAGTGTTGTTTAAGATTCAACACAAATGCACACAAAAGGTTCAAACTACACAAACAATGCTCAATTGTGCACTCAAAGTTTCAAATTGTGACTTACCATTATCAAGTATACTCAAGCTCGCAATGTTTGCTTCAAATGCAAGTTCAAGATCAACAAAAGTATTCAAATGCCCTCACAACAAAGATGATTCCATACTCACACAAAATTTCTCAACAATTCAATATCTCGGAATCAAATACAACTCTCACACTCACAAAGATGAACACATGCATGACTCCACCCACAGGCTTGCCCTTATTTTCCAATCAACATTTGTTTCAGCTCACTTAAGATCGCTAAGGTCTTTTTAAGGCTTCTAATAGGGCTGAGTGTAAAGGTATGGTCATTTTGGCTTAGTGGCTTCTACCTTCATGAAGTATGGCCTGACATTCCTTTTTTCCCCTCTTCTTTCACATTCAAACATGTTCATAATTCACCCCATAATTCAACTAAACATGATTTACCGGATACCCCATTTCTATTACTCCTTTCACACACTTTATTTCACAACATTTCTTTTTCATTCTTTTTTCGTTTTCACATTTTTTTTCTTTTCTTTTTCTCTCTTTCCTTTTTTTTTTATATGGAGGGGTTCCATCTTTCTCAAAACTAAAGGGGGAATTTTTCACACTTCTTGACTTTCCTCTTTTTTCACCACACCCCCAACTTAGGCTTTTGGCCTAAGTTTGCTAGTCAAACAAACCATTACTTCATGAAGGTTATAGGTGATGGGATAAAGAGGTCAAGTTGTTCAAGTTTCTTCCAAAGAATAGGATAGGCTCAAAAGGTGTCAAGCAAGGTTCACACTTCTCACAAGGTAGCCACAAAGAGGTATATTATCAATTTAGTTAAATCTTCATCATTTTTGCCTAAGATAATTTCAATCGCTTGCTTCAATCAATCAATCGAACCAATGGGGCAAATTCTATGTGTCATCAAACACAATATTTAAGACAACCTCACCAAACAAGGCATTCGATACAATTATGAAACAAGACTCCACACTTTGTAGCTAGCATGCAATGTTCATCACAAGATACTTAATCCACAATGAGCTAGTCACAACGAGATGCTAAAAGTTCACATATTGCCTATGTAACTTAGTTTGCCTCATCGTAGCCGCACATTCATTTCATTCAATTAAGAGCACTATTTAAGTCATCAGTATTGACCACAACCAACACGCAAATTTGTAAGAGAACAACCACAATCACACACAAAAGAGGTGGAATTTTTTTTTAAATAGGTTCAAAACTATTCTCATATCAAAATAATGGACCACAATGTATCAACAACCAAGATATATATAAACACCAATAGACTCCAATATTAACAAAGCCAAAACCAAAAACAAACCAATATTCACAAAAAACAACCCAATAGAGGAAGGTATGGAAATACCTCACCCCGTCAACAAAAATAAGCAGTTGTCCTCAAATGCAAATAGAAATAGAAATAGTCTAAAAAAGGAATAGAATAGGAGGCAAAAACATCCTTCCAGGCTAAGCCTAGGTGAAGTCTTCATATCGGCTACTCCCTCTGTCTCTATCTGGGCATCAATGCCCAGTATATCATCATATTTGGCTCCATTAGATCCTACCATAGAAGTATCTTAGAGCGATGCCGGCCTAGCTGTGTCGAACATGGCACCCTCACAGTCTACGAAATCCTCATATAAAGTCTCCTCTTAAACACTGAGTTGCTCCTCATTTGTCTCTGCCTCGTACTCAGTGTCGACATTATCGGCCTTAGTATCATCTCCAATCGTAGTAGCCGATGGGATCTCAGAACTGCCCGGAACATCAGCACTCGACATCTCTCGAATCTCCACAGTACCAAAGAACATGGATAAATTAGTGGACTTCATTTCGTCCACATCTTTACGCAGCCCAACAATATCAGCCTTCAAGACTGTCAAAGCATTTGTAGCACCGTGACTCTTCTCAGACTTCACAACTCTCTCAACAAGGGCATCCAATGCAAACTTGTGGCCCTCAATATGAACTTTATACTCCCTCATCTCAGCCCATATCGAGGCTAAGGTAGTAACAATAACCCACTCTATCAGCCCAGGCATAATGGCCTCTACCCAAGAGGCACGCACATGAGCAGATTATGCCAGATGGTCAATCTTATAGAACGTGGTCTGGGTGATAGGGGGTGGGGAGGCGGAAAAATCAACAATATAACTAGTGGGAGAGGATGCAATAGAAATACTAGGAATCTCATAAACAAAAGGCCCAAATATACCTTAGGGCCCACAGGCCTGAGGAGGCATGATTGCCTCAATCGACAACATATCCACGTCGACCTCTGGGGATGTATCCACCGGTGTTGCCCTCCTTCTGTCGGCCTCATCCCGCATGTACTAAACCTCAAAACGTCGGATGTCAGTAGAAAAGGTGGGTGTCACCTCACATTCGTTTTCTCATCTCTTAGAATATGGGACCGTCTGCACAACTCGGTGATCAACACCAAAAATTGGAGTGGGTCTGGCTCTGTTTAGCACTCATGACCATATCTTGCTCGATCAGTATCCCCAAGTCCAGCTCCTTGCGGTCTATGATCGACCCTAGACAAGCAACCTTCGGTGTCAGAGGATGAACTCATTTTGGGATGGATTTATAGTGCTAATGATGAACCCAAACCAATATCTGGCAGCAATATTCAGGTCCTTCTTCTCTCTAGGTGCACCTGCCTCAATCCACGTCGGGGTGATTTCAGAGAGAAGGGGTGCCAGCCAACCCTTATGGTCCTCTATGATCTTCTTCTTCACCAGATCAATGTAATTATGCATGGTGTCCAATGAACACCCTAGTACAACATTTATATCTAAGCATCGACATTTGACCTTTTTCCCTCTAACAACCAAGAAGTCCACCGGCTTGAACATGTTGTCCTTCTTCTTCCCTTTAGGGACCAACTCTCTGTAGGCCGTATAGAACTCTACGACCCAAGTAGTAATGTACGGGCCTCGGGGTTAGGTGAAAAACTCAATCTTGTGGAACTTAAGAGTGCTCCACACATCTAGATATATGTCCACCACACCGTCGGTAAACAACTCTTCTCCTCCAAAATAGTCCTCGAACCCTTGGCCTTTAGTCGATTGAGTGACCGAGGAGGAGGACTCTAAACAGGTGGTTCCTGTACCACTGCCTGTGCTGGAGCTAGAGCTGGAGGAGTAGGCATCGAAGATTCTGGGATCCTAGATGGATCATGCATAGCTTTGGAGTGAAGCTCCAATCTCCGGGTATGTAGTAACTGATCATCTTCCATCTCAGAGATAGAAGTCAGAGAGTCATCGTGAGAACCACTCTCACTATCGGAGGTAGTGAGGAGTATGACATATACCCCCTCACTATTAGAGCTCCCCTCCGCCGGTGTCAAATCAATGGGCACCTTGCCCTTTTCTTTACCTCCATTTGGAGGGACTTTTGTATCATGTGCCCGAAAAACGGCCACTTCCTCATTAATATTAATCCCTCGTTCCCGCTTCTGGGGCAGTTGATTCATACCAGCTACTTTTGGCCTATCCATGCCCTCAAAACAATGTGAAAAAGTTAGATGAAGTGATAAAAAGAATGCATCAAAATAGTTGCACGAAGACTCGCCGAAGCACTTTGGCGAGCCAAGTCGGGCTCACCAAAAGTTCTAGAAAAAACTGTTCAAAACTCAAAGCATGTCGGCGATGTATAGGGCCATTTGGTGGATCACCGACACCTTTTGGCGAACTACAAGTTGCTCGCCGAGAGTTACACAATAGTTTCAAAAAATGAGGCGTAGAAGGGCGATCATGAAGCACTTTTAGCGAGTCATCAAGTTAATTCGGCGAGAAAAGGTGTATCACCAAAAGTTACAGAATACAAACTCAACATTTAGAGAATGAAAGGGCGATCTAGGGGACATTAGGCGGACCGCCGAACCACTTGGCGAGCTCGACCCAGCTTGCCGAGTAGCCTAACATACTTGATTTGTACCCCGCACTTCAATATCAAGACCACACCCCACGAAATCAAAATTAAACACCAAAAACATTTAATAAACACAAGACCCATTCCCTCAGGGTACTCGAAATTCCCCCGATTTGGCCAAAATTGGCCAATTGATGTCTTTTTCCCTTAAGAATGACGTCAATCACTCTATCATCAGGAAAAATTTGACAATTAGCACAATTCGGGGTTACTCAGACTTCACTTCACTAGACCCTCAACATTTTCAACACAACCCACAAATTATAGAAGTTAACGACACGGGAATTACCCATTTTTGACCAATCAATTACAATTTTACTTAAGAACGGGCAAACAAACTATCACACAATAAACCAAACAACATTATAACTATTGCATTTGATTTCAATCATCTATTCAATTCGAGGTTCGGAAAACCAACCTTTTATGTCGAAATTTGAAAAGCTAGGAAGCAATGATATGCCCAAAGTCCGCCGCGAGCAATAAATCCCTAGAAAAATGAAAATCAAAGTGCGAGAATACTAAAAAATATAGTATCGGATGTGAGAGTGCGGAAGTTAAAAAGTAGAAAAGTGCAGATATTTTTTAAATTTAAACGGTTTGGCCTTTCAAAACTCTTCAGTTCGCGCGCCAGTTGGCAAAGTAAGTCGATCTCGCTGACCCACTTAGCATAGCGTCGTGTTGTACTTCAGCCCGCCGAGTTTTGTAGAACCTCTGGCAAGCCAAGTAGTTCTAACAAAGGTCCAAGCTGGGCTCAACGACCTGTTCGGTGAGTTGCCGACTGGACTTTTGGCTCTCCTAGTGGCCATTCTCCCAAAATTTCAACTTTTCAACCTGAACATTCAACATCCGTTATTCAAACAACATAAATAAAAGCATTAAACCTTGGGTTGCCTGCCAAGAAGTGCCTTATATAACTTGGTGGTACAATGTGGATACACCTTTAAGGTTCTATTTTCGGGTTAGCCAAGGTATCACTTGGTAGATCCCTTTTTGGCCTTGGGTTCAAATGAGATGAAATTTGACCCATTTGTTTTTCCAATTGCTTGATGGACACTAAATGTGAGGTGACCATCTGATTGAATGTGGAGACATCCTCTTTCATTTCTTTCAACACTTTGTCCGAGCCTTGTACCTTATTGAGAATGTGTGCAAGCATGTCTTCCATACGGAAGTTCTCCGGGTCAACCCTTTGCTCCCTAGGCTTTTGGCTTTCATCGGGTGGGACATATCTTTCTTTGTCACCATCCCTTATCTTTCAAGTAGCATTACATTCACGCAATTCTCTATCACGGTCTCTCCATCCATCATCTCTATTCCAACCCGTATTTCCACCCGGCCTTGGATAGCTCAGACGAAAACCTCCTCCTTGATTTGCAAGGAAGTCACTTTCTCATTATATAGCATCTCAAAGTGTTCTTCATCAGGGTTTGCTCCACCAATACCAACAATATTTACACTCTTCAACCCACTACCCATCACATTCTTTGACAAGATATCCAGCTCGGTCATCATTTTGGCCATATTTTGGTCTCTCTCTTGATCCTTCTCGATCTGCTCTTTTGCCATTCTAAAGGTGAGAGGAGACACTTTGTCCTCACGAGTGTACCATGCTCTGTTAATCTTGGTCTTGCCATCGAGGAGTTGAGATGCTATCTTATAAGGCTGTTGCATTATACCCCCTCGAAACAAGTTGATCAGCAACACCTTTGTTCACCGAGTCAAGACTCCTATAGAATTGTTGTAAAAACACGTTGTTTGGAAGTCCATGAGTGACACATTGAAGTACTAACTTCTGAAATCTCAGCCACGTCTCATGGATTTGTTCACCTTCCAAGCGTTTGAGACCTTGAATACTATCTCTTAATGTCATCATCTTTTACGGGGGAAAGAACCTTACAAAAAATGTTGTGGTAAGTTCATCCCAAGTAGTGATGGAGTTCCTCGGTAGATCAGCTAGCCACTTTGTAGCTTCCTCCATAAAAGAAAATAGGAACAACGGGAGACGGATTGATTCTTGTGAGATGTTCTTGAACGAGAACGAACCACATACGTCCACAAAATTCCGAATATGCTAATGAGGATCCTCATGTGCCAGCCCTCTATATAGTCCTTTCATTTGCAAGAGTTGTAGCATTATGCTAGTGACATGGAAGTCTGCATTCCCTTCAAGAGAAGGTAAACGTATAGCACCAACACCACCCAATTGAATTGGGTCATTAACATCATTCAGATTTCCAATAGCATCTTGGTTGCCAATTTGGCTACCATTACTCCCATTCACGCTCATTTCTTACTTTGTTCAAACACAGCCAACACAAACACAAAACAAAGTAAGTCGATGCAACTACAACACAAGAAGATCACAGTTTAAACTTCAATAATAGAATTCTAAACACCACTCCCCAGAAGCAGCGCCATTTTTGATAAACGCTCAAATACATCTCATCCAATTCTAGGTGTAGATGATCATTATCTAGTATAAAACCAAATGAAGAGTCGGGTCGAACCCATAGGGGGAGGTACAAGTTCAAATTTAGTTACGAAGTTACAAATTTAATCTAATTGGTGGTAGAAATAGAAATTATTGCAAACATTTAGCTAGATTAAAAGGGGTGACAACAAATGTCAGATGGGGGGATTGGTTTGTTAATTAACAACCAAAAATAAATACGAAAATAGGGGAATCAGCAATGTAGAGGGGAATTCTCAGGATGTGATCGATTATAGGCTAATTTTATTATATGGGTAATTAAAATTTACTAATAATTGCTAAATCTCAGTAGGTAGGCTAGACTATAGGTACAATAGCTTTCTCTAGAACAGCTATTTCGATTCAAGGGAGTTCTCTCAAACCTCGACAAGCTTAACAATATAAACAACCCAAAACCTTAATTTAACTACTCTCTCGAGCTATATAGGTAGAATTAGGATTCACTCTCTCGAGTTGAACCCACATCAACCATATAACTACAATCATTAATTGAAAGCCTTGATTCCAAAACCTCTTTCTCAAGCAAGCCCAGAACTCTAAGTTAGAATTGTATTTTCAACTACATTTCATAGATTAATACACAACTATCGATTAAACCGACTTCAATTAAGAATCTAAATCAATAAATAACAATACATATAAGCTAATTAATGAAATAACCACATGATCACACCCCATGAATTGGGGTTTTAGCAACACATCATAAAAGAGAAAAACAATTATCAATTATATTAGCCATGAGCTGGGTAATAGCTTCCAAGTCTCTACAATGCTTCAAATTGAATTAGTTCAAACACCCAATTACAATTCCTCAAAACTAAGTCTCAAAAGCTTCAAAGTCTACAATGGAAACTCAAAAACTCAGAGAAAACTAAAACTCTCAAAAATTTTGGAATCAGAACTCCTCACTCTTCCTTCATTTTGAATTCCAATTTATAGTTGCCAAACTGTTGGCCTTAAGGACTATTAAGTGAAGTAAGTCGGGCTCGCCAACCCACTTAACGATCCGCCCTTTGCTTCAGTTTATCGCTGGTTTGCCTTGGCTATTAGTCCTCAGGGCTCTGTGACTTTGGGCGATCGAGGTTGATATCGCCTAGTCGTTCGGCGGTTCGCCGAATGTCTATTTCTGTCACCAAGTAGGTTCTTCCCCAGGGTTGGCACGCTGGAACATTAGATGAGCTAAAAAGCTACTTGGTGACTTACCAAGTGGTCTTGGCAATCACCAGGATTGCCTTCCTTTAACTTCTTCAGTTTTTCGCTCCTTTTAGCCTAGTAATGCCCTTCTTTGCTGCAAATTGAAACTTTAACATCAGTTTAGAGCATAAATTAGGCATTTGAGGAAATTTAAACAATAAAAACGAAGCCCTAAATGAGTCAAAATCGCAGACTTATCAGCGAAGCGCCCAATATCACTTTTCATTTCACTCTTGACTCAACTCTTCACCATTCCTCTTCAAAAACTTTAGGCGATCAAAATCTACTTCGCCAATCCAGTCGGCGGTTCGTTGAAATGCTACTTTCCATCGCCGGGTTGACTTTTTCTCAGGGCTGACGTGTTGTAACTTTTGGCCAGCTGAAAAGCCACTCGGCGACTCACCTAGTGGTCTTAGCGATCATCAGCCTTTCTTGTTTTCACCTTTTTAAAGATTTTTCACTCCTTTTTGCCCTGTATTGTTCTCGGCTTGCTCTTTTGCCTTCATTGATGCAAATTAGCATTTAAACATCAGTTTAGAGCATAAAATAGGTTTTGAGGACACTAAAACTCTATATATTAAACCCTAAGTGAGTCAAAATCTCCGACTCATCAACACCCCCAACTAAAAGTTTTGCTTGTCCGCAAGTAAAACACAAGATAAATCAGTTCCACAAAGATGTCTACAGATAGTGCTACTCAAGATTCAACATGAATGCAGATGAGGTTCAAACTACCCATACAATGATCAATTGTTCACTATAAGTTTCAAATTATCACTAGCAATTTTGAAATTGAACTCAAGCTCACAATGCTTGCTTCAAATGCAAATTCAAGCTCAACAAAAACATTTGAATGCCCTCACACCAAGAATGATTTAATGCTCACAGAAAACTCATCAAAATATCAAAAGTAAGGAATCAAAAGCAACTCACACACTCTTAAAGATAAACACATGCACGATTCCACCCATAATCTTGCCCATATTTTCCAATCAACATGACATTAAGCTCAATCAAGATCACAAAGGTCTTTCAAGGCTTGTAACGGGGCTGAGGGTTAAGGTATGATTATTCTGGCTTAATGACTTCAACCTTCATGAAGCATGGCCAACATTTCACTTTTTATCCTTTTCTTTCACTCTTTTTGTTTTTTTTTCTCAATCCACCCTATGTTCTTTTAAGCATGACTCATTTGACATCCCATTTTTTCTCCATTGTACAAACTTTATTTCAACAATTCTTTTATTTTTCGATCTATTTCTTCTTTCGCTTTTCTTCTCTTTTTTTTATATGGAGGGGTTCCATCTTTTTCAACATAATTCCTCAAGGGCAAATTTCTAAAACTTCTTGACCTTCCTCCTATTTTACCACATCCCCAACTTAGTTGGCTTATTCAAAAGGACCAAAACTCCATGAAGATTTTAGGTGGTAAGGGAATAGGTCAAATGTGCTCAAGTTTCATCCAAAGAAAAGGGATAGGCTCAAACGGTGCCAAGCAAGGTTCACACTCTCACAAGGTGGTCACAAAGAGGTATAATAGCAATTTTGGTTCAGTCTTCATAAATTGCCTAAGATCCTCTCTATCATTCACCTACATTAGTCGATTGGACGAACGGGGCAAGTTCTAGGTATTATCACATACACTTTTAAAGATGACCTCACCACACATGGCATTCAACACAATCATCAAACAAGACTCTACATTTTTAGCTCGCGTGCAACGATAATCACAAGATTCATTTCAACTACTGGACAGTCACAATGAGATGCTAAGAGTTCACATATGACTTATGCAACTCAAATTTGACTCATTGGAATCATACACACATATCGTTCAATCAAGAGCACTATTCATGTCATCGGCATTGATCGCAATCGACACTTAAATTTGCAAGAGAACATCCACATTCACCAAAATCAAAAGGTGACAAAAAAACTTTTAATTTGGGTCAAAATCAACATTCACATTAAAAACCAATGGATCCAAAACCAATAGTCACAAATAAAGTCAAGTATTCACAACAAACAACAATATACATAATAACAACCCAAAAGAGGTAGATATGAATATACCCCACCCCGCTAAACAAAACAAGCAATTGTCCTCAAATGCAAAATAAATAACAAGTCTAAACAGAGAATTGAAAAAGAGAAAAATCCCCTGGTCAGGCTAAGCCGGTTGTGAACTTTGCATATCAGTGACTCCCTCAATCTAGGCATCAGTGTCCAGCAAAACTCCATTATTTTCTCCAATTGAGCCCACCATCGATGTATCCCTAAGAGACGCCTCCACAATTGTTTGCACCATCGCCGACTTGAGATCCACTAAACCATCACACACTACTGCATCTCGTGTACTAAGTTTCTCTTCATCAGTCTCGGGAGACTCTGACACGGCCTCATCATCAGCCATAGCATCATCTTCGGTCGTAGTAGTAGAAGGGATCTCAAGAATGGCTGGCAAATTTGTACTCGGGACCTCGGGAAGGTCCACTATGCTGACTAACATAGAAAGATCCACAGATTTCAGCTCATCCACATCACCTCTCATCCCAACAATATTAGCCTTCAAGGTTGTCACATACTTAGACTGGCTCCAACTCTTCTCACATGCCTCCACTCGCACCAGGAGGGCATCCAAAGCCAAGCCATGTTCATCAATCAGCTCTCGATGCTTCTTTTATTTAGCCCAAATATGAGCTAAGAAAGCAGCAATGGCCCTCTCAATCATCCCAGGTAGAATAGCCTCTACCCAGAAAGCACATACATTAGTAGATTCCGCCAGGTGGCCCATATTGAATAGCATGGTTTGGGTCAATGGTTGCCGAAAAGCAGCAACAGCAATAAAGGGGGAAGCAGTAGCAGAACTAGAAAGAACAAAAGTGGAGGTTCTAGTGGTACCTATAGGCTTACTGGCCTGGATAGAAGGGGCTATGTTAGTCGACAACATCTCTACATCAACCACCGGGGAAGTGTCCACCGGTGCAACTGCCATCCTCTCAGCATCGTTCCTGGTGTACTCGGCCTCGATCCTCTAGATGCTAGTACAGGAAGTGAGAGTAACTTCCATATTTTTCTTCTCTATCAATAGCACCCTAGCACGCCGGTACAGCTTTGTGATCAAATTCGAGAACGGGAGAGAAGTCTGACTTTACCCAGCCCTCATAGATATCTCCTACTCGATAATCATGCCGAGATTTAGCCGATCTCGATCCATGATGCAACCTAAAAGAGCATCATTCTGATGCCTGAGTATGGACTCGTTTTGTGATTGCAACAAAGTGTTGTTGATAAACCCAAACCAAAAACAAGTGGCCACGTTCAAATCTTTCTTCTCTGTCGAGACTACTGCCTCGATCCATGGTGGTTTGATGTTTGTTATTAGAGGAGCCAACCAACCCTTCAAGTTATCCATGTTCTTCTTCTATATCTGATCCACCAAGATGTGGATTACATTCCCGTGCACCCTAGCACCTCATTGATGTCACTGCTGCTGCATTTAACTTTTCTTCCCCGTACCACTACATGATCCCAGGGGTAAAAGAGCTAGCCTTATTTTTCCCCTTCGGTACTAACTTCCCATACTTAGCATAGAACTCACGTACCCATGAAGGAATGTAGGAGCCTCAGGGCCTAGTAAAAATCTTAAACTTGTGGAACTTGATAGTGGTCCACACCTCTAGAATCTGTCTACTACTCTATCTGTAGACAATCTCTTCTCCTCAGGAATGGTTATCAACCCTCATAACCTTCAGTCTTTTAAACGATTGAGTAGAAGGTGCCTAAACTGGTGGCACCGAAGGTACTTGCTCTATTGCATGTGTTGGAGGTGGAGGAGGTGCAGAAGGAACCGAGATCTTGGCTGGGTCATTGAGTGCCTTAGAGCGCAGCTCTGCTTTCCGCCTCTGTAAAGTTTTATCATCCTACAGCTCAGACACATAGACTAGTGATCTATCCCCCCAAGTTTCCCTCACTTTTCGACTCAAAAGTTGTGAGGTGGGTGGTGTAGATGCCCATGTTATATAAGCTCTCTCTCCAGGGCTTGGATCCACAACCCCTTTTATTTTGCCTTTTCCCCCTGTTGGAGGAAGTTTCGCTTGTGAGGTGAGTGGTGTAGATGCAGCATCCTTGTTGATTCCTCGTGCCTTCTTATGGGGTGGTTGGTTTCCTCTTGGTACCTTTGGTCTGGCAATACCTACAACACAACATCAATATGTTAGAAATAATTTGAAGAAATCATCAAAGTATAAAATTGTGCAGAAAGAGTCGTCGAACCCATTCGGCGAGCCAAATCAGGCTCGTCGAATGTTCCGAAATCAAATTACTCATAATTTAGAAAAATTCGGCGATGTCCACGGTGTTTCAGTGATTCATCAACACCATTAGGCAAACTAAAAGTAGCTCACCGAATGTTGTAGAATATTTTCTAAAATTTGGAGCTAAAAAGTGCGATCTAACAAACATTCAACGAGTCACTGGGTAAACTCGACGAGAATAGGCATATCGCTGAATGTTAGAGAAACATTTCATAAATATTTGGATGTTTAAAAGGCAATCCAAGAATCATTGGGTAAACCGCCGAACCATTCGGCGAGCTCGACTAAGATCGCCAAAAGGTCCTTCGTGCAAAAATTGTACCCGACCTCAAATTTCTAACCCACAGCCCAGAAGAACCAAATTAAAGACCTACTCTATGCAATTAAGGTCAGACCCATAACATTAATTACCTCAGGGTACTCAGACTTCCCTCGATTTCTCTAAAATTGACCAATAGACTTTTTTTGCCCTTAAGAATGTCGTAACCCTCTCTATCACTGGCAAAATTAGTTGATCGGTGAAATTGGGGTTACTCATACTTCACCCACACAAGATCCAACAATTAAGCAACATAGACCCATTATTTAAATCAATTAACACATGGGGTTTCACAATTATAGTCTAAAACAAACATAAACAAAATACGTTACAGCCACACAAACAACAATCATTCAAATAACAAATATTATGCAAATAATTTCCCAGGGATGCGATCATGCATTGGGAATCTACTAAAAATTTAAAGGTGAGGTTTGAATACCAACCTCAAGATCAGATAAAGGAATGCTAGGCTAGTGAATCAACAAGCAAAAACACATAAATTTACCCTAAACAATTGATCCCCACACGGAATTGAAAGGCAAAAATTTAATCTTGAATTTAAATGAAAGAGTGCAAAGGTCGAAAAATGAGAAAACATGGAGTATTTTTTATTTAAAATGGTTTAGGCCCTTATGACCCTTCAGTTCGCGCGCCAGTCGGCTACGCCCACTTATTTCGCCGACCATTAGGTGATGCGCCGAATGGTTCTGTAGTCCGCCGAGTTTTGCAGAACACCGGCCTTTTGGTTGGTCCAAACGATGGTCCAGATCAAGCTCGCCGACCTATTCGATGAGTCGCCGATTGGTACCTTGGCTCACCTAATTGCTCATTTTCCAAAAAATTTGACTATTCAACCTACACATCTAACACCTATTATTCAAACATCAATAATAAAAGCTAAAAACTTGGGTTGCTTCCCAAGAAGCACCTTATTTAATGTCATGGCACGACGATGATACGCTTTAAGGATTCATTCTTTTGATTGACCATGGTATCACTTGATAATCCTCCTTTTGGTCTTAGGTTCAAATGAGCCGATATTTGACCCATTTGTATTTATAGCTACTTAATCGATACCAAATGTTAAGTAATTAATTGGTTCATAGATGAGACGTCATATTTCATTTCCTTAAGCAGTTTCTTCGATCCTTCCACTTTGTTGAGAATGCGTGCAAGCATATCTTCAGTGGGGAAATTTTCAGGATCAACCCTTTCCTCTTTTGTCTTTTGACACTTATTGGGAGGTACATATCTCTCTTTGTCACTGTCTCTCTCTCTCCCATTTGTTCCACAGTCACGCCATTCTCTATCACGGTCTCTCCAACCCGTCATCATGCTCTCTATTCTAGCCTTGGTTCCCACCTAGCCTTGGATAATTCGGGCGGAAACCTCCTCCTTGATTTGTTAAAAAGTGTACCTCCTCATTGTACATAGCTTCAAATTTCACTTCATCGGGATTCATTCCACTAACTCCAACAACTTTAACAGCTCAAAACCACTACCCATGACATTTTTCGACAATAGATCCATTTGGGTCATCATTATAGCCATGTTTTCATCCCGCTCTTGGTACTTTTCTATTTGTTCCTTTGCCATAATGTAGGTCAAAGGAGACACTTGATCTTCCCTGGTGTACCAAGTACGGTTAATCTTAGTCATCCCATCAAGAAGAGTGTATGCTATTTCAAACGGTTATTGCATAATTTCTCCCTGGAAAAGCTGGTTAGCCATACCCTTGTTGATTGAATCTAGACTCCGGTAGAAATGTTGCAACAATATGTTGTTGGGGAGTCCGTGAGTTGGACGTTGGAGCAGCAACTTTTGAAACCTCAACCATGTCTCATGAATTGGTTCACCATCTAATCGTTTGAAGCCCTGAATATTATCTCCCAATGTCATTATCTTCGAGGAAGGGAAAAATCTTACATAGAACGCATCAGTGAACTAGTCCCAAGAAGTAATTGAGTCCCTTGGCAAGTCGGCTAACCACTTTGTAGCTTCTCCCATGAGAGAAAAAGCTAACAACCGAAGTCGGACTGACTCTTGAGATATATTCTTGAAATAAACTGGCCCACACACGTCTACAAAGTTTTGAATGTGTTCATGGGGATCCTTATGAGCTAGACCTGCAAATAACCCTTCATTTGCAATAGTTGCAACATAGTGCTAGTCACATGGAACACCACATTGCCCATAACCAGAGGTAATCAAATAGCACTCACGGTTCCCAAATGATTTTCATTGATATCATGCAAGTTACTGATGTCATCATTGTGTCCAAGTTGTCTAGCATTGCACCTATTAACACTGATTTCGTCACCTATTCAAGAGCAACCAACACTAATTTAAAGTAAATTGATTCAACTACAACATAATTAGTTTACCGCTAAACTTCGCTAAAAAGAATTATAAACACCAATCCCCGGCAGTGGTGCCATTTCTTTTAACTCTCAACTACACTTCTTCTAATACTAAGTGTAGGCGGTCTCAATCAAGTATAAACCCAATGAAGAGTTGGGGTCGATCCCACAGGGAGAGATACAGTAGAGAATTCAATTACGAAGTGAAAGAAGTGGTCTAGTCATTTATATGAATAGACATTTTTGAAATAATTAAATTGAATTGTAGGGGTTTGACAACTACTGTCAATTTGGGGGATTAGAGTGACAACTATCAACTACGAATACATGGGAGTAATTAAGTAGAGATGGATCCTTGGGGATGTGATCGATTAATTACCAATTTCACTATATGGGTGATTATTAATTACTAAAAGACGATGAATCTTAGTGGGTAGGCTAGGCTTAAGGTGTAACAACTATTTCTCAATCAACTATTACGAATCAACAGAGTTCTCTCTAACCTCGACAGGCCCAAAAATTATGGACAACCCAAAACCCCAATTAATCTAATCTATAAAGCTAGATTGGTAGGATTAAATTCAAGCCCACTTTCTTAAGTTGAATCTACAATAACCCAATCACTACAATCATCAATTGATAACTTTAATTCTAAAACCTCTTTCTCAAGCAAGCCTAGAATACTAAGCTAGAACTGTATTTGCAACTACAATTCATCAATTAAAACTCAAGTATCAATTGAAACCACTTCAAATCAACAATTAAATCAGTAAATACTAACACCCATAAGCTCGTTGAGACAATTAATCACATAATCACACCCACAAGAATAGGGGCTTTAGCCAAACATTATAAAAATCAGGAATATGTTACCAACTATGTTCTCCATCAATTTGGGTAACAAATTGGACGTCTTCACAATTAGTTCAAAATCCAAACCCAACTCTAAATTTCTACTCAAATACTCAAAGAAAAGTGTTATGGATCAAAACCCAGTGTTGAAACTCTAAAAAACTCTCAAAACTTCGGAACTCCTCGAAACTCTTTAAAAAATTGCATTTATACATTCCCAGATTTTTTTTCTTTGGAGCCATTTGACGAAATTAGTCGAGCATCACCGACCAGCACCAAATGTCCCTTTTCATCACCTTTTTGACTCGAATCTTCACCATTCCTCTTTTGTAACCTAAGGCGATCAGAATCTACGTCGTTGATCTAGTCGACCCTTCATCAAAATGCTACTTTCCTTCTCTGAGTTGACTTTTTCCCAAGGTTGGACTGCTTTAACTTTTGGCGAGCTAAAGATCCACTTGGCGACTCACCGAGTGGTCTTGCCGATCATCAACCTTTCTTGTCTTCAGATTTTCCTCTTCGTTTTGCCTAGTAATGTCCTTGCCTTGCTCTTTTGCCTTTATTGCTGTAAATTAGCTTTCAAACATTAGCTTAGAGCGTAAAATAGGCATTGAGGACACTAAAACTCCAATATTAAGCCCTAAATGAGTCGAAATCCCTTACTTATCACACGTCTAGCTCTGAAGTTCTGCGAATTCTGATTGTTGAACTCATTCTTGTTCCTTGGTGTAGGTGCACTAGAAAATGATGGAGCAGGTCCAATTGGCTTTTTTTGTAAGGATGACCGGTTAGAATCACCCTTCTGCTTCCAGGACTCATTTCCTATTGTCTTAGCCTTCTTGCAGCGGAACTCCTCCCTGTCTCTCAACTTGTACTCCTCAACCAACTTCACAAGGATCATAAGCCTTGCTATGTCAATGTCCCTTGTTATGCCGTAATTTTACTATCTTTAGAAAAATCACTTTTTGAAATGTTCTAAGTATAAAAAATTTTGAGAAAAATACTTAGAAAAGAGTCGCCACTTAATGTTTTTAAGAAATTAAGAAAACTTTATTCAAAAAGACTAATAGATTAAGTCTTTATAAATTTAGAGAAAATGGGTAGGAGGTTCTTATTTACACTTCAAGAAGGTTTTTAAAGCATTTGAAGTGTCTGCTAACATGTGGTTAACCTTCAACTTAGATTAAATATTCGACTATTTCTTTTAGGAAAATAATTTAACATAAAAAATATAATTTACAATATCAGATTAACTTTGAGAAAATAGTTAAATAAAGAACAATTTTTAATTTATAACAAAATGGAACCTTAATTGAAACAACTTAGTCAATTAGGATTTTAACAAAATTAGATTAATTAAAATTTATTTAAATCATTTTTAGAAGTAATAAATCGAACCAACTTGGTCAATTAAACCATGGAAACTATTTTTTGTTAATCGATAAAATAAATAAAAAGTTCTGACTAAACAATTCAATAAAAGTATAAAAGTTGATAAAAATGAATTATATTAAAATATACTAACATAAAGAATATGGTTCATCTTTTGGAGAATTTAATTAGGTTAACCAAAGTTAGAATCAATTTAAAACAAACAAAGATATATGACAAAATTAAATTAAAGGAGAAAGGAGCTATTGGGCCTTTCCTAGATTTCATTTCTCAGGCCCAAATCTAGTTACATTTCGCCTAGATTGGAATTTGGCAGAAGTTGTTGCTGCAATTTTGGACTTACAACCCATATTCATCCTTGTATCACAATGTATAAAGAAAGTGTATCACGGTGTATATCAACTCATTTATGAAATATATACGGATGTATAAAGGCCATTTTTCTGCATTATTTGCTCCCTAATCGCCCTAAATTTTAGCTTCCCAGCAGCTTGAACAATGATGACTACCGACTCGATAAAACAGAAATGTTGGGTTTCAACCCAACTGAAGATGCAAGGAGCGAAAAAGAGGGTAAGATGAACCCAAATCGAGGTCATGCATAAAAAATAAGAAATAATAAGAATTAGTAACTAATAAAAATTGGACACTTGCTAAAGTAGGTATGTATGTAAAATTGTAATAAGATAAATTTTCTCACAATAGCATGACCAACATTTACTACACATTCGAAGTTGAGAATGGTGTGGTTTAGGATAAGCACAAAGAAAGAGGAAATATGAAGTCGAAGGTATCATAACAACCTAATTTCTTTTAAACATATGATTGAACCAAACAACTTCATATAGTAATTTTTTTAGAAACACTAACTAGAAAATCTTGCAATTGATACATTAATATCCCTTATTAGACACTACCAAAAAAATAACTGAATTATTTTCCTAATTGTGCACCAAATTTCATAAGTTAATGACCAACTAGTCCTAGAAGGAAGCTACTGCAAATCAACATAATTATCACATATAAAGGGAGCAACAAATGACTTAAATGTTATTCTTACACTAAGGCAAACAGTTAATACAATTATTTTTAAAGGTTTAATCCATCTGAAATAGATAAAGCGGTCAGGAAAAGGATGACTTTGAACTGAGATATGCAGTGACCTCAAGGCATCAAACTAATTCAAATTAATGTACAACAACATAGCATACGCTCAGTCTTAGGAACTTGATTCCTCAACACACATTGATATCTTTAAACCCTAAGAAATGGGTAAATAACAATAGCCAACACATACACAATCATTGCTTAACTATACAAAATTGAGAACCTTCATTGGACTCCAATATCGAAGAGGCATACGTGTTTAAAACAACACAAAATCAGACCAAAATATACTCAACCGGAAGGCACACAACAAAAAAGAAAATGAACACATATATGAGGCAGTAAACTATTCCTTCCACACTATTTACACTAGTTGAGATGCAAAACAAAAATCATCCCACAACATGAAACAAACCACTTATAGAGACGAAATTTAGGATTTTAAACTAAACCAAAAACTATAGACAACAAGACGAGGTTATACAATGGGATAAGAAGTCACTAACATGAAGAAAATATCTCGACATTAAAATAGGATCAGCCAAACTTTGAACAAAAGAAATTGAAAAATCACCTTTGAATAAGCAGACCAACTATATATTAACTTCCAATCAATAATAAGTCAAAATAGTCCCGAATACTAGCATTCGGACAGCTCACATGATTGAGAATCAAACATCAATGCATTAAGAACAAAAGCTACACAAATCAAAATGAGTATTACCTTTTAGGGGGCAGCAAACTGAGATGACGAGCCTAACCATGAAGAACTACCAACACTATGAGCCAATTTCGATGATCTCCGAAAAATAAAACAACTTCGAATTCTAATAAAAGAGGCTCAAACTCTCAATTTTTTTTAACTACTCCAGGTTGTGTTTTTGTCTGTCTTTTCATGTCTATCCCCATTTAAACATATAGGGAAAACGATCTTAAATAGATGAAGAATAAGGCTGATTTTTTTAGGGGGAAAACAAGTGGATTTTTGAAATTCAAAAATTACATTCTTCTTTAGAGATAAGGTAGTCAGCCAAGAATTATACCAACTCTCAACGGCTTAGAAAGGATGGTCGTCCGATCTAGGAGGAAGGACGAAGAACATATGAGATTGAGACACCTGGATTCTCCAACGATATTTGTATGGGAGGATAAGGAGAGAGAGGGATGCGTTGGACTTGAGGTCGCGATTAGCCGCACGATTTCCAGTCTGAGCGACTGCTTTCGTCTGGTTTTCACTGGATTTCAGTGATTTGGTTGCGAAGAAGACAAGTTACAGGGGTCGGGTACGCGTATTGTTGTTATATGTATGTTAGATCAAGGTTGATGGGTCATTTAGTGATTTTGGGTTATTGTTGCTAGAAAATGAATTGGGGTTGGGCTGGGCTGATTGTGGGTTGCTGCTAAGTGTTGGGTTGATATGGAATTGTTGGGCTGCTAAAAAAGTTAGAAAAAGGTCCCAAATCTTGGTCTAGGAAGTGGGTTTAGGATAAAACAAAATTGTGGTTGGGAATTGAATTATGGTTTGACCATATGAATCTAAATTATAGTAAATTGAAAATTGTAAAAAAATCATAGCCAAACTTAGTTAAGAATTATTACAATTAATTTACGAGCTTCTTAATCTTAACAAAATAAAATAATTAGTTCAATTGTAAACTAATTAACTCAAAAACATAAACTATAAATTAGCTAAACTAACCAACCAAATATTTAAATAAAACTAAAATCTTTTCGAGAAAATTTTCAAATATTAATATAATAAATATATACAAAATTATATAGAATATATAAATTATTTTTAAAATTTTATGAATTATAAAAAATGACAAAATTACTTGAAATGACTTGAAAAATATTTAAAATTTTACAAAGTCAATTATTTCAAATCGTACGGAATTTAAGAAACTCGATGATTAATTTATATTGTGGAGGTCCAAAATTAAGTGTCAACAGTTATCCCTCATTTGACTTGGATTGATGAAAGCAATTCGAGGCAAATGAAATTGACGAATCCAATTTTGACCGACCACATCTTCATACTTAGGAAAGGGATTTTGGTACGGACTTAAGGAATTATGGCCGAACCCCAGTATCGGGTTTCCTACATATCTCAGGAAATATGCGAATTTAGTCCACTTGTAGTTCGATGCGCTTGATTTGATATACGACTATGAAAGAATTCAGAATCTATCCTGATATCGAATTATAAAGAGACTGAAATGCTCGAGAATAAGATTTAAGAGAGGATATAAGAATATAGCCGAGTTTTCAAAATTGAGCCCGCCTACATCTCCCTAAACCTTAGTAATCAGGCTGTTTGTAGTTCGACTCGATCGGTTGAAAAGGAAATCTATTATGCAAGATATCATTTGGTTCTGGAGGAGTGACAAGTAAGTTGAGTATGAAAAAGAGGCTTGCAATCTCTTAGCATGAGTGTGGCCCCTTCACACCTATAATTAAGAACTTACACGGACATAATTTCCAAAGCTCTTGGTTCATTGTCACTCAGATTGGAAAGTTGCCTTCGGTGAGAGTAAAACGTTTCTCGAATGCGAAATTGAAACCAATAAACGCAAAGAAACACCCATATGCCTTCTGATAAGGGTGTGATTTGATTGTGGTGGAAGTTGCTCCTCAGCCCGCGTCCGAAGAGTTTGATATTCCTCTTAGGACTATGTCCCAGTTCGCTGCTAATAAAAAGTTCCACGTTGTGTTGCATCCTATTTTATGTCTCCGCACCTGTGGTTTGATTTGAGAATTCATCCTCTTGGATGCTCTCAATAAAGACTCAAATAAACTTGTAAGTAGAAACTGCAATTTATATAGAGAAGTGGCATGTTTTACCATTTTCAGCACATGTTTTTTTTATAAATATTCTGACTTCAGCTTCTGTCAATTTTGATGCAGTAGATGATGAATTGATATGATGTAACACGATGATGACTTTCTCGATAATGCAGTATTGTTGATGACGATACTTCATTGATAGGATGATGCTGCTACATTGATGATAGAGATATTGGCGATCGATTGATAAGAAGATATTGTTACATTGATGATCCATTGGCTGGATGATGTTGATCCAATGGTAGGATGATGTTGTCGAAGCTTGATTGGTGCGATGACGATGATCTATCGGCAGGATGATGTTGATCCATTCAGCAATGATATTATCACCCTTGATAATATAATACGGATGACCCTGTCGGTGATTTGAATATGCAATGGCCCTCTCAGCTTTTGTAGATGATGGCCCTCTCGGCGTTTGAAGATGCAATGGCCCTTTTGGCATTTGAATATGCAATGTCCCTCTCAGTGTTTAAAGATGATGGAACTCTCGGCGTTTGGAGATGCAATGGCCCTCTAGACAGTTTGAATGTGTAATGGCCCTATCGGCGTTCTGAATATGATGGTCCTCTTGGAGTTTTGAATATGATGGCCCTCTTGGCAGCTTGAATGTGTAATGGCCCTCTCGGCATTCTGAATATGATGGCCCTCTTGGCGGTTTGAATATGATGGTCCTCTTGACGGTTTGAATATGCAATGGCCCTCTCAATAATTTGAATATGCAATGGCCCTCTCGACGGTTTGAAGATGCAATGGCCCTATCGACATTTTGAAGATGCAATGCTCTTTTGGCATTTACATATATGATGGCCCTCTTGGCATTTGAAGATCTGATTGCCTTCTTGGCGGTTTGAAGATGATGGCCCTCTCAGCGTTTTAAGATGCAATGACCCTCTTGACATTTTCATACATGATGGACCATTCGGTAGTTTGAATATGTAATGGACATCTTGGAATTTGAAGAAGATGGTTGTTTGAGTGGTTCACATTACCGTGTCTGATATCGATGAGATTTGTGAATATTCTTCAAACATTCTTGATGCTTAAAAATTCAATTTTATGTCTTGGTAGATGCTTGTACATGTTGAGAGTGATGCTTTCGCTCGCTCCTATTTTGAACACTTTGTGCTCATTGTGACTCGTGCTTTGTTGGAGATTTGAGTGAGGTGTTGTGGCTCGTATTCTGATCTGCTTCTTTTCTTCTAAAGAACTTCAATGACTTTTCTTCATCCACAAAAAAGTTATCAATTTCGGGGAGCTACTCGCCTTCTTGAATTCTCCATTCGTTGAATGGAGGAATATGATTATATTGAGGCAATCTTATAGACCTGTATCCACAAAAAAATTATTACTTTATTTTTAAACAAACTGATATGTGTTGAGTTCTTCAATTGATTGCTCCTTGTCTTGCTATCTTCAGTTGATCACTCTGATCTCTTGCTTCTCGATAAACATAAGATGAAATTGTGCAAAACATTTGACATATTAAAAAATCTTTAAGGAAAGGGAACTTTTTTGAAGAATCAATTTGAAAAACGTCACTATCAAATGTTATGTCATGCATAGCTTATATGAACGTCCTTGGCTCAAACTTTTGACGTCTCCGATAGCTTGTTCTGGAGAATTCAAAAGATCCTTAAAGCTTGAGAAATTTCTAACATGGTCCACCCGAAATCTACTATGATTGGGAAGTTTTGCAGTTGACTCTGAAATCCAATTGTGTTGATGATTGATGTAGTTGACTATGAACTTTAACGATGTCAGAGATCATTTAAAGTTAGCTATAAACTTCTAATCATGCTCGAAATGTTCAATATTGACTACAACTTCTAGTGATGCTTGAAGAAATTTTTGAGGCCATCCTCAAAACTTTTTTGTCCCAGTTAGATATCTACTTCTTGAGAATCTTTGAGTCTCTCTAAAAAAATGTGTCTTGATTAGATGTCTCAACGTATCTCGAATTGTTGATATATGACTTGTAGAATTTTTGAGACCCCTCAAAAATTCTATCCCAGTTGTAACTCACAATATATCTTAAGTCTTCAATTGTTGGAGAGATCCTCTTCTTGAAAATTTTTGAGTCCCTCTCAAAAAAAAATTCCCGATTAGATGTCTCAACGTATCTCGAACTGTAGATATATGACTTGTAGAATTTTTGAGAACCCCTCAAAAATTTTGTACTAGTTATAACTCACAATATATCTTAAGTCTTGACTTGTTGGAGACTCTTCTTGAGAATTTTTGAGTCCCTCTCAAAAATTCTATCCAGTTTCTATTACAAAGGAAAATAGAAATCTTACGGGAGATGTGACCGAACCCTTGTGGCATCTACGTATCCCATTGAGGAAGGAATCAGGTCATACGTAGTTCCCCTCTTGAGGATTAACACAAATAAGAAATGTTGATAAGGAAACGACTGAGGCCGATATTGGCCGCCTATGTATCTCATTCTTGAGAATTCAGGTCAGACGTAGTTCCTTACAAAGGATAATTTCTAACTATAAAACATAAGATGATTACAAACAAATGATACGATTATAGGAAAGAAAATAAAAGAAGTTTTGAATCTTCAAATATAACAGCTCGTGAAAGCACCTGAGTTGATTGGCCACTTGAGATGAATGTTTATGCTTAACCATGGCATGTCTTCAACCAAATATATCAATGTAATGCCTAAGTAAGTTGTTGAATTCTCTTTTCCGAGATTCTGTCAGATAGACCCTGATTCTAGTCTCTTTGACACAATCATCCTTTTATGTGTCATCCAGATTTGACTTACCCTAATTCTCGAGTTGTTTCATTTATTTGGAAATGTATTTAGATATCGTGATCTTCTCGTCATACTCTTAGAACACATCGTCATCTACCTCATTTGTTCATTCAGCTTGTAACAAGACATGATGTTGACAAATTTAATATTTTTTATTAAAACAAACTCAAAGATTGTTAGATAGAAAAATTAAAGCAAGTGGAATAATTTTTTGCAATAAAAGAGGCACCCATTGAAAATAAGGAAATATGAAGTTTAGCCATGACAACGGCTCATTTTTCCTTTTTCAAAATATTACGAGGGAAATTAAAAAATGACATAAAAGATGGGTCCCGAGCCTCATTTGGACTACCATCGATTTTAGAATGACAAAAAATTCATCTTTGTCTATCAAGATGAGCGAGGAATTAAGAGCGGAGTGGAAGTCCATTTTAGCACTTGCTCCATTGGTTTGGCGTCTCATATGCCTAGTGTCTCGATCAGTTCCTCTAGCACGACATCAACTTCCTTAGAAATATCCCTAGTTCCTTCTCTGAGACAGTCATTATTGGCATATTCCTCTACCAGCAAAGACTGATACAAATAAGACAAAGGCTTTGGTGATACATGATTAACCTCATTCTTGTTCTAACCATCCTTTGGCACTGAATAAGAAGCTTGATGTGGTGCCATGACCACTAGTTTGGACTTCCGAATTATGCTCAGTGAGGCTGCAACCTTCTCAAGATTGTTTGGGTTGGTTGGGATTACAGTTTTATCCACGCACCAAATTTCTTCGACCTCGACCATGTTAATGGTAAGCTCTCCACGATTTGGCAGTGAATTAGTATTGGCATTGGGTATGATAGTTTAAAGAGTTACAACCTTTTGATCAATCAAGTCCTGAATTTCATGCTTCAAGTTGATGCAATCTTCAGTGGTATGTTCGACACCTCTTGAATGGTAAGCATAATGAAGATCGGTCCAGTAGTGTCTGGAATTGACATTGATATTTTTTGAATCAATTGTTTGTATCAGATCAGCTACTTTCAATCTCTGAAAAAGTTGAGTCTGACTTTCAACCAAAGGAGTAAAGACTCGAGGTGGTTTCTTCTCAAGTTTTGGACGAGGAAGATTGTAATTATTTCGTGGAGGTGGAGGTACTTGATGATAAAGTGGAGGGTTTTCGCAAGTAGGTGTTGATGTTTGGAAATTTCGGTATTGTGGAGTTTGGTATATGAGGAGAATTTGTGTAATTTGGCAATATAGCTTGGTGACTCAATTGAACATTTGGGTAATTTGGAGCTTGGTAATTTGGAAAATTTTGTGGGAAAGCTTGGTAATTTGGTGATGGAACTTGGTAATTTGGATGATTTGGTGGTGGAGCTTGGTAATTTCGATGATTTGGTGGTGGAGCTTGGTAATTTGGTTGGATGGGGTAAGGATTTTGTAGAACTAAGGGGTAGGTTTTGGATAGAAAAAACTTTCAAAGATTGTGACCGGCATGTCTCTTTGATTTTTGGCTCGATTCAAATGAGATAGAGGAAACATTTTTCCTTTTCCTCCTCAATGGTCTTGGGGATTCAACTTGGGGAATCATTTGGATGATTTTTCCGGTCTTGAGTCCGATAGCTTCACCAATTTTGACTATCTCACTGAACTTCCATCCTAAAATGAGCAACATCCTATTGTAGTACTCCGGCTTTTGAATGCACACGAAGACTTCAATAATCTATTTCTCAGTCAGGGGAGGCCTAACCCTTGCAGCCTCTCTTCTCCAACGGTAGGCATATTCTTGATAGTTTTAACAAGCCTTCTGATTCTCTCCAAAGCGTATCGATCAAGAATGAATTCTACATTGTAACTAAACCTTTTAATGAAGTCTTTAGCCATAGCGTTCCAACTTGGGCATTGTTTCATTTCTTAAGAAATAAACCATTCAAAAACTTCTCCTTTCAGGCTTCGACTAAAGAGCCACATTAACAAAGCCTCATTTTTTTCAACTACCACAATTTGGTCGCAATAAGCCCTCAAATGATGAAAAGTATTTTCTACTCCACTAAGAGTGTCAAATTTCGGCACTTTAAAACCTTCCGGGAGATCCAAATGTGAATGGATGCACAAATCTTCATAATTTAACCCTACAATGTCTGAGGTGTATTTAAAATCCTTCGTTGCATTCAAAACATCCTCTCTGATATTTTGCTCATCCTTTCGTTTGATGACTTTCCCCTTATTCTCCTTCTTCTCATAAGGATTGAGTTCAAAGTGTGTGGTAAATGAAGGGTATGATTCTGGCAATATTGGAATATGAAAAGTAGGTTTTAAAGGTATGGGTTGAGCGATAGGTGGGTTTTGAACAATTTGAGTAGGGATTTAATGAATGGGAGGAAAATTCTGGAGATTGTCGGTATTTGAATTTTGAGAATTAGGTAGCTTTTGGTGTGAGTAACTAGCAAGATGTGGGTTAAGGATGGTTAGGTTGATGATGAGAGGTTTTGAAATTGTAGCGGTGGATGAATTGTTTGGAAGATGTTCAGTTGTTGTATTTGAAGTAAGAAAATTAACTGAAGGTATTTCGTTGTTTTGACTAGGAGTGTTGGCAATGATAGCCAGATTCGTCAAATCTTGAGTCTTATCCATTTCAACCCTCATTTCAGCAATATGTTGGAATAATTGTGCAATCATCTTGTTCTTTTCAGCAATGATAGGGTCATTCACAGTGATTTTGGTCAAATCAGAGTTCTCAACATTTACAACCCCTTTTTCTTTCCCTTTTGACAATTTTTGGTCAGAGAAGGAACTTTGGGATCTTTAAACCTTGTGAAGTATGGATGATCTGCCATTCTGTCAAAACAAATATAACTCAAAAGATAAATATTTTAGTTTGTATCAATGATAAATAATACAAAATATCACACACATGATCACAAACACATAAGAGTTGCTTCACTTGATGATAAACGAGCCCAAGAATACAGAAAGGAGACTAAATAGACATGAATTTATTTATTTGATTTTGGGATTAGTGAATCAGAAAAGTTGACTTGCGTGGAGTCAAATTGAAATACTTTTGATTTTTGATTGAGAGGAAACTCTAATTGTGGAACTTTTTGTCGTCTCCGGGTGCCAACGCCTTTGGATAGACTAGTGACTTGTAAAGTTCTTTCTTCAACTAGAATAAGCTATAATCTACCTTCTACCCCAGGGGACAATGATTTTTCAAACAACATATACATCCTTCAAATTTAAACACATAAGTATGAACGTCTGTTTCGGCCGTGGGCCGGTTTGGACTCAGGGTGGTCTTTCTAATAGGCCCAACACGCCTTGGGTGTTAGGTCGTCTTAGTTCAATGCGCTAAATTGAGGGATTTGGTATCGCTCTACGCTAGTTCACTAAGAGTGGGTTTAGTAGACACAAGGTTCTTGAGTGGACAACTCGAGTGAGAAGGCTACGCGGTCACACAAGAAAAGATCTGGACACCCCGCGCATATGCCAACTGTCCTAAATTTTGGGATTTTGAAAGAAATTTGCGAGTGCAAAAACACACCTCGTGTATATGTGTGCTAGTGGGAATTTTCCAGAATCAGAGGAAGTATGAACGGAATGACAATTTATAAAGCAGTAACAAATATATAATTTATATAAAGCAGTACAAATAAACATTTTAGATAAACAATAACAAATAAGCAATTTATATCACATAAGCATGAAAAATAAAGCATTAGACATGTAAAATAAAGAAAACAAGTAAGCTTATGTTAAAACCTTAATAATTAACCTAAATTCTTTGCGGTTAGAACCTATTAAACCCCAGTAGAGTTGTCATTTCTGTTATGCCATAATTTTAATATCTTTAGAAAAATGACATTTTGAAATGTTCTAAGTATAAAACAATTTGAGAAGAATACTTAGAAAAGAGTCACTACTTAATTTTTTTAATGAAATTAAGAAAACTTAATTTAAAAAGACTTTAACAGATTAAGTCTTTATAAATTTAGAGAAAATGGGTAAGAGGTTCTTATTTACACTTCAAGAAGGTTTTCAAAGCATTTGAAGTGTCCACTAACATGCTGTTATCCTATGACTCAGATTAAATATTAGACTTTTTTTTTAGGCAAATAAATTAACATAAAAAATATAATTTACAATATTTGATTAACTTTGAGAAATAGTTAAATAAAGAACAATTTTTAAATTATAACAAAATGGAACCTTAATTGAAACAACTTAGTCAATTAGAATTTTAACAAAATTAGATTAATTAGAATTTATTTAAATCATTTTTAGAAGTAATAATTTGAACCCACTTGGTCAATTAAACCGTGGAAACAATTTTTTGTTAATCGAAAAATAAATAAAATATTTTGACATACTAACATAAAGAATATGGTTCATCTTTTGGGGAATTTAGAGGAGAAAGGAGGTATTGGGCCTTTCCCAGATTTCATTTCTCAGGCCTAAATCCAGTTATTGTTCGCCTAGACTGGAATTTGGCCCAAGTTGTTACTACAATTTTGGACTTACAACCCATTTTCATCCATGTATCACAGTGTATATCAGCTCGTTTATTCAATGTATATAGACGTATACATGCCATTTTTCCGCATTATTTACTCCCTAATCGCGCTGCATTTTAGCTTCCTAGCAGCTTGATCAATGAGGACGACCGACTCGATAAAAGAGAAATATTGGGTTTCAACCCAACTCGAGATGCAAGGAGTGAAGAAGAGGGTCCAATGAACCCAAATCGAGGTCATGCATAAAAAATAAGAAATAATAAGAATTAGTAACTAATCAAAATTGGACACTTGCTAAAGTAGCTATGTACGTAAAATAGTAATAAGATAAATTTTCTCACAATAGCATGACCAAAATTTACTACACATTCGAAGTTGACAATGTTGTGGTTTAGGATAAGCACAAAGAAAGAGGAAATATGAGGTAGAAGGTATCATAACAACCTAATTTCTTTTAAACATATAACTGAACCAAACAACTTAATATAATAATTTTTTAAAAAAAACACTAACTAGAAAATCTTGCAATTGATACATTAATATCCCTTATTAGACACTTGCAAAAAAACAACTGAATTATTTTCCTAATTGTGCACCGAATTTCATAAGTTAATGACCACCTAGTCCTAGAAGGAAGCTACTGCAAATAGACATACTTATCCCATTTAAAGAGAGCAACAAATGACTTAAATGTTATTCTTACACTAAGGCAAACAGTTAAAAATAGATAAAGTGGTCAGGAAAAGGATGACTTTGAACTGAGATATGGACTGACCTCAAGACATCAAACTAATTCAAATTAAGGTACAGCAACATAGCATACGCTCAGTCCTATGAACTTGATTTCTCAACACACATCGATATCTTTAAATGCTAAGAAACAGGTAGATAACAATAGCCAACACATACACAATCATCGCTTAACTATACAAAACTGAGAACCTTCATTGGACTCCAATATCAAAGAGGCGTGTTTCAAACAACCCGAAATCAGACCAAAATATACTCAATCGGAAGGCACAATAACAAAAAAGAAAATGAACATATAAATGAGGCAGTAAACTATTCCTTCAACACTATTTACACTAGTCGAGATGCAAAACAAAAATCAGCCCACAACATGAATCAAACAACTTATAGCGACTAAATTTAGGATTTTAAACGAAACCAAAAACTATAGTCAACAAGACGAGGTTATACAATGGGATAAGAAGTCACTAACATGAAGAAAATATCTCGACATTAAAATAGGATCAGCCAAACTTTGAACAAAAGAAATTAAAAAATCACTTTTGAATAAGCAGACCAACTATATTATTAACTTCCAATCAACACTAAGTCAAAATACTCCCAAAATACTAGCATTCGAACGTCTCACATGATTGAGAATCCAAAGTCAATGCATTAAGAACAAAAGCTACTCGAATCGAAGTGAGTATTACCTTTTAGGGGGCAGCGAATTGAGACGACGAGCTCAACCACGAAGAACCACCACCACTGTGAGCCGATTTCGATGATCTCCGGAAAATAAAACAACTTCGAATTCTAATAGAAGAGGCTCAAACTGTCAATTTTTTTAACTCCTCCAGGCCGTATTTTTCTCTCTCTCTCTCTCTTCATGTCTATCCCCCTATAAACATATAGGGAAAATGATTTTAAATAGATGAAGAATAGGGCTGATATTTTTAGGGGGGAAATGGGTGTATTTTTGAAATTCGAAAAGCACATTCTTCTTCAGAGATAAGGTTGTCATCTAAGAATTGTACCAACTCTCAACGGCTTAGAAAGGATGGTCGTCCGATCTTGGAGGAAGGACAGAGAACATATGAGCTTAAGACACCTGGATTCTCCAACGACCCTTGTACGAGAGGATAAGGAGAGAGAGGGACACACTGGGCTCGAGCTCGCGATTAGCTGCGGGATTTCCGATCTGAGCGACTATTCTCGTCTAGGTTTCACTAGATTTCAGCTATTTGGTCGCGAAGAAGACAAGTTACAGGGGTCTGAGTCAGGTACGCGTATTGCTTTTGTATGTATGTTGGATCGAGGTTGATGGGTCATTTAGTGATTTTGGGTTATTGTTGCTGGAACATGATTTGGGGTTGGGCTGGGTTGATTGTGGGTTGCTGCTAAGTGTTGGGTTGATATGGAATTGTTGGGCTGCTGAAAAAGTTCGAAAAAGGGCCCAAATCTTGGTCTAAGATGTGGGTTTAGGATAAAACAAAATTGTGGTTGGGAATTGAATTTTGGTTTGACTATATGAATCTAAATTATAGTCAATTGAAAATTTAAATAAAAAATAGCCAAACTTAGTTAAGAATTAATACAATGAATTTACGAGCTTCTTAATCTTAACAAAATAAAATTATTAGTTCAATTGTAAACTAATTAACTCAAATATATAAACTATAAATTATCTAAACTAACCAACCAAATATTTAAGTAAAACTAAAATCATTTCGAGAAGATTTTCAAATATTAATATAATAAATATATACAAAATTATATAGAATATATAAATTATTTTTAAAATTTTATGAATTATAAAAAATGACAAAATTACTTAAAATGACTTGAAAAATATTTAAAATTTTACAAAGTCAATTATTTCAAATCGCTTGGAATTTAAAAGGTCGATGATTAATTTATATTGTGGAAGTCCAAAATTAGGTGTCAACTTCCCCTATCAACATAGCATTCTTACCTGGTTTACTTGACAGACGAGACAACCCAGATACAAACAAGCTCATCCTACTCCTCAAATCAGTAATCATCTCTCGAGCATATCGGGACAGTTGAGTGAACTTGAGGCGATACTCATGCACACTCATGGATTTTTTCCTAAGAGTAAGACATTCTCTTACCTTCGCTTCCCTCAGTTCACAGGGATAGAAACACACCATGAAGGTCTC
Source organism: Solanum stenotomum (assembly GCF_019186545.1). Taxonomy (NCBI): domain Eukaryota; kingdom Viridiplantae; phylum Streptophyta; class Magnoliopsida; order Solanales; family Solanaceae; genus Solanum; species Solanum stenotomum. The sequence continues at coordinate 53,710,760 of NC_064283.1, forward strand.
TTCGAACACAACTAACTCACAATTGGTTCCCCTACAGCTCTACTGTTCTTCCATTAGTCGTACCAAACTCCAGCAACACCCTTGAGTTGGTATACAATTAGTTCCACACACTCAAAATATGCAACATGCATCACCTCACACGATTTCTGCAACTCCTCCACAAAGTTTCCCAGATGCTCGGTGACACTTGAACCGGTAAAGTCTGGAGGATTCATCATCAAGAACTCATGGATTTTAGACGTATCAGCAACATCATGTCAAACCCCTCTTTATTAATCCTCTTGGTTGGTCATGACTTGAGTCAACATCCGGATAGCATCCTGGAACTCAGCGTTAGTGACCTCTCCTTGGGGTTGCACTTCAGGTGTTGTAAGACCCTGGAAATTGGTAGGCTTAACTAGAGCTTCTCGTAAGTGTTAGAGTAATAAAATTTGCTTCTCATACTTAGAATGAAGGTTTTAGGGGTTAAACGTCAACGTACTAATCCCCAAGACCAACCAACGGTCCTTGAGGAGGACCCTAAAGTCCACCCAAACACTGCCCAAAACAGTGTACCCACGGAGGGATCTACACCCCGTAGGGTGGTCTACTCTCCGTGGGTCAGTCCACACCCCGTAGGTGGGTGTTATGGATGGGATCCTGTAGGTTGTCTTAACTCTGCTTAAGGGAGGGGTAGTTTAGGTAATTCCTATAGTAGTTAGTATTATGTGAGGTCATTTTGTATTGTTTTAATACACCTATATAAGTCTTTTTAATTCATTAACCAACCCATTCACCTCATAAAATCCCAAAACCCAAATCTATAACCAACTTTTCCCAAATAAACCCTCTCTAGAACTCCAAGGAAGAAGAAAAAGAAAGGTGAAGTTAGGGTTGAAGAATCAAAATTTTACCCTCAAATTCATGGGAAATCTTCAACAAAGTATGGTATCTCTTCATCTATGGGTAGCCTTCACCCATAGAGCCCCTTTAAAACCCTAATTTCAAAGCTAGAAAACCCAAAATTTAAGGTTTGACTTCAATCTCATGGATTCCTTTCAAATTCGTTTTAAATGAGTGAATTATGTTTGTTTATAGATATATTGATGATTTTTATTTGATTTTAAGTTGAATTCCTCAAGAATTCATGAATTACCCTATTTTCTCAAATTGGATCTTAAAGTGTGGTTATTGATTGATGCTAGTAGAATGTTAGAAAATTATGAATGTAATGAACTGATTACTTGAATTATCTTATTATCCATGTCTAATGTAGTAATTCTAGATGTGTTGATGAATCATGATCTATGGTACTTAAAGGGCAATTTATGAGAATTATGCATGATTATGAGATTTATGTATATGCTTTATGAAGAATTTGAGAGTAAAGTGATTATTACTATAATGTAATTGTGGTGTTGTTGATGGGCTATTCTCAATTATACACTTGTGAATGAATATGAAATATTGTGAAAGGCTCTTCTCACCTAAATGAATCGGTAGGCCAAGGGCACCCTTTCATGTGTAATTAAAGAGCTATCTTTATTGATATACCACTAATTAGTAGGCCAATGGCATCCCTTTCATGAGTGACTAATGAAGTATTCTAAGGCTTGTCTTGAATTAGTAGGCCAATGGCATCCCTTCATGAAGATTCAATAAGCTATTCTAATGATGTACCTTGAATCGGTAGGCTAAGGGCACCTTTTCATAAGTAATGATGTTAATAGAGAATTAATTACTTTGTGGGAATTTAATGCTTAGCACCGAGTGGATATTGTGAGGTGGAAGCTCTCCCTATGCATGGTCGGGTTTCTAGTAACAACTTCCTTATTCCATAACTATGTTCCCTCATAGGTCTTTAGCTAGTGGATCCACCTAAAGGCTAATACAGGTTAGTTCTACCTTAGGCAAGTAGGACACTTTTTTTCGGTGTGGGGAATGACACCACATTCTATGTTAAAATCACATGGTCTATGTCTGTTAAGGCTAATTTCCACTACAAACAAGAATATGAATTATGATGGCTCCACAAGAAGTTCTACTTAGTGTGAGTGGGGGTATGGGACTTCATTCACGCTTTGCACAAGTAGGCTTTGAGAGTAGTTATGGTGGATTCCTTTTATATTATGATTGTTTATGAAATGAAGTATGTTTAATGTGGATTGTTTCTATGAGTTGCTTTCCTTGATATGACTTAGTAAATGTGAATGTTTCCTTGTCTATGAGTATGAACAAAGGATGAGATCAAAGAATGGTAAGTATGATTATGGTGGCCTAAAAGTGGTACTTAGTGTAACGACCAGAGCCTATACCCTGGAAGTTACATGGTGTACTTGACCCCGAAGAGGTCTCGTGCAAGCCTTTTAGCATTCATAACATTCGATACATAGAAATAGTGCAGAATTTAAAATCTTTCTTTTATAAATCCAATAATCAAAGACATTAAAAACAAGAAGAAGTCTATCGTCTCACATGGCCATCTAAACAATATCTTTAAACAAAATAGGGTCACGACCCTTTACAATCTAAAGACTAACAAATGTCTATTACATGCAAAGAAAGGAAACATCAACTACTTATCCTCGATCTATGAGGACATACCACTTAGTCTTGGAGGATCTCAATTCCAAGCTTCAACTAGAGAGAATCACTCAATTACCGGAACCTACACTTGTAGTAAAACATGAAGAAATATGGGTTAGCACAATTAAGTACTAAGTATGATAGCCATGCAAAAACCATGCTTAAAAAGGAAATTTTATTTAAAAGTCATGATTTCATGCCATTTTGATAAAACTTCATGAACATAAGTATAAGAGGCATAATATTCAAACATAGCCAACATACAAGTCATTTCACCACATTAGAGCATAATCAATATATAAGACATTTCATTACCTTAAGCTTTCACCTCAAGTAACCCTCAAGATATACTTTGTACAATGTGTGAATAGCGTCCCATACCACTATTCACACTAAGTACCACCTCAAGGTCACCAAAAGTGAACTTACCATTCAACCTTTCCATCCTTACACAATACTCACACATAAGAGACATAAATCTTACATAAGTCATATCAACACATAAAGACCATCACCTAGGGAAACTCTAAGTCATACTTGTGCAATGTATAGGTAGCATCCCATACCACTACTCACACTAAGTACTCCTTGAAGGCAACATAGACGAGGCACGTTCATAGTCATTAAGTCATGACAAGGAAGTAACTCATAATACAATTCAAGTATAGCATGAATCATTACATTAAATACATAAGTCAACATTCCCCATTAGCTTTATTAAGAACACCTTCATTCATTAGACATTAAGCCAACATTCTCATTAACATCATCATAAGAGAACATTCATTACACTTAACATTATAAAGGAACACACCACAACTTCTCTCAAAGTCTATTTGTGCAATGCATGGATGGCATCCCATACCACCCACACTAAGTAGTGGATTCTTGAAAAGCCGTAGTTCATTAACATTTTTTGTGGGGGTAAGCCTTAATCGACATAGACCATGAATGCTAAATCATCGAATCCCGGTGTCACCTTCACCGGATAAGGGATTCCTACATACCTAAGGTAGGACCATTGTTTTTAGCTTAGATGGATCCACTAGCTATAAACCTATGTGGGCACATAGTTATGGGATATGGAGATTGTTACTAGATACCCCGTCTGAACTCACGTATGGGCATTCATCTCAAGAGATTGTTACTAGATACCCTGCTTCAACTCCCGTACTAGTATTCATCTTAATCAATATTCACTCGGTGCTTAACATTATTCCGCACAGAGTATTTGACATTCATTAATTTCATTCATTATTATATAAGCTAAAGTATATTTTGGGAGTAGTATTGAGCACCGATATGGGGATGAGCTTGAGTTCAGATAACTCACGTATCCATAAACCATGCAGCCATCATGGATAGTAAAGGATCATACTTTTTAGATGACTCTTGAAGATGCTTTTAGCATAAGCTAGTGGATTCACTAGGTTAAGCGTTCTATATGATGGCAAAGTATAGGACAGTTCTGGCAGTGTGGGAAAGACGTTGTATCACCACCTAGGCTCATAGTGGTGGTTGTTGGTTAGAGAAACTCCCACATAAACTATATTACTTTATTATATTAGTAAAGTTGAGTTTGTTATTGCATTTCTTTAACGAACTAAGTTGTTTTCTAATGTTTTAAATGCTTTGTATAAATTGCACTATTATTGTTGGTTTACACTGCATTTTGAGTTGAGTTATTCAGGAGTTGAGTAAAGCCAAGGTAAGTGTTTCTTCCAGATTCTTTTCAAGCTTAAGTTATGTTTAGCATTCTAACTAGCATACTTGTATATTAAATTTATTGATGCTAGTTGGCCTGCATCTTATTATGATGCAGATGCAGATAATCAGGATTAGTATCCAGCGTCTCGTTGATCCAGTTGAGCACTTAGAGTCAGTTGGTGAGCCTCCTTGCTTTCCGGAGGATTGCTTTCAGTATTTTTGTTCATTAGGATGTCGTGGGTCTTGTCCCGACATCCATCTCAATTGTTTAGAGGCTTCATAGACAGAGTTAGTTGATGTTAGTTCATAAGTCTTTACTTTCCCTTTTTAGTAAGTTGAGACTTGAGTTTCCACTTTGGCAGTGAATGTTATTATAATACATTCTAAGTCATATCTTGATCAATTCAGTTTACTTGTTTTAAAAGTATTTATCTTTAGTAAAGTCTTCCGCTAAATAAGTAATCCAGGCCAAGGGTTCGGTTGGGGCCAGCAATGGTTCTCGAGTGTCGTCCACGTCCAGGGTGTAGGCTCGGGGCGTGATAAATTTTGTATTAGAGCACAAAGTTCAAGAGTCCTAGACACTCTATGAAGCCTTTATAATTAAGAGGCTGCAACATTTAGGAAATTCCTTCATTTTTTTCATACTCACTTTGTGCGATATAGTGTATCTCTATAAAAGTCCCTTCCTAACTCGTGCTTATGCGTAACCGATTGTGAGTTGGACTGTTTTGAGAGTTCCTTCATGAGGCATTTCTTTCCTCGTGAGCTAAGAGAAGCAAAGAGATGGTTGCTGACATGAGGAGCATGATGAACTTGGGTTGACTCATCTGTCAAGTAAGTAGAGTAAGGTAGCCATACTAATAGGTTTCATGGGCATAGCAAGGCTGATGATCCATATGCAACAAGTTGAGAAGGACCAGCTGAGGGATAGAGAAGGGTTTAAGAATAAGAGGGCTAAGGCATCAGGAAATGAATCCGAGCAGCTAAAGAGTAATGTGAACCCATCTTGTTTCCAACATAAGCAGAAAGGACCTGCTCCATCATCTGCTAATGCACGTGCACCAAGGAACAAATGTGAGTACAATGGTCAGAATTCTTAGAACTTCAGAGCTAGACCTGCGCATTCGCAAGGTAGTAAGGCATAAGGGGGTACTAAGACTCCTGCATGTGCTAAGTGTGGTAGGAACCACTCAGGGATGCGCCATGATGACTCCACTAGTTGCTTTCAAGTGTGGCCAGAATCGTCATTTTATGAGAGAGTGTCCTAAGAGCAGACAAAGTAATGGTAATGGGGGCAATAGAGCCCAGTCTTCTTTAGTTGTTCCACCAAATAGAGTTGCATCTAGATGAGCTACTCAAGGGTAGGCGGAGAAGGAAACCATCTTTATGATATCGCTAGTCTCCCAGAGTAAAAGGATTCACTAGATGTTGTCATTGGTATGATCCAAGTCTTCAATCATGATGTTCTTCCTGAGCAACTTCTTGAGCCTTTAGTGTTTCTACACCTGATGGTGAGTCTATTATAGTAGAAAGAGTCTATTCTGATTGTTCCATTTTCGTCAATCACAAGAGTACCATGGCTGATTTAGTTGAGTTATTGAGTTAGACATGGTAGAGTTTGATATCATTCTAGGTATGGACTGGCTTCATGCTCTCTATGCATCAATAGATTGTAGAACTCGAGTATTCAAGTTCCAGTTTCCAGTGAACCAATGATAGAGTTGAAGAGCAGTTCAGCAGTGCCTAAGGGTCATTTTAATTCATACCTTAAGGCGAGAAAGTTAGTTTCCAAGGGGTGTTTCTATCACTTATTCTGAGTTAATGAATCTAGTGTTGAGATACCTCATATATAGTCAGTTTCAATAGTAAAAGAGTTTCCAGAAGTCATTCCTTATGATCTTCCCTGAGTCCCTCCTGAGAGAGAAATAGACTTCGGTATAGACATTCTTGCAGATACTCGTCCCATATCTATTCAGCCATATATAATGGCCCCAGGTGAGTTGAAAGAGCTCAAATAGAAGTTGAAAGATCTGCTAGATAAGGGTTTCATTCGACCAAGTATCTCACTTGGGCACTCCGGTCCCATTTGTCAAAAGGAAAAATGGTTCCCTTAGGATGTGTATAGATTACCATCAGTTGAACAAGGTTACCATCTAGAATAAGTATCCTCTTCTGAGAATTGATGATCTCTTCGATCAACTTCAGGGTTCTACTTGTTTCAGTAAGAGAGACCTCAGATCTGGCTACCATCCATTAAAAGTAAGGGAATGTGATATTCCCAAGACAACATTCAGGACCCGATGGTCATTATGAGTTTCTGGTCATGTCGTTTCGTTTAACCAATGCACCCGCAGCGTTCATAGACCTTATGAAAAGAGTATTCAATCCTTATTTAGATATGTTTGTTATTGTCTTCATTGATGACATACTAATCTATTCAAGGAATGAAGAAAAGCATGCTAGTCATCTCAGAATAGTTCTCCAGACTTTAAAAGATAAAGAGTTATATGACAAGTTCTCTAAGTGTGAGTTTTGGCTTGAGTCTGTGGCGTTATTAGGCCACATTGTGTCTGGAGAGGGAATAAAAGTTGATACTCAGAAAATAAAGGTAGTGTAAAATTGGCCTAGACCCACATCTCCAACTGATGTTAGGAGTTTCTTGGGGTTGGCTAGATAATATAGAAGGTTTGTCTAGGTATTTTCATCTATTTCATCTCTTTTGACCAAGTTGACTCAGAAAACAGTGAAGTTTCAATGGTTTGAAGCTTGTGAGAAAAGCTTTCAAGAATTGAAGAAGAGGTTGACTACTACCCCAGTGTTGACCTTACCAGAAGGTACGCAAGGCTTTGTTGTATATTGTGATGATCTAGAGTTGGCTGTCGTAGTATTTTCTTTGAAAATATGGCGTCATTATCTTTATGGTGTTCATGCGGATGTGTTCACCGATCACAAGTGTCTTCAGTATGTGTTTTGTCAGAAAGAGCTTAATCTTAGATAGAGAAAGTGGTTAGAGTTATTCAAAGATTATGACATGAGTATTCTTTATCACCCAGGGCTAATGTTGTTGTTGATGCCTTGAGTAGATTATCTATGGGTAGTACCGCCCATTTTGAGGAAGATAAGAAAGAGTTAGCAAAAGAGGTGCATAGACTTGCATGACTAGGAGTTCAACTAAAGGATTTCAGAGAAGGAGTAGTAGTGGTGATGAATGGGGCTGAATCATCATTAGTGTCAGAAGTAAAACATAAGCAAGACGAAGATCTTTTATTGCTTGAATTAAAGGCAAGTGTTCATAAGCAAAAAGTGATGGCTTTTGAACAAACGAGAGATAGTGTTTTGAGGTATCAAGGTGGATTGTGTGATTGATTTCAAGGGTAATTGGGATGATCACCAATCTCTTATTGAGTTTGCTTGCAACAATAGTTACCACTCCAACATCGAGATGGCTCCTTACAAAGCTCTTTATGGGAGAAGATACAGATCTCCTATTAGATGGTTTGAAGTTGGTAAAGCTGGGTTGATAGGACCAGACATGGTTCATCAAGCTATAGAAAAAGTGAAAGTTATTCAAGAGAGATTGAAAATAGCGCAGAGTCGTCAAAAATCCTACACTAATTGTAGGAGGAAGGGAGTTAGAGTTTGAAGTAGATGATTGGGTGTATTTAAAAGTTTCACCCATAAAGGGAGTTATGAGATTTGGTAAGAAGGGGTAGCTTAGTCCCCATCATATTGGACCTTATCGAATAGCCAAGAGGATTGGAAAAGTAGCTTATAAGTTGGAGCTACCACAAGAGTTAGCAGCGGTTCATCCGATATTTCACGTCTCCATGTTGAAGAAATGCATGGGCGATCCTTCATTGATAATACCAACTGAAAATATTGGGATCAATGATGGTTTATCTTATGAAGAGATTCCACTTCAGATTCTAGATCGCCAAGTTTGCAAGTTGAGAACAAAAGAGGTAGCATCAGTCAAAGTTCTTTGGAGGAATCAGTTTGTTAAGGAAGCTACTTGGGAAGCTTAGGAAGATATGAAGAAGATATATCCACATCTGTTCGAATCCAAAGAAGTTCCAAATTAAGGTACTAATCATTTTCTTTGCTTTTATTTATAAGATTAAAATGTTGTAATTGCATTGATTGTTGGGTGTTTGAGCTAAATGTTAATGTTAAAAGATTAGCCTATTAAGAGTAATCTCATTAGAGGACGAATTTTCCCAAGGGGGAGATATTATAACATCTCGCAAATTGAAAGAACTAGTAGGAGCTGGAATTAGAAAGAGTGATTTTTGGAAATAATAAAAATCTAGAAAATTGGTTAAGTTAAGTTAAGTATGAGTTTTTTGACAACTTCAAATGACCATAACTCCTATCTCAGGATGAGTTAGGTGTGTTTCGAGGTATTGTAGAAAATATCTTGGAATAATCTTTCCAACGCCACCGAGTTTGTGCAATTCCGAATTTGTATGAGTGAGTTATCCCCATTGAAAGTTGGGTTGTTCAACTAAGAAAAGTCCAATCCGGATTTTAGAAGGGCTTTATGGTCTTTTCACCACCCAATTAATTAATTTCATTTTTGGTAATTAAGTTGGGGTCTAAACTGAATTCGTTCGGTGTAGACAATTGGAAATTTACACTAGGGTTTTTGGAGAAAGAACGCAAGAGTAGAAAAGAGGAGAAAAAGCAAAGTTTGTCGTTCTTGAAGGTTTAGCTTGTGGATTTCATCAAGGGGTGATCCCTATGAGGTATGTGAGTCTTTCATAGCGTTGGGTTCATTCACCCACGCGCCAATCACGTTTATATCAGCGGAGTTTGTTCTAGAAAGTTGAAAGTTGATGAATCTTGAATGTTGTTCTTGAAATTGACCTTCGTTCTTGAATTAGGTTGAGATTGAGGAGTTCTTTGAGGTTAAAATGTTGTTTCCTTGAGTTGTTTGAGCTAGATTCGTGTGTATACATATTGGGTATCTGAATCTAAAGAGAACTTGAGAATAGTAGTCGAGTTTAGGTGAATTGGGGCTAGAATATGAAGAAGGAAAAAGTCGGACAAGGAACAACGCGGACCTGTTTCTCAGATTTGACAAACTTGTTTTCGCGGCACGGAGCGGTCATGGACCATTTTGCCTCAAAAGTATTTTCTCTACCAAAATTTAAATGCTTCTCCGCTTCGCGGACCTACCCTCAGATAGTGATTTTTTGATATTTTCTCATGTTTAGCTATCTAAAATCATTCCTAAACATCATTAGATCTTTAGTATCACAAATCACAATCCTTGAATCCATAATTCAATTAAAGGAAAGTTAAGAATCAAGTCAAGAGAAGTTAAAAGTCAAGTCAAGAGAAGTTAAGAGTCAAGTCAAGAGAAGTCAAGAGTCAAGTTAAGAGAAGTTCATAAAGTTTTCAAAAAGTCTTTTACAAATTTTTTAACTTTGTTTTAAGACTTGAGTTTTGAGAAAAGTAAAGTTTGAAGTGCATTTCTTCAAAAGAATATATCGACACTATGTATTCCCAAAGAGTAAATGTTTTTACATTTAAACAAGAAAGGAAACTAAGATTTTCAAAAGAGCCTTTGAGCTAGTTTTCAGTAAAGAGTAAGAGTAAAGTTCATTCTTCAAAGATTATTCGGGAACTAAGTATTCTCAAGAGTTAAGATGTTTCACATTTGAGAAAGAAAGGAAACTGAGATTTCCAAGAGAGCTTTTAAGCTAAGTTTTTGAGTAATTATCTCAAACCAAAGAAAGAGTTTTGTTTTTTCAAACATATGAGCTAAAGTACATTTTGGGAGTAGTATTGAGCACCGATATGGGGACGAGCTTTAATTCAGATAACTCACGTCTCTATAAACCATATAGCCATCATGGGTAGTAAAGGATCATACTTTTTAGATGACTCCTTAAGATGTTTTTAGCATAAGCTAGTGGATCTACTAAGTTAAGCATTCTATATGACGACAAAGTATAGGACAATTCTGGCAGCATGGGCAAGACGTTGTATCACCACTTAGGCTCATAGTGGTGGTTGTCGGATAGGGAAACTCCCACAGAAACAATATTACTTTATTAAATGAGTAAAGTTGAGTTTGTTGTTGCATTTTCTTTAACGAACTAAGTTGTTTTCTACTATTTTAAATGCTTTGTCTAAATTGCACTGTTATTATTGTTTTACACTGCATTTTAAGTTGAGTTATTCAGGAGTTGAGTAAAGCCAATGTAAGTGTTTCTTCCAGATTCTTTTCAAGTTTAAGTTATGTTTAGCATTCCAACTCGCATACTCGTACATTCAATGTACTAATGCCAGTTGGCCTGCATCTTATTATGATGTAGACGCAGGTTATAATCAAGATCAGCATCCAGCGTCTCGTTGATCCAGCTGAGCACTCAGAGTCAGTTGGTGAGCCTCTTAGCTTTCCGGAGGATCCTTTTATTGCTTTCAGTATATTTGTTCATTAGGATGTCGTGGGTCTTGTCCCGACGTCCATCTCAATTGTTTATAGGCTTCATAGACATAGTTAGTTGATGTTAGTTCATGAGTCTTTACTTTCCCTTTTCAGTAAGTTGAGACTTGAGTTGCCACTTTGGCAATGAATGTTATTATAATAAATTCTAAGTTATATTTTGAGCAGATCAGTTTACTTGTTTTAGAAGTATTTATCTTGAGTAAAGTCTTTCGCTGAGTAAGTAAGCCAGGCCAAGGGTTCGCTTGGGGCCATCAATGGTTCTCAAGTGCCGGCCACGTCCAGGGTGTAGGCTTGGGGCTTGACATTCAATCAAAAAGTCAAATATGAGAACCAACAACAAGAACATCATCTATTATGTACCTTATAAAATAAAAATTAATGTACAGACAAACAGTTCTAAAAACTAAATATAGTTGTTTATCTTCACATTTTCATATGACATCTAAAAAAATTAAGGTAAAATTTTCAAAACAACAATATTTTAGCATCTACTAGGACCCCTTGTCAACACTTTCAATATTTATTTAAAATGTCAATATTTTGGTTTGTTATAAGGATGACTTTAGTATTTATTTAATATATTTAATTTGAAAGAATACAAATTTTTAACAACAGAATGGAGAAAATAATGGGAGAAGATATTTCAAAAAAGGTAAACATGCTTAAATCTCTAATCAGTTACTATTAGAGTCCTACAACCTGTCATCTCTCTCTTCTTCATTCAAACATCCTTTCACCATTTTCTAAAAAAATTCAATATTCATTTTCGAATAACTCCATTGAAATTGAAGTGGAGTTTTCGTTGATTTGCATCTGTTTTATTTGGATAAGAAACTGCTGAATTAATCGATTGATATTTCGAATTGAATTCCATCGATTTCTTTTAAAGTAAAAAATTATCAGTGAAAATCAAAAAATTGCTAGGAATTGTTTAAGTTTTGAATTTTTTTTTTTTCTTGGATGAAGTGTATGTATTTGACATTTGTATCTTAGGATTGATTTTAATACAAAATTAGTATGAATACGAAATTTTAATATAAAAATACTTTTTGTGAAAGAAATGAATTTGTGTTTGGCTGTTTATTTTTAGATTTCCAAGAAAATTTTGTATCCATTATAGGAATTGGTATGGATAAATGGCCATGCTATTATTTTGTTGCCGGTTGTTTTGAATACGACAAATTAAAATTCAAAATCTAATACACATGAAATTATAGGATGAATTGAATACATAAATAAACTATACTTTGGTATTGATTGGATCCATTATAGGTTTTTTGTATGAACAAAAGTTTATGCTTTTATTTTATAGCTGGTTCTTTGGAATATTAAATATATTAGGATGCAATTAGTAAATAAGAATATAATTTGGGAAAAGACTAAAAGAATACAATTTAATAACATACTAATACACAAAATAAGAATACAATCTGGAAAAAAAAAGATAAAAAGAATACAATCTAAGAACATAATAATACACAAAACAATAATACAATCTGGAAAAGGACAAAAAGAATACAATCTAAGAACATATTAATACACAAAACAATATACAATCTGGAAAAAGATATATAATCATGACATATATATTAAACAACTACATACTGAAGCTAATATAATTCTTCTTTTGGATACTACTAATTTGGGATACATAATAGATCTAGTAGAATACAATCTTCTTCATCACTAACCCAGGATATATAATGTAGCTAAAAACAAAAATACATTAAACTAATCTTGGTCCATAAGAGTTCAAATTCATAGTTGGTCCCTCTCTGATGTAGAGTTCTGCATACCCTTTTTTTTTTTTTGTTAATTTTTGTTCACCAAACAAAAATCCAAATATGTATTCACTTGTGCATTAGTAACCCTATAAGCAAAATTCGAAATTATATTAAATATGATGTAAAACATCAATCAATATATGATGTATGAATGCCAATGTAGATTACTACAATCTACTAAATCTCAAATATGAAAACAAAATCACAAAAAAAATCGAACAATAGAGTTTAAAAGATGAAAAATCTGAAATACATAAGAAAGGAAAATCTCACAAAATACTTGGTGAATATAAAACAAACTCACAAAAAACGAACAATATTGTTTAATAAATGGAAAATCTGAAATACAAAATACTTGGTGAATATGAAAACAAAATCACAAGAAATCTTTTTACCTTTATCAATGACTGAAAAAAAATCTTTTGAATCAATTGTGAGATTTCTTGAACAAAGTGTAGGAAATTTGAATAGTTGATTTTCTTGAACAAAGAAAGGAGATAACAATGGTGAAAAAGGAAAGAGAGAGAAAGGAATGATTTGGGGGTAACACCTAGAAAGAGGGGTAAGTGGGTAATGAGAGTATTTTTTATTTTATTTTTACCGGATAGGGAGTAAATATTGGTCCAATGTAGAGAGAAATAAAAGGAAAGGAAATTAGTTATATTAGAATACAATTTATTTTCTAAAATATTGACATATTGACATTTTTAATAATTATTTTAAAGTGTAGTTGTTTTTAATAATTATGTTAGGAATTGTGACTAGTTTGCTAATTTTCCCAAATATTAATTATAATACTTTAATGTTTAAAATATTTATATTTTTAAGCGTGGAATACATGTACAACACACATGTTCGAGAACTAGTACAAATATAAAAATCATAAATGGTTTGTATACTCTACAATATAACTTTTGTTTATCTCTAATAGGCTAATGAACTTTACATCCTAAGCTCAAGCAAGAAACAACAACATGCAAAACCTACTATTTCGAAGCTAAAATATATTTTTTTTCCTAAAAGCACTTTTTTTCTGAAAAAAATACACTACAATTAAAAATACTTTTAAAAAGTTTGGTAAAATATTAATTATTTTCTCAAATATGATTTTTAAGTTTATTAGTCAAACATAAACTACTCATCAAAAACACTTTTGAAAAAAATCATATTGTAAAATAATTTAGTCTTAAAAGATTGGTCAAACAGATCACTAAACTTGACATAGAGCATCTTATGGTAAGCTCACTAATTAAAGAAATAAGTTAATTGAAAAAATCACTTGGAATAATTAATAAAATTATTGCCATGTTCGGACATCATAGTAGGATAAAAAAAGTTATGATGTTTCTATTAAAAAACATAATTGTGTGACTATTATAGAAAAAAGTAATAGATATTTTTCCATTTATGAAATTTAACCTATGATGCACCTTGTATAGACAAAAATTAAATAGCAAGCCATATATGCTTATTCCAAATTAATTATATTTTAAAAAAGAAAACAAAACATATCATAATTCATGTCAAGTCAACTTGTTTTCTATTATATAAATAGGCCACTTACAATAAACTTATAACATTTCTCTCTATTTCTATTCATCAATCAAAAGGTGGGTAAAAATCTCTCTTATATATTTCTTTTCTCTTTGATTTATTTTAGTGGTTTTTTTTATAAATTGGTTGGGTAAACAATAAATCAAACAGATTATTAATTAATTTTTTGTGTTCTTTTGTTAATTTATTTTATCGAACAAGAATTTAGCAAAGAAAATGATAAATTCAGGAAAGAAACATGTTGGAGAATCATTAACCTCTCAACAAAAAGCAAACAAGCAAATCAAGTGTTTTCGACGCACCGTGGAACAAGTTTGACAACTTAAAGAGTAAGATCAATTTTATTTACAAAATGAAAAAGAAGTTTAACTTCATATATGTTCAATTTTTTATTTTCTTGTATAAAACAATTATGTTATTTTCAAAGAATCATGACCGAAATAATCAAAATTTATTATCCATATAATAATATATCTTGTCATATATGTTTTTTGTGAATTAGTTTATGTTTAATTCTCAATTGATTTATTGTGTTACTTTTTTCCTTTGTTATTTAATAAGTCCATTAATATATAATAAAAGACCTATATGTTTTATTTTTCTATTCAATTTTTCTAATTGAGTTGCTAAAATGGTTCAACATTGTTTATTTTTCTTGTTGTTCTATCATATATATTTGCATCTTTCATAAATGAATCAATTTGTTCTTCATTAATAACCTTAGCATAAGGGTATGAGTTTCTTTAATTTTAATGTCTTTATTTTTTTTTGCAACAAAAAAATAATCTCTTACTCTTGGTTGGTGTTCGAAATATCTTTTGGAGCTCAACAAATTTAAATTTCCATCGAAAAATTTCACTAATCAAATTTTCCAATGAAAAAGGCAGGACACGAATATGAGGCATTTTGTTCTTTTCATTTTTAGGATTTATTTATTTAAAAAAAAGGTTACTAATGGTGTTTTTTTTTGTTTGTTTAATTTTAAATGAAGAATTTTCAAGAAATGTCCACACCTATATAAGGACCAACTAATTCAGAATGGTAAAAAGTAGGGCTTAACCCTAAGAAGATCAAGTCTTGGTTTCATAACAAGACTCAAGCAAAGGTAATTTTAATTAACTAGTCCTTTTTCTATTAATTTAATTAATTTAATTAATGAAATGTTGTTGTTGTTGTTGTTGTTGTTGTTGTTGTTGTTGTTGTTGTGGTTGTTGTTGTTGTTGTTGTTATTATTATATTTTTTTTTTATTGTTGTTGTTATTATTATTTAATTTTTTTTTTACACAATATGACCAATTATTATTTATTTTTTCATTAAATTATGGAAAAATATAAAACAAATGACTAGTTAAATGTAGGGTTACCTCTATGGCAAAATTAGTGAATCTCTTATGTTAGGCCCAGAATTGCTTATCTATATATGATAATTTAACAAGATCTCTTTTGAATAATTTGAGTTGTATACTTAGTCTATATTCGCCAATATTTTTGTTACATGCTACCTTGAGTTGTGCCAAAATTGATCCCCATGAAAATATGCCTAATTCAAATTAGGGCAAGTTGGAAAGAGTATATTTTTATGAACTATTTTTTTTCACCCATGTAGAAATCAATCCTTCAAAATATATATTTCACACGAGGAATAAAATTTACATTGTTGAAAATTAGAGCGGGGATTTGAAATTTTAAGCAAAGATGGAGGAAGAAAATAGTTTTCACACATTTTATAACAAATGTTTATTAATAAATTTGGTCCTTCGATTATTATTAAACTTTAATTATGATAAATGCAATGTCTAACTAAGCACATAAACCTTTAATTAATTGAAATGTACATTTTTCATTCCTTTTCTTGTGATTATTCACAAATTTAGTAATTATTAATCGCTCCATCAGTTAATTACATATGTGCTATTTTATTTCATATTTGATGGTAAAATAATTTTAAAAGTTGTTCATATGACATCCATCTTACATAAAAAGACTATAAATACATATTTTGAAAGTTAAATGTGATTCGTCAAATGTCAACAAGAGCAAAGTCAAAATGGACTTATATTTTAGGGAAGAAAATGT
This sequence comes from Solanum stenotomum, assembly GCF_019186545.1. NCBI lineage: Eukaryota > Viridiplantae > Streptophyta > Magnoliopsida > Solanales > Solanaceae > Solanum > Solanum stenotomum. The sequence goes on from NC_064283.1 coordinate 53,726,903, forward strand.
TATTATCCTAGAAACTATTAGTTTCATTCTCTTTCTACATTTAATTAGTTCATATATATATGTGTGATACATGTTTATTATATATATTTCAACAGATGCAAATTGAGAAATCAAACAAGACTCTCCGAACAAAAAATGAAAGATTTCGTTATGAGAATATAGCAATGGAAGAGAAAATGAAGAAAATTATATGCCCACAATGTGATTCTGAAAGAGCAAGCAATTTACAAAATTTGAAGGCGGAAAATCAAAGGTTGACAGATGAGGTGAACCTTTTATTTATCGTCATTATTTGTTTTACTTGGAAAACATTACTTATACGTAACAGAGATAAATTTAGAATACATGATGAATAAAAGGAAGGCTAGTCTAAAAAAAAATAATCAGTCATAGAGAAAGAGTTTCCAGTTAGTCTTTAAAGTCAAGTCAATACATTAATAAATGGGTGTAAAGAAGATTCTTTGCAAATCACTGATTCTGTTGACAATCTTGATAACTCAATTATAAAAAAATTTGTCAATTTTCTTTCCCAAATAAATAAAAGAAAAATTATTTTCCATAAAACTAGTAGCTTCCCTTACACTATAAAATATTGATTCTGGAAGGGAATAGTCTTTGGTGAGGAGTTGTCTAGTTACCTTTTCATACTTAGGATTTTCTTGAGCACCTTATTGATAGAGTTAGTAAATAACACTAGCTTATCAACATATTCCAAATGAAAAGGGATGTGCTTGTCATTCAATAACATTAACGCAAGTCATTAATGGATTCATTGGAAACCTCATCAAAACTGTCACGACCCGATTTAACAAGTCATGATGGCACCTACTATAACCCGCCAGCAGGTAAGCCAACCCGTAACCCGGAACAACAAGTAATGGGTCTGAGGGTAGAAATTAAACAAGAGTAGGCAAATAACAATATAAACAGGCGGACATAAACCAAAAACATATATACAAATAAAG
>NC_064283.1:53742416-53742541 GCF_019186545.1 Solanum stenotomum
CAATATCCACTACTAAAAGAACTTTCGTCAGCGAAAGTAAGAGTCAAGAAGTACCTGAATGCTCAAATAAGCCGGGGAACTGTGCCCGCATCTCATGCTCGGTCTCCCAGGTAGCCTCCTCAACT
>NC_064283.1:53742656-53787582 GCF_019186545.1 Solanum stenotomum
AGCATCCACATAAGCTAGTATTTCTTATTGTTGGTATTTCGAATATTTTTTCTACGATGAGGTCTAATTCTTTTCCTTTTATTTGTTCAAATATACTATTATCAAATATTATTTTCTGTTCTAAAGATTTTTCGTCTTGATGTTCTTCTTTATTTATTATTTGTATGTCTGCTTCAGTCATTTGTTATATTATAGAATTCTTTATCTGATTCTATTTCTATGTTACTATCTATTTCATTTTCTGATATTTCATATATGTTATCTTCACTTTCTAATTCATAATCTATGTACTTTATTTGTGTATATTTTTCATCGTCTATTATTATTTCCGATATTTGATCTTTTTTTGGATTTTTAGGTAATTTACAATCTCTAGCTATATGTCCTAATTTTTCACAATTATAACAAGTATATTCCGTTAGTTTTCTTTTTGGTCTATATGGTCTTTTGGTTTTGTAGTTTTTTACATAGTACCTTCTTCTTGGTTTTTTATATTTATATTTTGATCTATATTTTTTATTATATTTCTTTCTATTTTTATAATACCTATCCGTACAACCAAATTGGGGTGTTGTTTTATTTTTGCAACATGCTAAGTTTTTTACTAATATTTTTTCCATTTTTATTTCTTCTTTATGCTTTTCACATAGTTCCATAAACCATCGTTGCAAGAATTTCATTATAGCTCCTAATGTGTCCGTTAATTCTGCTTCATTCCAACTTTTTATTACTTTTGAATTAAAAGGTTCTGGTAATTTTGTAAAATATAATTTTCTTATTTCTTTACTTTCTTCTATGCTATATGTTCTTTTATAATAATATTCTCTAAATGCACATGTATATTCATCTATGTAACATATATTACATATTGCTAATTTTGTCATTAGATTCCGATTTATGATTTTTGCTTTATTTTGTTCTTCTACCTCTGTTGTTATACTACTAAATTCATTTCTTATAGCTATTTCGTATTTATATAATATTTCCATGGTTGTAGTGGTTATTCCACCATCAAATTTCTTATTATTTCTTAAAGTTGTTAAGCTTTCACTTGTTAAATTTTGTAGCCATAATTTTACTGTTCCTATAAGTATTCTTTCTATGTATCCTGGTGCCTCTGCTATCACTATCTTGTTATCTATTAATTATTTTGATATGTATCCTATCCATAATTGAATTGTTTTATTTATATCTGTTACACAGTCTAAATCTAAAAATCATGTTGTCCAGTTATTGGTTTGGGCGTCCATTTTCTATTTAATCTTTTATCCCATGTAGTTTTTTCTTTATCATATTGTTCATAATTTTCATTATAATATTTTGGATTAAAATTTTTTGGATCTTTTACTCCTGATGTGCTAGGTTTTTTGTCCATGTCTACGTCTTCTGTATTTACTTCTAAATTCTTTGTATTATCTATGTTTGCTAAAAGTTCCGTATATGTTTCGCTTGTTTCCGAATGTTGTTCTAGATCATCATCGTTTATTTCATCAACTCTTATTTCGGGTAGATTATTTTGGTTATTTTCTTCTTTTTCTCCTAATTCATCTTGTAATTGCAATTTTTCTTTAAATTTAATTATCTCATTTGCTAATTTTGTTTTTTGTTCTTTTTCTTTTTGTTTAATTTCATACATTTCTTTTAATATTGCTAGCTCTTTTTCTAGCTATATTATTTTAGTATTTTTTACTTTTTCTAATTGTTGTACTTCCTTTTTTGCTTGTTGTTTTATTTTTTCAATTTCCGTTCTTCTATCTATTTCTTCATTTTCTTTTGTTATTCTTACCATAGCAGTTAAACTATCTTCTAGTTTTACCGTTTCTTTTTCTAACATTAAACTTATATTGTCACCTATTTTCTTATATCTTCTTCCTAGATTAGAAAATATTATCTTTATTTTTAATCCGTCATAATTTTCATATGTTTTTTCATCTATTGCGTATTCTTCTTTATTCATTTATAAATTATGTTGTAGTTTATATTCTAAGTTATTTATTTGTATTTCTAGATAAAAAATAGTCTTTCTTTGTGCTACTATAGATTTGTGACAAATTCCTGCAAATATATTACTATTAAGTCTATTTTGCCTATGTTCTAATTCTTGTCGTTTTTCTATAATTACTTCATTAAGTTTTTGTCTATATTCGCTATTCTTGTTATTCATTGTATTTTTAAGTATTGAATATATTTATATTCTATTTTAGATATATTATCTATTAATTGATTTAATTTTTCGTTATCAGTCTTTGTGATATTAAGTTGTTTATATTCCGGATATAATTTATTTAATTTTCTTCTTATTTTATTTAATTTTCTACTCGTATGTTTCTTACTGTGTATCGTACTATAATATGCTATCTGAAATATCTGATTGGATTTCAAATTGTTATTCCATTTATCTAAATACTTAATTTTTGTAGAGAGTTTTTTGAAAAGAGCGTTTTTTATATATTAGGCTTCGCCTGCCTTACAATGTTTACGACTGAGTCTATATATAGACATACAAATTAACTATTCTAAACACATATCCTAATACGTTTTTTACATTTGTCCACTACTATTTACTACTATTCATGAATAGTTTCCTATTCTAATCTATTACTATCTTATTAAGACTTATTTACAACCTCGTCTCCTAACTTTTACACTTGTCCTTAATATGCACATGCATAATTTTACCCTTATTGACTAATTTATACTACCTTGTCTTTCTTACAATAATAATGCTGACCATGTTTCTTACCATGTTTGTAAGAAACATAGTAAGAAACATACGAGTAAGAAACTATTCATGAACCTTTCACCTACCAATAAGATGAATTCCGCACCGAAAAATGGTATCAGAGCTATAGATAATAAGAAACATGGTAAGAAACATACGAGTAGAAAATTAAGAAAAATAAGAAGAACATTGAACAAATTATATCCGGAATATAAACAACTTAATATCACAAAAACTAATAACGAAAATTAGATCAATTAATAGATAATATATCTAAAATAAAATATAAATATATTCAATATTTAAAAATACAATGAATAACGAGAATAACGAATATAGACAAAAACTTACTGAAATAATTATAGTAAAAAGACGAGAATTAACACATAGGCAAAGTAGACGTAACAGTAGTATATTTGTAGAAACTTGTCACAAATCTATAATAGCACAGAGAAAGACTATTTTATATTTAGAAATACAAATAAATAACTTAGAATATAAACTACAACATAATTTATAAATGAATAAAGAAGAATATGCAATTGATGAAAAAAACATACGAAAACTATGACGGATTAAAAATAAAGATAATATGTTCTAATCTAGGAAAAAGATATAAGAAAATAGGTGACAATCTAAATTTAATGTTAGAAAAAGAAACGGTAAAACTAGAAGATAGTTTAACTACTATGATAAGAATAACAAAAGAAAATGAAGAAATAGATAGATAAATAGAAATTGAAAAAATAAAATAACAAGCAAAAAAGGAAGTACAACAATTAGAAGAAGTAAAAAATACTAAAATAATAGATCTAGAAAAAGAGCTAGCAATATTAAAAGAAATGTATGAAATTAAACAAAAAGAAAAAGAACAAAAAATAAAATTAGCAAATGAGATAATTAAATTTAAAGAAAAATTGCAATTACAAGATGAATTAGAAGAAAAAGAAGAAAATAGCCAAGACAATCTATACCCAAAATAAGAATTGATGAAATAAACAACGATGATCTAGAACAACATTTGGAAACAAGAGAAACATATACATAACTTTTAGCAAACATACATAATACAAAGAATTTAGAAGTAAATAGAGAAGATGTAGACATGGACGAAAAACCTAGCATATCAGGAGTAAAAAATCCAAAAAATTTTAATCCAAAATATTATAATGAAAACTATGAACAATATGATAAATGAAAAACTACATGGGATAAAAGATTAAGTTAAGAATGGACGCCTAAACCAATAACTGGACAACGTGATTTTTTAGATTTAGACTGTATAGCAGATATATATAAAACACTTCAATTATGGATGTGATACATATCAAAACAATTAATAGATAACAAGATAGTAATAACAGAGGCACCAGGATACATAGAAAGAACACTTATAGGAACAGTAAAATTATGGCTACAAAATTTAACAAGTGAAAGCTTAACAACTTTAAGAAGTAGTAAAAAAATCGATGAAGGAATAGCTACTACATCTATGGAAATACTATATAAATACGAAATAGCTATAAGAAATGAATTTAGTAGTATGACAACAGAGGTAGAAGAACAAAATAAAGAAAAAATCATAAATCGAAATCTAATGACAAAATTAGCAATATGTAATATGTGTTACATAGATGAATATACATGTGCATTTAGAGAATATTATTATAAAGGAACATATGGCATAGAAGAAAGTAAAGAAATAAGAAAATTATATTTTACAAAATTACCAGAACCTTTTAATTCAAAAGTAATAAAAAGTTGGAATGAAGCAGAATTAACAGATACCTTAGGAGCTAGAATAAAATTCTTGCAACGATGGTTTGTGGAACTATGTGAAAAACATAAAGAAGAAATAAAAATGGAAAAAATATTAGTAAAAAACTTGGCATGTTGCAAAAATAAAACAGCTCCTCAATTTGGTTGTACGGATAGGTATTATAAAAATAGAAAGAAATATAATAAAAAATATAGATCAAAATATAAATATAAAAAACCAAGAAGAAGGTACTATGTAAAAAACTATAAAACAAAAAGCCCATATAGACCAAAAAGAAAACTAACGGAATGTATTTGTTATAATTGTGGAAAATTAGGACACATAACTAGAGATTGTAAATTACCTAAAAATCCAAAAAAAAAACAAATATTAGAAATAATAATAGACGATGAAAAATATACGCAGATAGAATACATAGACTATGAATTAGAAAGTGAAGACAGTATATATGAAATATCAGAAAATGATATAGAAATAGAATCAGACAATAAATTCTATAATATAACAAATGACTGAAACAGATATACAAATAATAAACAAAAAAGAACATCAAGATGAAGAATCTTTAGAACAGAAAATAATATTTGATAATAGTATATTTGAACAAATAAAAGGAAAAGCATTAGACCTAAGCGTAGCAAAAATATTTGAAATACCAACAATAAGAAACTGGTTTAAACGACAAAAAGAAGAATATTATGTAGTAAGTCAAAGAGAACATATCATAGATTGCAAATACACTAAAGAAAAGGCCAAAATACCAATAATAAATAAACGAATAATAAATAAAGAAATACAAGATATTAAGGCTAAAAATCCAATTAAATATGTACATTTAGGAGGAACAGAAATACTAATAAAAACATGTTTTAGAGAAGGAATAGATACACCAATAGAAATATACTTAGCAGATGATAGAATTATACAATCCATAGAAAAAAGTATAATAAGTGCGGTAAAAGGTAACCTCATATACCAAAAATTTAAATTTATAATAAGTGCTAACTACTCAGTAGCAATAAATGACAGAAATATAGATAAATTATTAGTATTATATTGGAAAATGTCAGGAATAGAACTAGCCCCAGGAAGTAAAATATTTACAGCTAGATGTAAAAACTTATATGTTTTAACAACAAAACTTAAAATAACAGCAAAAAATAAAATAAATAAAATAAAAATAGAAAATCCTTTTGAAAGAATAGTCACAGTCATAGACAAGAATGACTATAGTTATAATGAAATTGACATAGAAGAAGATTTAGAAATAGTAAAAGAAAGATTAAGCACATCAAAAGGAATAAACATGAACTGTGAAATACCACAAATCTCATAAAAAATGAGTACCTCAAGAAGAATAGATAAAACTCTACAAAAATCAATGGAAGAAGAAATAAAACCACATCATTACTACATAACGGGAATAATGAAACAATGAAAATATTTAATATTAATAGATACAGAACGAGAATAAAACTATATTACAAGAGAATTAGTGACGGAAGATGAAATAATAACTATTGAACAATCATGCCCCGAACTACCAAAAACATTAATGTATACCGAAGAAACTACAAAAAAGCAAATAATCATTGGAGGAGTACCAATAGTGATAAAATTTAAAATATATCAAGGAGATGAAAATATCATTTTAGGAATAAAATGGCTAGAACAAGTTAAACCATATAATCTAGAAGACAAACAGTTAACAATAAATTATGAAAATAAAAGAGTAATAATAAAAAGAAGCTTAGTATGAAAATATACATACTTGCAAAGATAATAATAGAGGGATATTACAATAGATATTATACACCAATGATGGATACGGGAGCAGAAGCTAATATATGTAAATACAATTGTATACCAGAAGATAAATGGGAAAAATTAAAAACACTGATAGTAGTAACAGGATTTAATAATGATGGAAGCATGATCACATATAAGGCAAAAAATATAAAAGTACAAATATGGGATAAGATACTAACTATAGAAGAAATATATAACTTTGAATTAACTACAAAAGAGATGTTATTAGGAATGCCATTTTTAGAAAAATTATACCCACATATAATAACAAAAACACACTGGTGGTTCACAACACCATGTAAACAAAAAATAGGAGCAAAAAGAGTAAATAACAAAAATCGAAAGACAACAGAGTGGATAAAAGGAAGTGAAAAAATTACACAAAAATTAGAAAATATAAAAGACGAAGACTCTAAAATAGAATTAATTATATTCTCTATAGATAAAGAAAAAAGAATCCAAGATAAGTTATAGTTATTATATAGTGAGGATCCTTTACAAGGATGGGAGAAACATAAAACAAAAGTAAAAATTGAGCTAATTGATAATAATAGTATAATAACCCAAAAACCATTAAAGTATAATTTTAATGATTTAAACGAATTTAAGATACATATAAATGAATTACTAGAAAAATGATATATACAAGAAAGCAATAGTAAGCACACAAGCCCGTCATTTATCGTAAATAAACATAGTGAACAAAAAAGAGGAAAAGTAGAATGGTTATTGATTATAGAAACTTAAATGCAAAAACTAAAACATAGAATTACCCGATACCAAATAAAATACTAAAGATAAGACAAATACAAGGATATAATTATTTTAGCAAATTTGATTGTAAATCAGGATTTTACCACTTAAAATTAGTAGAAGAATCTATAAAACTTACAGCATTTACGGTACCGCAAGGATTTTATGAATGGAATGTATTACTATTTGGATATAAAAATGCACCAGGTAGATATCAACACTTTATGGATAACTATTTTAAACAACTAGAAAATTGCGTAGTATATATTAATGATATATTACTATATTCCAAAACACAAGATGAACATATAAGATTATTAGAAAATTTTATACATATTATAGAATATTCAGAAATAAGTCTAAGTAAAAAGAAAGCAGACATAATGAAAAAGCAAATAGAATTTTTAGGAATACAAATAGATAAAAATGTAATAAAAATGCAAACACACATAGTACAAAAAATAATTAACTCAAATGAACAACTAGATACGAAAAAGAAATTATAATCATTTCTAGGACTAGTAAATCAAGTAAGAGAATACATACCAAAATTAGCAGAGAATTTAAAACCATTACAACAAAAATTAAAGAAAGATATGGAATATCAGTTTGATAAAAAAGACCAAATACAAATACAAAAGGTAAAATTATTATGTAAAAACTTACCTAAACTATACTTTCCAGATAAAAACAAAAGATTTACTTATATAATAGAATCAGATGCGAGTGAAAAAAGTTATGGAGGAATATTAAAGTACAGGTATGATGGCAATACGATAGCACATCACTGCAGGTATTATTTAGGAACATTTAATAATACATAAATAAAATGGGAAATAAATAGAAAAGAATTATATTCAGTATATAAGTGTTTATTATCATTTGAACCATATATTGTATATAACAAATTCATTATAAGAACAGATAATACACAAGTAAAATGGTGGCTAACAAAAAAAATACAAGATTCGGTAACAACAAAAGAAATAAGGAGATTGATATTAAATATATTAAATTTTACATTTACAATTGAAGTAATAAAAACTGATAAGAATATTATTGCAGATTACCTATCACGACAAAGCTACTCAGACTGAGACTGAGGAAGAAGACACAATTGAAAAGATACTCAAAGCTATTACTACACTTTGTACAAAAGTGGATAGTATGGACAACGAGATATAAAAGCTAAAGACTAATGAAGATAATTTGAAGTCTAAAGCTAGTATAAGACAACATCATGACTATAAAAATGCGGAGCTATGTCGATCGGAAGACGGAGAGCTAAAAGGTGACGTTGGGAAACACCTAAAAACCCATAACATTTGTTTAAATACAGCTGCAGGTACAAACCAACGAGTTCGTGAAAAACATAAGAACTCAAACTTAAACCAGATATTCGAAAAACCATTTACCTCAAGGCCAACACAAAAAATCATATTGACTATAGAACCACAAACTTCTACATATGCGGATAGCCTACACCATGACAAAAGGACATATAACCATATTACGCGAACCTATATAGAAAATATATACAAAATCCAAACATTTTTAAATCTTAAACCCAGATCTACTACAACCCAAGAACCCAATCAGGATTATTTAACCCAAATATTAAGTTATAATAAACTGATTGCACAACCAAAAACTATCAACTTAGTAAGGACATGCTACAACTATAGACTATTAAATAAGTATATACTTATGATGGAGAGGAACTAAGTGGAATACCGAAATTACATAAAGCATTTATTACATATAAGAGAGTTACTAAGGAAAATTTATTCTATGTAAAATTTTATACGACAACAGCAGAGATATTATACGAAGAAATAAAACCTCAGATATAAGTGGTAAAGATAGGACTAATAAAAGATATGATAATACCGGAAGATATCGAACAACAATCAGAGATACAAAAAAGTGAGATACCCAATTTTTATGCCAATAAGAGAATAATTGGTATATCAACCATCATACAAGAACTAGCAAATAATTATTTAAACGGAAACCCTATATGGAGCTACTATGCAAGAGATTAGTTAATGATTTATTCAAATTCAAGGGAATTAAGGAAAGCAGATATGGATGACGTCCAAAGATGGATTTTATCATTGCTAAAAACAGAAGAACGACCTACCACAAGAGCACTAAAAGCAGGATTTATTTCAATAGAATTATTAACCAGATATTGCAAACTAATTGGACACAAATACCCTGATCACATATGTTCTAAATGCAACAGTGAAGATAACTTAATTCCAGATGTCGATTTAGAGTAAAAGAAGACGATGAAGATAAGATGCAGACAAGACAAGATAAGATATGGACAAAATAAAAAAGATAAGATGACAGACAAAGTGGCAGAAAAGATAAAGGAAAGTTAAAATTTTTTTTGACTAAATTATGTAAATAACGTGACAACATAAATTATTAGTCAGCATTATTATTGTAAGAAAGACAAGGTAGTGTAAAATAGTCAATAAGTGTAAGATTATGCATGTGCATATTAAGGACAAGTGTAAAAGTTAGGAGACAAGGTTGTAAATAAGTCTTAATAAGATAGTAGTAGATTAGAATAGGAAATTATTCATGAATAGTAGTAAATAGTAGTGGACAGATGTAAAAAAGGTATTAGGATATGCATTTAGAATAGTTAATTTGTATGTCTATATATAGACTCAGTCGTAAACATTGTAAGGCAGGCGAAGCCTAATATATAAAAAACGCTCTTTTCAAAAAACTCTCTACAAAAATTAAGTATTTAGATAAATAGAGCAACAATCTGAAATCCAATCAGATATTTCAGATAACATGAATAAGCAAGAAGTAAAGGTATATTGTTCAAAAAATATGCAGAACTAATTTCATATATTCCTGAATATCATATATATGATTGAATAAATTTATGTTAGTTATTATGTATTAGAATTATTTGAATCATGATTTCTAGTTTATTAGCACACTGGAAACGGGAGAAAATTTCTATACTATGCTATCCTAATGTTGAAACCGGTAGGCGAAGAAAGCCGTGTAGGGGAATAAACAAAGTTGAGACGCTGATAAAAAGGAAGTATCCGCTAAAGTACAATGCTAGTAGTGACAGGAGAACATGATAAACAGATAATCTAGTTCATAATGATCTAATATGAATTTAATCAATTATGAATATGATAGGAAGGAATAATTTAAAAAAAACCTGCATGATAAAGAACACGACTACATACGTTCATGATGAAATGATAAAAAACTATGAAACTTTAATCTTATATATACTTAAAGATATAAAAATAATTGAATTAAGAAGAATCATATGGGAAAAAATATTTAATGATGACGAATAAGAAGATATATTGAACCAACAGTGGTATGAAATAGACCTACATGATTTAGACTACGAAAGAATAGAATGATATGATTTAGAAATAAATTCAGATTAAAATGAACTACGAATATTTACAATATTGGATAGAATCTATGGAAAACATAAAACTATTAGAACAATTAATGAAGGAAAATTTATATATGTACCAAAGAACCCAAGATATGTCATACCTAGAATATATCATAAATAATATTAAAGAGATATCAAGATTAAGACACTTAACAAAAGAGCACCGAAAAATGGTATCAGAGCTATGGATAATAAGAAACATGGTAAGAAACATATGAGTAGAAAATTATGCATGAACCTTTCACCTACCAATAAGATGAATTCCGCACCGAAAAATGGTATCAGAGCTATGGATTAAAAATAAAGATAATATTTTCTAATCTAGGAAGAAGATATAAGAAAATAAGTGACAATCTAAATTTAATGTTAGAAAAAGAAACAGTAAAACTAGAAGATAGTTTAATTGCTATGATAAGAATAACAAAAGAAAATGAAGAAATAGATAGAAAAACAGAAATTGAAAAAATAAAACAACAAGCAAAAAAGGAAGTACAACAATTAGAAGAAGTAAAAAATACTATATTTTATACTAGATTATATTAAAAATAGTAACCTTTTAACATTGAAGAGATGTGCCTTTTACCGAAGGGTTATGACTTTTTCGAAGGATTGTGACTTTTTTGAAGAGTTGTGACTTTTCTGAGAGGGCACAACAAATATATGTTTATACTATCCTTTGTTAGCTATGAATATAGGGTCTTAGAGAGCTCGAATTTTTAGTCTTTCACCTTAGTTTTTTTATAATAATTATTATTGAACTGAATATTTTTGAATATTTATTTTGTGTATTTTATCTCTATTAGACTTCTTTAATTAGATTTTGTATAAAATTTTGTATTTATATTTTGACTAAAAAAATTAGTTCAAATCCTTGAACTTTTAAAATAGTTATACTATTTAGCATGAGATATACGTGCAACACACATGATCGAGAACTAGTATATTATACTGAAAGTGGAAAGCTCTAAAGTGCAAAGTTGAATTACCATTTTACCCCTAAACTAAATTAAAATGCTATAAAATATATAATTAATTTAATATCAAATAGAATTTTTATAGTTTTTGTACTAATACTGCATATAATAATGGTGTATACAATAATCAATTAGACAAATAAATATAATAGAATAATTTTCTACAATTACTGCAGGCCATTCAATATTTTGGTTGCTTTCCAACTTCCTTAGAATTCATTTTCATTTTTCTATACATATTTAATGTCTAGGTGTTCCTTTCAACTTTTATAAATTGTCAAATGTAACTATTGAACTGTTGCAGATCTTTGGTATTCTATTATTCTGGGACGATAAGATTTCTAGAGTCACAACTACTAGTGGAGTATACAAAGGGCATGGATGACCTTAGTAATGTTATTCTCTAGGAGTTTTGGCAGTACAATGCATTACATAATTTGCTGTGAAATCTTTTTTTTTCATCCATATAAATTGGCCTTAAAATTCTTAAATTTATTGTTTTTTTTAGTTTGTTGAATGGTTTAACATTATATTGATGTGAATTAGTTTTGTTATAAATAAAAATAGACAATCAACTTGGAGTTGAGTTACAGGGTTGTGTTTAGCTTTTCAGTAGTAATTTGCCATTGTTTTAAATGCTAATGTGCATTATATTGCATTATTCAAATCAAATCATAACCACCCACGGTGGTTGGCAAACCCACTACCAAGTTTATGGTGATACACTCAGATTTCAAGTAGGAATGAGCATCCTCTGAGACACACAATCAGGCCGGTGATGCTCATACTTGACATGTTGGCAAGTCAAGCACCTAGCCACAAACTCCACAATGTCCCTCTTCATACAGCACCACCAATAATGTTGACTAAATTCGTGGTACATCTTGGCCACTCCCTGTGAATAGAGTACCTCGAACAATGTGCCTCCCCTAATATCAGTCTAACCAACTCACCCATCTTTGGCATACAAATCCTGCCCCCAATCCTTACCACTCCCTCAGAATGAAATGTCACTTTCTTTACTCCAACCTTCAACACCTTCTCTCAAATAATACATACCTTTTCATCATCAAACTATCTCTCTATAATCTTCTCAGTTAAAGAAGATCAGGGCTTAACAAAGGCAATAACACCACAATCCGTTGAAATCTGCAATCAAATAAGACTGTTAACATCCCTAGTCGACGGTCTTTCATCCACTCATATCGCGGCAAGACTCCCCATGCAAGAAGTCTTCCTACTTAATGCATCTTCTACAAGATTGTCCTTCCATGGGTAATAAAAGTAGTCATGTCATAGTCGTTTAAAAACTCAAGCCACCTACAGTGCCTCAAGTTCAGATCCCTCTGACTAAATATATATTGAAGGCTCCTATGATAGATGAAGACCTTGCATTTCACACCATATAAGTAGTGATGCCACAACTTAAGCACAAACACCTCTGTCGCCTACTCCATATCATGGGTAGGATAGTTCTTTCTCACGAGTCTTCAACTATCTCAAAGCATAAGCAATTACTTTACCCTTTTGAGTCAGTGGTCCACCTAGACCAACTCCTGAAGAATCAAAATACACATTAAAGCCCTCACTCTCCTTGGGTAAAGTTAAAATAATATACAAGGTCCATAAAGTCTTGAGCTTTGGAAGCTCGCCTCACACTAGAAACCCACACTCTTCTGAGTTAATCCAGTCAATGGGGCAGCAATAGTAGATAAACCTTGCACAAACCGCCTGTAGCAGCCTGCCAACCCCAAAAACTATGAATCTCAGTTGGAGAAGTAGGTCTTGTCCAACCTGTAGCTGCCTCAATCTTGGCCAGATCCATTCTAATACCCTCATTGGACACACGTGTCCCAAGAATGCCACTGAATCAAGTCAAAACTCTAACTTGGAGAATTTTGTATACAATTTCTCCTACTTCAACATGTGAAGCACTATCATCAAGCGATGAACATGATCCTCTTGAGTCTTGGAATACACTAAGAAGTCATTGATGAATACAATCACAAAGGAATCTAAGTACGGGTGAAACACTCGTTCATCAACTCCACGAACATTGCAGAGACATTAGTCAACCCAAAGAACATCACCAAGAAATCATAAGGGCATACCTGGTCTTAAAAGTTGTCTTAGGGACATCTGATGCCCTAATCCTCAATTTATGTAACCTGACCTCAAGCCTATCTTGGAAAGCAAAACTGCCCCTGAAGATGATCAAACAAATCATCAATACACGGAAGAGGATACTTGTTCTTAATTGTGACCTTATTCAACTGTCTATAATCGCACATCCTCAAAGACCCATCATTCCATTTCACAAATAAGACCGGTGCACCCCCAAAGTGACATGCTATGACAATTAACCCCCTTACTTAGTAGACCTTCAACTACTCCTTCAACTCTATTGGGCCATGTGATAAGTAGGAATAGAGATGATCTTAGTGTACGACACCAAATCAATAACAAGATTTATGTCTCTATCAGGAGGAACATACAAAAGATCAGTAGGGAATACATTTGTATACTGCTGAAGTATGGGAATGGACTCCATGAGAGGTAGCTCAACGCTAGTGTCGCGGATAAAAGAGAGGTAAGATAAACACCCTTTATCAACCAATCTCTGAGTATGGGGGGAAGAAATAGCCTTACTCAGGTAAGGACCACTAGCAGACATCAACTCAGCCCATAGAACACCAGGCATCACTAAGGTCACCATCTTAACATTTTCAATCAAAAGTAGCATGATAAGGAGAGAGAAAATACATACCGAAAATGACATAGGAATCTACTTGCCAAGGTAAGAATTTGTATCATTTATTCTAGCTAAAGTGAATCCACTAGCTTAGATCATTTAAGACAATCCTACGGGGGCATGTAGTTTGAGACAAGGAGATTGCTTCTAGAGACCAGGCATCTACAAATGGGAGAGCCTCCATCTCAAAGTTCTCTCGGTGCTAAGTAAATCCCAATGGAAAAGATACAATCACAATCACATCAAAATACAGACTATCAATCAATCATAAGTTCATAATTAGAGTAGCTCCTTTCAAATTCATGATTTCATAAAAAATTTCATAGTAGACACTTACTTTTTAAGCATCCAAATAATAATTCCATTCAAATATAATAAAACCTTTCACAAATCATTGATACTTTATCTTGAAAACATCGTTTAGCCATGAATCATTCTTTTCATAAAATATGCATAAATCCTATGACAAATTCATGATCGTAAGCCATAAGTTCATAAGCATTGTTTATAGCTAAAGTTCATAAATTAGGCATAGACATGGGCCATATGAAATCGATTGAAAATCATGTAATTGAGTAAAATAATTCATAATAAGATTGAATATTAATAATAAATCTAATAAAGAGGACCCATGAGAATTCGCATGAAACCTTAAGAGAATTGAATAAAATCAATTTAGGGGATTGAGATCCTTTGGGACCCAATAGATGAAAGAAATCCATTGGTGAAATCCCACAAACCTTAGTATTCAAAGCCCAAAATCAATGGAGAATAAACCCTTGAAGCTCTTAAAATCCTAACCTTCACCTTGAGAACTCTTGAGATAAATTTGGAGAAGAGGACTTGAGGGATTTGGGAGAATTGAGTGAATGAGAGGACTTCAGCTTAGTCTTTAGAGTAAATATTCTTATAGGGGAAGTTATAAGGTCAAAATGTAATGACCCTCCAGGTCATTTTTAAATTAAAGCATTCATTGCATCATTTAGAGCATTCCTGTAGCGACCCCAAGTCATTTATGACTTGCTGGCACTGACTGTTCGGTCGTCTGGTCGTTCGTTTGGGTTTTAGGCCCGTTTCCCTGTTTTGGAGATTTTTATAACTTGAAAAGTTGACTTTGGTCAACCTTCTTGGAAGTCGTGCTCAGATGAAAATTCTGACAGCTAGGTTAGCTTCGGAATATCGATTTTGGTCTAGAACGACCCTTTGTTCACTTCCCGAGGCTTTAGATGGCAGTTGTGGAATCTGGCTCAAAACGATACTGGGTGTGGGACCCACTTTTCATCGAAGCGGTCTCCAAATAGAAATTCCGCCTTCACCGTTGTGTCCGAAATATCATTTCCAATCAGATTCCATATATGGTTTGTATTTTTCCGACTCCGAACGAGTTCGAAACATCGAAATTTAAGTTTGAAGGGTTGTAGAATTTTAACGCGGCGGTGACGTGGCAGAGCCACGCGACGCCACGCGGCAGCAGATGGAAATCTGGAAATTTCCAGATTTTAGGACGATTTTCGTCCATTTTTTCCCCTCATCTTCAACTTAAGATTTCTCCTTCATTTTGAGTTCAAATCAGGTGCTTCAAAAGGCTAACTTCAAGAGAATTTCATGGGGAATCTAGAGGTGATCTCAGAAACGCGAGGGGAGGCTTCGTTTGAGGTAAGGAATCGAATTTAGCCACTGCTAGAGTGATGTTCGGATTGAATTGTTGTTGAATTTTGAAATGTGAGATCTTGATCATCTTAGGTCCATTTTGAGTCATTCTTGAGACTAACTTGTAGAGTTTTTCGCAAGGATCGTCGTGGTATAATCTGTTTGGATTGAAAGCGTCTCGTTTTTCCAGAAATTGGTGATCAAGGGGCTACCAATTTTAATTGTTGTGGCTGATTTGCTATGCTTTAGGAATCTGTTTGTACTAAAATTTTGGGGTATTAGTTTAGTAAGGTATTTGGGACGTTGTCACGGATTCATTTTCGGGATTCCAATTGTGGGTCCCACAATCCTGTTTTAGACCCGATTTTGGGTCCGTCTCCGAAAAATATAATTTTAGTGTCAACATATTCGTAATGATGAGGTGATTAACCTTTTGTTAGTGGGGAAGCATTTGGAGACCATTTGGAGGGGAAAAGATCCGGTACCGTGAGTTGGAGCACGCGTGGTCGGCTTTCAGGTAGGCTATGGCTTTCTCTCGTGAGATTGAGCATGTTTAGGCATTTGTTATTGATTTTCTTGAGTATGGAGGGGTTCGGGTGTTGAGCATGCTAAATTTCTATAATCCCTACCTTAGACCTTATTTCGGGAAAGTGTTGGATTATGACAGCATGTCTCTTGATATTATTGAACATCCATACCTTGTGGTGTATATGATAATATTGATTTGAAGTATGTTTGGCCTTAGTCTAGGCTTAGACTATGCGAGGTTTCGGATGTCGTTGGGCAGTAGAACTTTTTCCGACGTCGTTTCGGACGGTCAGCTCCTTATAGACTGATATAGCAGACTTGAGTCTGATAGTCTGAGTCTTAGCTAGGTGGTAACTCAGCTTATGACCTTGTATCCATAATTCCCTGCTTTTCTATCGGCTACAGTACCCGGTTAAAGTCCGTGGTCCAGCTTACTTATGTCCAGGCTTAGCTACAGTACCCGGTTAGAGTCCGTGGTCTAGCTTACCTGTGATCTGGTTTTGGCTACAGTACCCGGTTAGAGTCCGTGGTCCAGCTCACCCGTGCTCGACCTTTGGCTACAGCACCCGGTTCGAGTCCGTGGTCCAGCCCATATAGGTTGACTCATTAGCTATAGTACCCGGTTCGAGTCCGTGGTCCAGCTTGCACGTGGTGTTTTCCCAATTCCTCACTAAAGCTTCAGTTAGTCTTGATTATTCTCATCTGTAGGTTGAGGTTTTGGAGGTTGGAGAGATTTCGATTAAAGTCCGGGACGTAATGAGATCTTGGAATATAATTGGGAATGGTTCAGTTAAAAGTCCAGAAATTGGTAATATTGTGATAGACCTTCTAGCTCCATTATTTTACTTCAACTGTCGGTGCATCTGTCGGACTTATGGGGGTTCGTGCAGGTGGTTTCTTTTATTGTGCACGAGCGTACCCGTCGGGTTTATGGGAGCCCGATGGAGTTAGTTAGATTACTTGTCTTTATTGCCTGTACGCTCGTGTACATACCCACATTTACTACCTTTTGCACTTGATGTGACCCTTTATTTGCATTTCAGTTCACTTTTGCTTATCTTGCTCAGTCGGCCTATGATGCCTACTAGGTACCTGTTGTTTTGGTACTCATGCTACGCTCTGCATCTATTTTGTGATGCAGGTCCGAGCAATAGTAGCCAGCATTGATCGAGCTTGGAGTAGACTTATCCGGAGACGGAGGTGAGCACACGACGTTTTATACTATTTCAGTCTCCATCTGTATATATAGACTTGTCTTTTTCCTTTCGAGACAGTCCAGTCTCTGTTGTCCAGTTTTGGGACTTGTACTCATTTTGTAGTAGCTTTGTACTGGTGACTTCCAGGTTCTGGGAGGGATCTTTATTTGTATATATGTTTTGGGTTGCTTCCGCCTGTTTATATTGTTATTTTCCTACTCTTGTTTAATTTCTACCCTCAGACCCATTACTTGTTGTTCCGGGTTACGGGTTGGCTTACCTGCTGGTGGGTTATAGTAGGTGCCATCATGACTTGATAAATCGGGTCGTGACACAAAAAGACATAGTATAGGGGTTAACTGAGTAGGAAAGATCAAAACACCATTACTTAAAAATTGTCAAGTGACTCATATGGTTCTGACCTATGGTCTGTAGGACTTTCTACGGGCCGTCCTTGTCAACCGTAGAGTTATTTTCTGGGACCTAAATTACTGGGAAAATCCTATGAGATCCTGATGAGTCAGAGATTTTGACTCATTTATGGCTTAATATTCATAGTTTTAGTATCCTCCATGCCTATTTAATGATCTAAACTGATGTTAAAATACTAATTTGCAGCAATGAAGACAAAAGAACAAGGCAAGGATATTACTGGGCAAAAAGGAGAAAACAACTGAATAAAGCTGACGTAAAGCAAGGCAGAGGCTCGCCAAAGCCACTCAGTGAGTCATTGAGTGGCTTTTTAGCTTGCCAAAAGTAATAGCAGGCCAGCCCATGGAAAAATCCAACTCGACGAGGAGATTGGAGTTTTGGTGACGCGATGAAAGTTTTGATCGCCTAAAGTCAGAGAATGGAAGAGTGGAAAAACCAATCCAAGAAAGCGATAGAAAGGAGAATTCGCCACATCGCCGACCTGGTCGACGAAGCCCGACTTATTTTGCCGAGTGGCTCCAAAGATGAAAATCTGGAAACGTATAAATTAAATTTTAAAAATAAGAAAAAGGAGTTCCGATGTTTTTGAGAGTTCCCACATTGTCCAGTTCTAGGTTTTTGATCCCTAACATTGTTTTTTTGAGTAGAAATTTAGGGTTTAATTGATTTTGAACTCAATTTGGTAACTATTACTTGATCTGATTTGGATCAGGTTTACAAATTCTAATTACGCTGAGGGTTTTAGAAGAGAGTTCAAGAAGAGAAAAGAGGAGAAAAAAGGGAAGGTTCAAGCCGTTCATCAAGGTTCTTGCAAAATCGAGGATTTGTTTCACCAAATTGAGGTATGTAAGCTTTCATAGTATTGGGTTTGTTCGCCCTCACACCAATTATGTAAACTCTTGCCCATAAATTCATTCTTAAAGTTGATTATTGAGTTCTTGAGAAGTTCTTGAGTTAAATTGATAAATTGAGGACTTGGAAATCCTTGAGGTGAGGGTTTTGCACAATAGATGAGTTTTTTGACTAGTTCTTTGTCTGGGTTTCACTGAAAGTGTGTTGGTCTATGTGAATTCATGAATTTTTGCCTTAGATTTGCAGTGGGTACGAGTTGAATCGAGTTTGGGAGGAGAGGTAAAGATCGGGCAAATAATTGGACCCAGGTCCGTGTCGCGGAGGCGCTTAGAGTTTCACTCCCAAGATAATTACCTCCCTCTCCGCGTCGCGGAGAGGATACAGAGTCATCTGACACAAAAATTATTTCGCAACCAAATATTTAATTCCATATCTGCATCGCGCCAGTGTTCTTTAAATTAGATCTTCACTCGATCTTATGATCAACTATCTCAACCCTCCTAAATCATTCGGAGGTCCTACAATCCAAAGTATAATTCTTGAATTCACATTTCAAATTCAAGATAGTGTTAAAAGTTAAGTAGTGAGAGTTCTTTCGAGTCATTTTGAGAAGTCATTTACAATCTTTTAAACTTGTTTTAAGACTTGAGTACTTGAGTTGAGGAAGAGTAAAGTTGAGTTTCATTTTCTTAAAAATAAATTTATGGGAACAAAGTATTCCCAAGAGTAAATGTTTTTACATGTAAGAAAATAGGAAACACCGATTTCCAAAAGGAGTTCATGAGGAGTTTTGAGTTCTATCTCTTTTAAGAGAAAATAATCTCAAACTAGAGGATGAGGAAATTTTTTTATAAAAAAAACATATGAGCTAATTTATATTTTCGGAGTAGTATGGAGCACCGATATGGGGGAGAGTTCAAACAACTTACAACCCCCATAAACCATGTAGCCAACATGGGTAGAAAAGGGTTATGCTTTTTAGATGATTTCTTATTGCTTTTAAACATAGCTTAGTGGATCCACTTCGTTGAGGAGTTCTATACCCCAAAAATGTATAGGACAGTTCTAATAGCATGGGCGAGACGTCGTATCATCATATCGCTCATAGTGATGGTTGTCGGTTAGTGAATCTCCTAGACAAAGTTTATTTTGTATTTTTTTACATACAAACTGAGTTATATGGCATTTTCCAATACATTGAGTTGTGATCTTGTGGTTTAAAAGCTTTTATTTATATTACATTATTGTTATTGCTTTTATATTAAATGAATTGAGATTGAGTTGAGGTTGAGTTGAGTTGAGTTGAGAAGAGGTAAGTTGTTTCTTCAGTTTCAGTTCAAGCTTATGTCATGTTTAGATTTCTCCTTGCATGCTCATACATTCAATGTATTGACGACATTTGGCCTGCATCTTTCATGATGCCGATACAGGTAACTAGGATCATCAACTAGCGCTTTGTTGATCCAGTGGCAGTTCCAGAATTGTTTGTGAGCCTCATTGCTGTCAATGGATCCCTCATTTATGTTTTATCATTTCAATTTTGTTACTAAGATGGTGTGGGTCTTGTCCCGACGTCTATCTAGTTAGCAGAGGCTTAAT
The DNA here is from genome assembly GCF_019186545.1 of Solanum stenotomum. NCBI lineage: Eukaryota > Viridiplantae > Streptophyta > Magnoliopsida > Solanales > Solanaceae > Solanum > Solanum stenotomum. The sequence goes on from NC_064283.1 coordinate 53,763,161, forward strand.
AGATAGATAGACAGTGGTTCATGAGTCTTTTTCATTTTATTTAGTGATGTTCTAGACTTGAGTTGCCCTTGGGGCCAGTTGAATGTGTCTTTAAACATTCCAGAGTTTATCATTTTGAGACAGTTGAGTAGATTTTATTTTTAAAGTTATTTTATTATTCAGTAAGTTTTCCACTGAGTAGTGTGCCAGGACAAGGGTTCGCTTGAGGCCAACAATGGTTCTCGAGTGCCTCTAGCACCCAGGGTGTAGGCTCGGGGTGTGACAGTTAAAGAATCTCCCAAATAAGAGTAAAAGAGTTTATTATTATATTTTTAAATACATTGAGTTATTATCTACTGTTTTAAAAGCTTTCTTTATAATGCATCTTTATTATTGCTTTTATATTGAACTGAGTTGAGTATTTCAGAGTATCTTTAAGTATCCTTGAGTTGAGTCGAGTCGAGTCGAGTTAAGTTGAGATGAGGTGAGTAAGTTCTTCCTTTATTATTAAGTTCAAGCTTATGTCTGTACTTTAGAGATCCCCTTGCAGGCTCGTTCATTCCATGTACTGATGCCATTAGTCCTGCATCTTTCATGATGCAGATACAGGTAATCATGGTCGTCAATAGGTGCTTCATTGATACCACTTGCAGTTTGAGTTAGCTTTGGTGAGCTTCCTTGCATCCGGAGGATTCCATTTACTTTTCAGTTTTGCTAGGAAGTCGTGGGTCTTGTCCCGACTTCTATCTTTGTCATTTAGAGGTTTCATAGATAGACATTAGTAGTTGAGGAGTCTTGTCTTTTCAATTGTTAATGCTTAAGACTTGTGTTGCCTTCTTTTGGCCAGAGAATGTTCTAATACATTATGATTTATTTCTTTTAAAGACATTTAGTAAAGTTTTGTTTTAAGCTCATTTATCGTTGAGTAAGTCTTCCGCTGAGAGTTTAGTCAGGCCAAGTCTTCGCTTAGAGCCAACAATGGTTCTCTAGTGCCGGTCACATCCAGTGTGTAGGCTCGGGGAGTGACACTTTTTATCAATTGCCGGCAAAGACCTCAACATCATAATACTTGCTGGAAAAGATCTTTGCATCATCAGTCATCACATGTCTCATCATGCAGTTCACAATCAAGACACACAAGCAATATCATACCACATAGAAGAGACACAAAATTATACACGATTCAAGTCCGCACTCATGTTTTCAAGCATTTCATCAATTAAGTAACAAGGGTTACAAGAAGGAAATATACATCATCATTTCAACACATAGCCCTTTTCCTTTCAACCCCTTTTTATTCATTTATATGTAATAAGTGGACAATTTAACCCTTCACTTCATTCTTATTACTCCCTACACACGCAAGAAACAAGGAGGCATACGAATTCAACTAGAATGCGAAGTTTAGGAAGCCACTTGCCTTAAGCCAAAGAGAAATCACTCCAAAAGCTGAGTCTTCCCCTTCCAAATCACTTCTGAAGCCATACAATCTAAAATAATCAAGTACTCACCACCCATCAGAAATAACACTTCCCACATAAATTATATAGAGAAAAGGGTCAAACAACTCAAAACCCAACATCCATATGGAGGTTGGAATCCAGAAAAAAGTACTTGAAATTAATACTCAAAGCTTTAACAACTCATTAGGAATAATTATTTCGAAAATGTGCTTCAAATCAGTTTATAAACTCTTTTTTACTCCAAAGCTTAAGTTCATTAAGAAACCCCAAATTATCAACCCAAAATCTTGATTTAAACTTATAAATTTAATATTAATAATGGGTAATCGACGTATTAGAGTTAAGAAACATTACCCAAAAGATTTCCCTCAAAAATCTGATCCAAATCGCCTTCCCAAAGCTATCAAAACTCAAAAATGGTGAATGGGGTTGAAACCCCAATTTTAAGAAACAATTCATCCCAGTTCTCAATTGGTCATCGCGATCGCGACCCAAAAGTCAAACAATTGCGATGAGTAACACAGTAATAAAGTTGACTACTATGATCGTGGAAAGACCTTCGCGATCACGATGGTCCCCAGTACTTCGGTCCATGTATCATCAACTGAGGGTGAGGGAATTTGAAATTCCTAAGACAATTTTTCAAATTCGGTACGGTCATTACAAGTGTTTGGTGATGTCATTTGGGTTGAAAAATGCTCCGTCCGCTTTTATGGATTTGATGAATAGGGTATTTAAACAATACCTTGTTATGTTTGTAATTATGTTCATAGAAATTTTATTTATTTATTTTCGGAGAGAGAATGAGGATACCGATCATTTAAGGATCTTTTTTCAAGTCTTAAAGGATCTTCAATTGTTTGCAAAGTTTAGAAAATGTGAGTTTTTGTTAAGGTTTGTTTCTTTCTTTAGCAACATTATCTTTAGTTAAGGGTGCTGAGGTTTTTCCTAAGATGACTGAGGCAGTTAAGAATTATCCTACGCCTTTGTCCACTTAAGATATTTAGAGTTTCTTGGGTTTGGTCGGGTACTATAGAATGTTTGTGGAAGGATTCTCTTTAATTGCTTCACCTTTGACTACGTTGACTCAAAAATAAAGTTAAGTTCATGTGGTCAGAAGCTGTGAGAAAAGTTTCTAAGAGTTGAAGGATAGACTTACCATTACTCCGATTTTGACATTACCAAAAGGTTCTGGCGGGTTTGTTGTGTATTGTGATGCTTCAAGAATTAGACTTGGGTGTGTTATTATGCAAAATGGGAAAATCATTGTTTATGCCTCAAAGTAACTTAAAGTTCATGAAAAGAATTACTCTAACCATGACTTGGAGTTAGCGGCGGTTATTTTGCCTTAAAGATTTGGAGGCATTACTTATAAAGTGTCCATGTGGACATGTTTATCAACCACAAAAGTTTGCAATACGTGTTCAAGAAAAAGTTTCTAAATCTTATCCAATGGAGATGACTCCAACTTTTGAAAGACTATGAAATGAGTGTCATTTATTACCACAGAAAGGCTATTGTGGTGTCTAATGTCCTTAGTTGATTTTTGATGAGTAGTGTGGCCTATGTTGAGGATTTGAAGAAAGAGTTAGTTCGCGTAGTTCATAGACTAGCTCGGCTAGGTGCTCGCTTGGTTAATACTTATGATGTGGTATCATTGGTTAGAATGGGACCAAATCATCTTTTATGTCAGATGTAAAGGCTAAGCAAGATCTTGATCGAGTTGTAGTTGATTTAGAGAATTAGGTTCCGAAAAATCCATTTAGGCTTTCTCCCAAGAGGGAGATGGTGTTTTTCATTACCAAGTTTGATTATATGTTCTGAATGTTGAAGAGTTGAGAAATTAGATTTTGATGGAAGCCCATAATTCTCGGTATTCTATTCAGTCGGGAGCCACCAAGTGAAGTCTATTGGTGGAATGTGATGAAGAAAAATATTGTGGAATTAGTGGCTAAGTGTCCAAATTGGCAACAAGTTAAGGTTGAGCATCAGAAATCAGAAGGATTTTCTCAAGACATTATCATTCCTACTTGGAAGTGGGAACACTTGAATATGGATTTCAATACCGATTTACCCCGCACTTGGTAGTAGCACGATCGATTTGGATCATTATGGATCAGATAACGAAGTTTACTTATTTCATTCCCATAAAGACTTCTTACTCGACGAAAGAATATGCAAAGTTGTATCTAAAATTGTGAGGTAGCACGAAGTGCCCTAATCTATTATATCCGACCGAGGCACCCAATTTACTTCTCAATTTTAGAGTTTTTTCCAGAAAGGCCTTGGTACCTGAGTCAAGCTTAGTATGTTATTTTATCCTCAAACTGAAGGTAAAGCCAAGCATATTATCCACACGTTGAAATATATATTCTGAGCTTGTGTGATTGATTTTAACGGTTATTGGGATGATCATTTGCCTTTGATTGAGTTTTCTTATATTAATAGTTACCATTTGAGTATTGGTATGGATCCATTTGAGGCTCTCTATAGTAGGAGATGTAGGTCTCCCTTTGGTTGGTTTGAAGTTAGTGAGGTTGCTTTAATAGGGCCCGAGTTAGTGCATGAGGTAATGGAAAAGGTTCAACTTATTCCAAAAAAATTGAAACTGGCTCAAAGTTCACAAAAGTCTTATGTCGATGTTAGAAGAACAGAAATAAAATTTGGTGTAGATGATTGGGTTTACTTGAAAATATCACCTCATGAAGTGTCTAATAACATTTTGAACAAAAGCGAAGCTTGTCCCTGATATGTGGGCTTATATAAGATTTTGAGGTGTATTTTTAAGGTAGCTTATGAGTTGGATTTGCCTTCTTGACTTGGAATCGGTGCATCCTGGTTTCCATGTCTCTTTGTTGAACAAGTGTGTTGATGATCCTACAACTATTGTGTCATTGGAAAGTTTGGGAGTTAAGGGAAGTCTTTCTAATGAAGAAGTTTCACTTGAAATTTTGGATCACTAAATCTGGAAAATAAGAAATAAAGAAGTTGCATCGGTGAAAGTTCTTTGGATGAATCAATTGATTAAGGGTGCTACTTAGGAGGCTGAAACCGATATGATATCCCGGTATCCTCATCTCTTTCCGTCCACTCCAATTACAGCTTCACATATTAAGTACCTCATTTTTCATCCTTTCTGATTCACGTGTGCTAGTAATTCCCATATTTCCATATACATGCATGTTCATGAAACTTTTTTTAACAGACATGTTTTAGGTTGGACTCAATTACTCCTTATTTACACACATTTTGATGTAAATTATATTCATGTTGGGTTGTTAGATCTCTCTCAATATTCTATTCATTCTAGCTTGAATCCCAGTGGACTATGAATATTCTCAAGGGGGAGGTATTGTGACACCTCGAAAATTGAAAATTGCATTCGAAAAGGAAAAAGTTGCATTTTTGGAATGGTGCAGTGGTTTACGAGTCCACCCTATAAACCGTAGGAAGTCCTACTGGCTTTAGAAAGGAATTCGTAAGACTTGAGTTTAGTTATGGAAAATGTCAAGTCTCTGATGATTAATCTACGAATTAACACGATGAATTGTAGAGTGTTCTATGAGCCGTAAAAGGGATCCGTAGAAGTGATTCGGGTTCGGTGAAATTTTGGAATTAAACTTTGACAGTATCGAAAGGTCTACGAACCGTAGAATTTTCGACGACAGTAAAAGGATCTGATAACGCTAAACTACACTTCATCCATTTCTAAGTGTAAGCGGTCGCAATAAAGTATAAACCCAGCTAAGAGTTGGGGTAGATCCCGCAGGGAGTGATAAAGTATGGAATTCGATTACGGAGTGAAAGGAGTGTTCTAATCATTTGTAGAAGTAAACATTTTCGAAACAATTGAAGTAAATGGCAGCGGTTTGACAATTAATGTCAATTGGGGGATTAGAGTGAACAATTATGAACTACAAACGAATGAGAGTAATCAAGTAGAGAGGGATCCTTAGGGATGTGATCGATTGAACACCAATTTCTTTATATGGGTGATTATTATTTACTAAAAGTCATTGAATCTTAGTGGATAGGCTAGGATTTAAGTTCAATATACATTTCTCAATCACCCATCGCGAATCAAGCGAGTTCTCTCGAACCTCGACAAGCATAACACATATAAACAACCCAATACCTCAATTAATCTACTTTTTCAAGCTAGATTAATAGGATTAAATTCTGACCCACTTTTTCTAGCTCGGTCCACAATAACCCAATCACTACAATCATCAATTAATAACTTTAATTCTAAAACCTCTTTCTCAAGCAAGCTTGAATGCTAAACTAGAACTGTATTTGCCACTACAATTCATCCATTAAAACTCAACTACTAATTGAACCCACTTCAAATCAACAATAAAATTAGTGAATACTAACACCCAAAAGCTAATTGGAACATTCAATCACATAATCACACTCCAAAGAATGAGGGTTTTAGCAACACATAATAAAGAGCAAGAAATAGTTACCAACTATCTTTTCCATCAGCTTGGGTAACGATCCACAAGACTCCAAAATGCTCAAATTGAGTTCAAAATCAATTAATCCCTAAATCTCTACTTCAAAACTCCAAGAACAATATTAGGGATCAAAAACCCAAATCTGGACAATGTGGGAACTCTCAAAAACATCAGAACTCCTTTTTATTCTTTTTAAAATTTCATTTATATGTTTCTTGATTTTTAGCTTTAGAGAAACTCGGCAAAATAAGTCAGGCATCACCGACCAAGTCGGCGATGCGCTGAATGCTCCTTGTTATCGCCTTCTTCACTTGGCTTTTCCACACTTCCATTATGTGACTTTAGGCAACCAAAATTTACATCGCCGGTCCATTCGGTGCATCGCCAAAACTTAAATTTCTTTATGACCGAGTTGGCTTTGTCCATGGGCTGGCCAGCTGTGACTTTTGGCGAGCATCAACCTTGTTTTTCTTCAACTTTTTCGATCCTTTTTGCCCGGTAATGTCCTTGCCTTGATCTTTTGTCTTCATTACTGCAAATTAGTATTTTAACATAAGTTTAGAGCATAAAATAGGCATTGAGGACACTAAAACTTTGAATATTAAACCCTAAATGAGTTGAAATCCCCGACTTGTCAATACCCCCAACTTAAACTTTTGCTTGTCTTCAAGTAAAACACAAGATCAATCAGTTCAACAGAGATGTCTACAAATAGTGCTACTCAAGATTCAACATGAATGCACACGAGGTTCAATCCACTCATGCAATGTTCAATTGTGCACTGCAAGTTTCCAACTGTGACTCGCCATCATCAAATAGAAATCAAGCTCAAAATGATTGCTTCAAATGCAAATTTAAGCTCAACAAAAGTATTCGAATGCTCTCACATCAAGAATGATTCCATGCTCGCACAAAGTTCATCAAAATTTTATAATTAAGGAATCAAAAGCAACTCTCACACTCTCAAAGATAAACACATGTATGATTCTACCCATAGGCTTACCCGTATTTTCTAATCAACATGACATTAAGATTAATCAAGATCACAAAGGTCTTTCAACGCTTGTAACAGGGCTGAGGGTAAATGTATGATCATTTTAGCTTAGTGACTTCTACCTTCATGAAGCATGGCCTGCATTTCACTTTTTCTCCTTTTCTTTCACTCTTTTTGATTTTCACAATCCACCCTATATTCTTTTAAGCATGATTCACTAGATACCCCATTTCTTTTATCCATTGCATAAGCTTTATTGGAATATCTTTTTATTTTTCAATATTTTTTTTATTTTCTCCTTTTTTATATAAAGGGGTTCCATCTTTTCAACACATTCCATCAAGGGCAAATTTTTTTTTCACAAACTTCTTAAGTTTCCTCACTTTTCACCACACCCCCAACTTAGGATTTTGGCCTAAGTTTGCTATTCAAGTGGACCAATTCTTCATGAAGGTTTTAGGTGATAGGACAAAGAGGTCAAAGGTGTTCATGTTTCATCCAAAGAAAAGGTTAGGCTCAAATGGTGCCAAGCTAGGTTCACACTCTCACAAGGTGGTCACAAAGAGGCATACTAGCAATTTGGTTAACTCACCACAAATTGTGCCTAAGATCATCTCTAGCATTTGCCTACATTAATCGATTGGACTGACAGGGCAAGTTCTGGTTATTACCAAGAACATATTTCAAGACAATCTAACCACACATGGCATTCAACTCAATCATTAATCAAGATTCTACAAATTTAGTTATAATGTAATGATCATCACTAGGTTCATTTCAACCATGGGCCAGTCACAATGATGTTAACAGTTCACACATGACTTATGCAATCAAATTTTCCTCATTGGAATTGCACAAACATATCGTTCAATCAAGAACACTATTCAAGTCATCGGTATTGATCACAACCGATACTCAAATACGCAAGAGAACAACAACATTCACAAACATCAAGAGGTGACATTTTTTATTTGGATAAAAAACCAACATTCATATTGAAACCAAAAACCGATAGTCACAGAAAGAAAGCACACAGAATAAGCTATCAAAAACCAATCATTCACAAAAACAGTCCACAAGAGGCAGATATGGAGATACCTCACCCCGCCATCTCCACATCAACAACCCAGGAAGTTTCCATCGGCGCAACTCTCCTCCTCTCAGACTCGTCTCTAGTGTACTCGTCTTCAATCCTCTAGATGTCATTAGAGTAAGAGGGAGTCACTTCCACATCCATCTTCTCTATAGAAGGTACCCGAGCATGCTGGCATAACTTTGTGATCAATACCCGGAAAGGAAGTAAAATCTTACTCTACTTGGCCCTCATGGCCATCTCCTACTCGATTATCAACCAGAGACTCAACCTATCTCGGTCAATGATGAATCCTAATAATGCTTCCTTAGGATGCGGAATATGGACTCATTGTGAGAAGGCATCAAGGTGCTGCTAATTAATCCAAACCGATACCAGACAAATACATTCAAATGCTTCTTCTATTTTTGAACTCCAGGCTTGATCCATGGTGGTGTGATGTTAGAAATTAGAGGAGCCAATCATCCCTTTAAGTCATCCAGACTTTTCTTTTGTATTTGGTCCACCAATACGTAAATGACATTCATAGTACACCCCAGCACATCATTAATGTTGGTGCTGTTGCATTTCACCTTTCTACCACGCACCACCACATGATCAACCGGTGCGAACTAGTTGGCCTTCTTCTTCCCCTTCGGCACCAACTTCCCTTATTCAGCGTAAAACTCTTGGACCTAAGAAGGTATGTATGAGCCTCGGGGAAGTGTAAAAATATCAAACTTGTGGAACTTGATAGTGATCCACACTTCTGGGTACCTGTACATAACTCCATCTATAAACAACTTCTTCTTTTCCAAGATATTCCTCATCCCTGCAGCCTTGAGTCTGTCCAACGACCGAGGAGGGGGTGCTTGTACTGGGGGAACTTGAGGTACCTGCTCAACCATATGTGTTGGAGGTGAAGGAGAAGTAGGAGTTACCGATATTTTGGTTGGATCATATTGAACTTTAAAGCCCAGCTCAGCGCTCCTCCTCTGCAAAGTTTGATCATCTTCCGGCTCGGATATAGACGTCGGCGATCTAGACCTCGAGTTACCCTCAACATCACATTCTGAAGTGGTGAGGTGGATGTCATAGATACCTATACTGTCGGAGCTATCCTCAGTCAGACGTTTTTTCGCAGGGCGTTTTTCTTTTATGTACTCTTACCCCATGTCGGATGAGGTTTAGCTTGTGTAGCTCATCGAGGAGCAGCACCCTGATAGATAACTATACCCTGTGCTCTCTTCAAGGGTTCTTAAATTGTACTAGGACCCATGGGTCTGGCCATATATGTAAAACAACACAGAACGAACTAATACGTTAGAAATAGGTCAAGAAAAATCAGAGTAAAACAATTGCAAAAAAACTCACCAACTAGTTTAGAGAGTCGTCGAACTCATTTGGTGATCTATGTCGGGCTCGTTGAATATTTCAGAATAAAATTTCACAGAAGTCAATAAAATTCGGTGAGGTCTAGGGCCTTTCGGCGATTCGCCAAACTAAAAGTAGCTCGCCAAAAATTACAGAATATTTTCCTAAAATTGGGGCTGACAAAAGGCGATGAAAAAGACATTCGGCGAGCTCAGGCATATCATCAAATGTTATAGAATCAAATCATAAAAAATGAAGAACAAAAAGGCGATTGAGGGGTCACTTGGTGAACCGCCGAGCCATCCGGTGAGCTTGGCTAAGCTCGTGGACTGATTTATCATGCCAGATATTTACCCCGACCTTCAATTTTCAGCCCACAAACCATGATAATGAAAATTAAGCACTATTCTATCCAATTAAGCTCAGACCCATATCAATAATGACCCCGGGGTACTCACACTTCCCCCCAATTTATCTAAAATTGACCAATCAATGTCTTTTGCCCTTAAGAATGACGTCACCCGCTCTATTATTGAGCAAATTCAATCAATCGGTACTATTTAGGTTACTCAGACTTGACCCTCACCAGACCCTACATACAAACAATACACACCCACAATTTCAATCAATTTAGACATGAAACTCAACAATTATTGGCTAAGCATTAAATCAAAAAACATACGATTGAAGCCCTTAGTAAATATTTAACCAACTACTTAACATCATGCAATAGATCAAAAAAAATATAAGTATGCATCACAAACTACAAAAATTTAAGCCGAGTTCGGGACACCAACCTCAAAAGTAGATGGAAATAAGTGTTAGGCAAGCAAATACGGAAGCAAAGGCACAAAAATCCCTCAAGCAATTGATCCCCACACAAATATAACTAGCAAAATATGATTTAAATAAGAAATGTAAGAGTGCAAAAGTCAAAAAATATAAAAGTAAAGGGAATTTTGAATTTAAAACAGTTGAGACCCCTTTGGACCCTTCAATTCAAGCCCCAATGGGCGATATCAACTTATGTCGCCGACCATTTGGCGATTAATGGTGCTTTTGACCGCTTAAATTTACAGAAATCCAGCCATTTGGTTGGTCAAAATGGCGGTCCAGATCAGGATCACCGACCTGTTTGGCGAGGCACCAAACGGTACTTGAGCTCGCCTTATTGCCTCTTTTCCCAAAATTTCAAATTTTTAGCCTGCACATCTAATACCCGTTATTCAATCAACAACATTAAAAACTAAAAACATGGCTTGCCTCTCAAGAAGTGCCTTATTTAATGTCGTGGCACGATGAAGATAACCTTTCAAAGTTCATTCTTTGGGTTAACCATGGTATCACTCAATAAACGCCAATTTGGTCTAGGATTTAGATGAGTCAATATTTAACCCATTTGTGTTTCGAGATGTTTAATCGATACTGAATGTGAGGTAAAACTTGTTTAAGGGATGAGATGTCATGTTTCATTTCCTTTAGCACCTTGTCCGATACTTCCACTTTGTTGAGAATGTGTGTAAGCATATCTTTAGTGCGGAAATTTTCAGGATCAACCCTTTGCTCTTTTGGGTTTTGACACTCATTGAAGGTACGTATCGTTCTTTGTCACAGTCCCTCTCTCTCTCCAATTTGTACCACAGTAACGCCATTCCCTATCTCGGTCTCTCCAACCATCATCTCGATCCCTATTCCAACCTTGGTTCCCTCCCGGCCTTTGATAGTTTAGACGGAAATAACCTGCTTGATTTGCCAAGAAATGCACTTCTTCATTGTACATAGCTTCAAAGTTGTTTCATCAAGGTTCACTCCACTAACTCCGACTGCATTCACAGCCTTGGAACCACTTCCCATGACGTGTTTTCACAATAGATCCATTTGGGTAATCATCTTGGCCATGTTTTCATCCTACTCTTGGTCCTTTTCTATGTGTTCCTTTGTCATCCTGAAGTTCAAAAGAGACACTTGATCGTCTCTAGTGTCGCAAACACGGTTGATCTTTATTATTTCATCAAGAAGAGTAGATGTTATTTCAAATGGTTGTTACGTGATTCCTTCTCGAACAAGCTAGTCAGCCACACCCTTGTTGACTGAATCTAGACTTCGGTAGAAATATTGTAGCAACACATTGTTCGAGAGTCCGTGAGTTGGACATTAGAGCAACAATTTCTGAAACCTCAACCATGTCTCATGAATTGGTTCACCATCCACTCAGTTAAAGTTCTGAATATTATCTCTCAATGTCACCATCATCGAGGGAGGGAAAACCTTACATAAAGCGCATCAGTTAGCTCCTCCCAAGAAGTGATTGAATCCCTTGGTAAATTAGCCAACCACTTCGTTGGTTCCCCCATTAGGGAAAAGGGAATCAAACGAAGTCATACAGACTTTTGAGTGACGTTCTTGAAGAAGAATGTCCCACACACATCCACAAAGTTCTAGATATGGTCATTAGATTCCTCAGTAGCTAGACATCCAAAAGACCGTTCATTTGCAACAGCTGCAACATAGTGCTAGTCACATGAAACACTGCATTGCCCACAACCAGAGGTAATCAAATAGCACCCGCACTTCCCAACTAATCTTCATTGACACCGTGCAAGTTACCGATGTCATCATTGTGCCCGAGATGGCTAGCATTTCTACCATTAACACTCATCTCTTCACCTGTTTAAGAGCAACCAATGAAAAACAAAAATAAGTTGATTCAACTACAACAAAATTAGTTAACAAATAAACTTAACTAAAAGAATTCTAAACACCATTCCCCAGTAGCGACACCATTTTTGATAACGCTCAACTACACTTCATCCGATTCTAAGTGTAGGCGGTTGCAATCAAGTATAAGCCCAACTAAGAGTTGGGGTCGACCCCACAGGGAATGATAAAATACATAAATCGATTACAAAGTGAAAGGAGTGTTCTAATCATTTGTAGAAGTAGATATTTTTTAAACCATTAAAGTAAATGGCAGGATTTTATAATAAATGTCAATAAGGGAAATTAGAGTAAACAATTAACAACTATGAACAATCGGGAGTAATCAACTAGAGAGGGATCCTTGGGGTTGTGATCGATTGAACACCAGTTTTGCTATATGGGTGATTATTATTTACTAAAAGTCGTTGGATCTTAGTGGGTAGGCTAGGCTTTAAGTTCAATAGACATTTCTCAATCAATTATCGTGAATAAAACGAGTTCTCTTGAACCTCGACAAGCATAACATCTATAAACAACCCAACACCTCAATTAATCTACTTTTCCAAGCTAGATTAGTAGGATTGAATTCAGATCCACTTTCTCAAGCTAGGTCCACAATAACCCAATCACTGCAATCATGAATTAATAGTTTTAATTATAAAGCCTCTTTCTTAGGAAAGCTTTGAATGCTAAATTATAACTGTATTTTCAACTACATTTCATCAATTAAAACTCAACTACTAATTGAACTCACTTCAAATAAACAATAAAATTAGCAAATACTAACACCCATAATCTAATTGGAACATTCAATCACATAATCACACCTCCAAGAATGGGGGTTTTAGCCACACATAATAAAGAGCAACACATTTTTGGGTAATTTTCCTTAATTGGATAGTCAAACTTCAAACAAGCATATCACCTCATCCAAACACGAAATCTAGTATAATTGGTGGCGTTGGAAAGAGGATTGCAAGGCCTTTTAAACTATATCTTATGGGCCATCTAACTCATCTTGTACTGAAAGTTATGGCCGTTTGAAGTTGATCCACAACTCATAATTTCAGCCTAAGTTGAAAAAAATTCAGATTTGGCTCTTTCCAAATTAGTTCTTTCTAAATTTAGCACTTTCTAAGGCGGGATGTTACACTAACCGAAAACTATCACTATGAGCTATGTGATGATATAGAGTCTCGCCTACGCTGCCAGAACTATCATATACCTTGCCCAAGTATAAGACATCCTCAACTAAATGGATCCACTAAGATATGCTTAAAAAGAAATAAGGAATCATCTAAAATTTATGACCCTTTCTACCCACGTTGGCTGCATGATTTATGAGGACATTGAGTTTTTTGAACTCGTCCTCATATCGGTGCTCAATATTACTCATAATAATATAACTCAACTCATATGTTTAAAAGCATTTCCTCATCCTCAAAATTTGATATTATTACTCAAAAGGTTCTCTTAAAAGAGATTTTACTCAAAAACTCCTCATGAACTCATTTGGAAATCGATGTTTCCTCTTATTTTTAATGGAAAAGCATTTACTATTAGGAATACTTGGTTCCCATATATTAATTTAAAAACAAAAATGAAATTCAACTCTATTCAACCTCATACTCAAATACTAAATTCTTAAAACAAGGTTTAAATGTCGTAATAGACTTCTCAAATGACTCAAAAGAACTCCTTCGAACTCTACTCCTAACTAGATCTTGAATTTGAATAATGAATTGGCGAAATGGTCTAATGGATCCTTATACTTGTACCCGTTTGTATTATGGACCTTTGTATTTAACCCTTTATCAACTGAACCCTTACACTATCACGACTCATACCCTAGATGTAACATCGCATACTAGACCCCGACAGGGCCTAACACAAGCCACTTAGCATATCATAACATAAAGAAAATAGAAATGATGCGGAAATTTTAAAACTTTTTCCATACAATTGAAGTATTTATAAAAGCAAGCGGAAGTCTACAAAACTTTGTCTCGAACCATCTAAACTCAACTTTGAATAAAACGTTGGAACGCAGCCTATACAAATGTCTAAAACATAAAAGAAAGACATAATGGGAAAGGTCATCACATCCTCGATGCTATGAGGACTCACCAAGTCCTCAACTCCTTTCCACTTCTAGAAACCTATCCTCAAGAATGGAACTCAAAGTCGTCAAACCCTACGTTTGATGAGAATGTAGGCAAGAGTATGCGGTAGTACAAAATGTACTAAATATTCTTTCTAGCATGACATCATAAGAGCATACAAAAGTATTAGCCAATATAACACAAAAATCATAGGCATAAGAGATAATAACATTGTCATAAGCATAATCTCCAACATAGTCATAACATGAGCATAAGTAAACATAACGCATAATCTAATAGAATAGGAGATACCACATATTCATAACATGGTCACTACTTATACATTCATATCATAAGAGAACCATTTCATAAGAAACCTCAAAGCATACATGTGCAATGCATGAATAAGACCCCATAATCTCATTTACACTAAGTATTACTTTTAGGTCATCATACTCATTCTTACCATCCTTTGATCTCATCCTTAGCTTACTTCATATAGACAAGGGAACTATCACCTTTAGTCAAACATATTATTGAAGGCAACTATAGCAACAATCCAAGCTAAACATACCTCATATAAGAGAATACTTCATAATTAGCTCCAATTCATACTTGTGCAATGCATGAATAAGAACCCATAATCCTACACATACTAAGTACCACTTTAGGCTTTCATACTAACTCATTAGTTGGGGACTTGTTTCTCTTTACTATTTACCTCTACTCATTTAGGGTACCTCTCCTCTTAGTACAAGGCAAGACATCACACATGAATGATCACACGTTATAAATTTAAGGCTACCAAGGAATAGCACCCTACTAGGCTATACCAAGCTAATCATCTAGCTAACATGACTAAATTATGCCAAGTCAAGCTACCATGGAGAGCATAGTATCATGCAAGTCTAACCTATTCAAGGAAGGGTACATGTGCTCCATCCTAGCTACTATGCAAGCATTCTATGAGGCTAGTACAAGCTACCCTTAGGAGAGTATGATTTCTCAATCCTAAGCTACCATGAAATGATCTTGGCCTAACCAAGCCAGGCTACCATGAAGGCACTCTATAATGCTAGTTCAAGCTACCCTTAGGAGAGTATGATTCCTCAATCCTAGGCTACCATGAGATCTACTAACTCAAGCTACCATGAAGGCATTCTATATTGCTAGTTCAAGCTACCCTTAGGAGAGTATGATTTCTCAATCCTAAGCTACCATGAAATGGCCTTGTCTTACCAAGTCAAGCTATACATGAAGGGATCTTATATCACAACTTTAAGTTATTCTAGTATAGCATGTCTGATTCATTTTAGGTGAGCAAACCTTTTAACCTAGAATCAGTCTATGTGAGAAGACCTTTCACATTCTACATTTATGCATTCATATGTTTAGAAAGTAGGGCATGTGGGTAAAGACCTTGCACAACCACCCTATCTATTAGTCTACCAATTCCATACAAGCTATCTCATCATATTATGCTTACTCGAAAAGTCCTAGCATACATCATTCACCATATTAGCTTTACTCTCAATTCCCTAGTGATCAATATTCTAGGCACACCATCTCCCCCTTGGTAGGAAGCCTCAACAGCTTTCTAAGTACCATCTTAATCATATCACTACCTTTGGTAGAGTCTACTAGCCATACTCCTCTAGGTATTATCTACACACCATACTCATCAAGTCTTCACCAACATACCCAAAGCTCAAAATGGCCTAGTAGGGTTCTACAATCAACAAGACATAGCCATAATAAAACTCATTTATACTAGAGACAACATCAAAGTCTATCATATCAAGTAACAAAAGACAACCAATTTCGGAATCTAATAAAGCATGAAACACATACCGGTAGTAATATTAGGAGGTCACTCTTGTTCATCTCTAGCTTGAAGAGCATAAAACCTATTCTTCTTTTGAGCATTCTCATCCGAACCACTAGGAGCAACTTGCTTACCCTCTCTCCTCATCATCTTTGATTTTAGGCAATCTCTAATCTTGTGGCTACTCTCACCACAACTAAAGAAGCCTTCTTTACCGACCAAACACCTACCCTCATTTCTCTTTCCACACCTAGAACAAGTAGGCCACAGTGAATCATTACTAATTTCTTGTGGCTTAGGGTAAGACACCCTCTCTTCCTTATACTTAGAAGCATTAGAAGCACCTTGTTCGAAAAACCTTTGTCGGTTCCTAGAGCGACCATGTCCATCAGACCCATCATGAAAGGACTTATCATTATCCATCTTAGACCTCTTTTTCTCCATAGATTTCTCTTCTTTGAGTTTATCTTCTTCCATTTGTTGGGCATACACCATAAGACGTGAGATATCCATATTATCATGGAGCATTGCCGTACGATATTCTTTTGCTACCATGTCGGACACTCCCGTCAAGAACCTACTCATCATATCCGTCGAATTCGCCACCATAAATGGAGCATACTTGGATAGTTGGGTGAATTTCAAGGAATAATCCTTAACACTCATGCTACCTTGCGTAAGGTTAATGAACTCTTCTACCTTAGCTTCCCCCAACTCTCACGGAAAGAACCTATCAAGAAATGCTAGTTTGAACACTTCCCACTCTATTGGGACCATTCCTACCGTCCTAGGATCTTTCCATTGTTCATACCATATTTGAGCAACATCCTTCAATTAGTAAGCAGCTAGTTCCGCTTTTTCTACAGAAGTCACCACCATGATAACAAGTACTTTATAAACCTCTTCTATAAAACCCTTAGGATCCTCTTCCACCTTGTGGCCATAAAACTCCGGAGATTCATCCTCATAAAATCCCTTACCATAGAAGCATCCATACCCATTATTGGATTTACCGGAGCTACTACCTCCATATTCACTTGTGCCGTCATGGCTTGGGCCAACATTTGAATTGCCGACCTAAACTCCACATTTGTGACATTATCATCCCTAGGGTTAATCAGAGCTTTAGGAGGGGCTTGGGGGGAGCCTTTTCATCCACATTGTCATCCTAATCCCACCTAGCATTTGCCCTTGTATTAGCCATATCCTAAAAACCATAGGGCACATATTAGGAGAACGACCTACTAGGGCTAAACTCTATGGCATGACTTAGAGAATGAAGAAATGAGATTTCCTAATCATCTAATAGCTTCCCATTCATAAATGTGGCGCGCTTCACACTTATGAACAAGACTCTACTAGACGTGGTTTTAAGACAATCCTAGAATCATTCTAAAACATTGTGCTCTGATACCAAGTTTTTCATGACCCAGGGGTATACCCTAGATGTAACATGGCGTACTAGACCCCGACATGGCCTAACACAAGTAACTTAGCATATCATAACACAAAGTAAATAGAAATGATGTGGAAGTTTTGAAACATTTTTCATACAATCGAAGTTTTTATAAAAGCAACCAGAAGTTTACATAACTTTGTCTCAAACCATCTAAACTCAACTTTGGATAAAACTTTTGGACGCAACACATACAAGTGTCTAAAACATAAAATAAAGACATAAAGGGAAAGGTGATCACATCGTCGATGCTATGAGGACTCACCAAGTCTTCAACTCTACACTTCTAGAAACCTATTCTCAAGAATGAAACTCAAAGTCGTTGAACCCTACATTTGATGAGAATGTAGGCAAGAGTATGCGTCAGTACAAAATGTGCTAGCTAGCATGACATCATAAGAGCATAACAAAAGTGTTAGAAAATATAACACATAACCATAGGCATAAGAGATAATAACATGGTCATAAGCATAATCTATGACATAGTCATAACATGAGCATAAGCCAACATAAGGCATAATCAAATAGCATAGGAGATACCACATATTCATAACATGGTCACTACTTAGACCTTCATATCATAAGAGAACCATTTCATAATTAACCTCAAAGCATACTTGTACAATGGATGAATAAGACCGCATAATCCCATTCACACTAAATATTACTTTTAGTTCATCATACTCATACTTACCATCATTTGATCTCATCCTTAGCTTACTTCATATAGACAAGGGAATATCACCTTTAGTCAAACATATCATGAAAGGCAACTATAGAAACAATCCAAGTTAAACATACCTCATATAAGAGAACTCTTCATAATTAGCTTCAAGTCATACTTGTGCAATGCATAGATAAGACCCCATAATCCTACTTATACTAAGTACCACTTTAGGCTATCATACTAACTTATTAGGTGGGGACTAGTCCCTTTTTGCTATTTGCCTCTTCTCATTTAAGGTAATTCTCTTCTTAGTACAAGGTAAGACATGGCACATGAATGATCACAAGTTATTAATACAAGGCTACCTAGCAATAGCACCCTAATAGGCTAGACCAAGCTAATCATCTAGCTAACTTGACTACATTATGCCAAGTCAAGCTACGATTGAGAGCATACTATCATGCAAGTCCAAGCTATTCAAGGAACGGTACAAGTACTCCATCCTAGCTACCATGCAATCATTCTATGAGGCTAGACAAGCTACCCTTAGGAGAGTATGATTTCTCAATCCTAAGCTACTATGAAATGATCTTGGCCTAACCCAGTCATGCTACCATGAAAACGCTCTATAATTCTAGTTCAAGCTACCCTTAGGAGAGTATTATTCCTCAATTCTAGGCTACCATGAGATCTACTAACTCAAGCTACCATGAAGGAATTCTATAATGCTAGTTAAAGCTACTCTTAGGAGAGTATGACTTCTCAATCCTAAACTACCATGAAATGGTCTTGTCTTATCAAGTCAAGCTATACATGAAGGTATCTTATATCACAACTTCAAGCTATTCTAGTCT
Organism: Solanum stenotomum; assembly: GCF_019186545.1. Classification (NCBI taxonomy): domain Eukaryota; kingdom Viridiplantae; phylum Streptophyta; class Magnoliopsida; order Solanales; family Solanaceae; genus Solanum; species Solanum stenotomum. Next base: position 53,782,107 of record NC_064283.1, read on the forward strand.
AACATGTTTGATTCATTTTATGTGAGCAAACATTTCAACCTAGAATCATTCTATGTGAGAAGACCTTTCAAATTCTACATGCATGCATTCATATGTATACAAAGTAGGTCATGTGAGTAAAGTCCTTCCATAACCACCCTATCTATTAGTCTACCAATTTCAAGAAAGTTATCTAATCATATTAGGCTTACTCTAAAAGCCCTAACATGCATCCTTCACCATATTAGCTTTGCTCTCAAAGCCCTAGTGATCAATATTCATGACTACAAGCCTTACTCTCAAAGCTTTAACTCTTACTATCATCATACACATCTAGATCACAAGACATTCTAGTCACAAGCTTCATCCTTAAGCAATTCTAGCCATACTTCATCATAAAGTTTAAATCTCAAGCATTACTAGTCATGTTCCATCATATATACTTATTCTAACTCAATTCATGTTTACATACTTCTATTCTTGAACATTTACTGTACATGACATCAATTCTAGAAGATCACCTATGAATCCTCAATTTCCCTTCACAAGGCATAAACCCACATTCTTCAATTTCATTAATTAGACTAGGGTTAACCATGGAAAACATGTAATATCATCATTATAACTTGATTCACTATTAATTATATCATAAACAATCAATATCCACTCAATAGGATCCATAATCAACATAATCCACATTATTGGAAGGAACCCTAATTCGAATTGGGGATTTCATCTTCACAATTGGGGAAATTCTAGGGGGCTCCATAGATGGGAGAATCTATGGATGAATAAGCTAACATACCTTAGATACAAAGCCTTCCAAAGCTTGCAACAATGGAGTTTTGTTCTTGAGCTAGCTTCAAGCTCTATCTTCTTCTTCAAGTTTTTAGAGAGAGAAATATTTGAGAGGAAAGATTTTGGGGTTTTGATTTGGGTTTAGGTAAATAATGACTTGAATGGGGCAGTTAATGGGTTAAAATAGCTTATATAGGTGTACTAAGTCCATAAAAAATGACATCACTTAATAACCAACTAATTAAAAATTTCCTAAACAACCCCTCACTAGGCAGCCATGTGCCAGGCACCATGGATGGCTCCACGAGCCGTGATCCTGCCCATGGTCCTTGGGCAGTGGCTAGGCCATGTGTCTTAGCCTAGAAAATTACTAAGGCCTCTTCACGAGCCTTCCCATGACCCGTGGTCTTCACCACTGGCCGTGAAGTGGCTCGTGAAGGTGAGCCATTCTTGGGTTGCCTTGAGGGGTTCACTGCCTCACCACCACGAGTGGCCCCATGATCCATGGTGGCCACCGCAAGGCGTGAAGGCTCTCGTGGTCATAGGTAGTGCCATGGCAAGTATGGGGCAGCCTTGGATCTTGCCTTGGCCCTTGCCTCTTTGCCTTGGCTCATGCCCTCTTGGCCTTGACTTGTAGCCCTCAAACATAGCCCTAGATGGTCTACTAGACTACGGGGTGTTACATACACTCAATCAAAATAAGATTTTTAAACCCTCTTATCATGTGTGTAGTTCACTCGCCCTTACATAAATTATATATCAAATCCACGTCACCTAAATTAATGACATGTCAAAATTATCTTTATTAACTATTAACTAAAATTATATAATAAAATATCAAATAATAAAAATTTTATTCATTCTTTAAAAGTAAAGTTTGAAACTCCATACTTTATCTCCCCATTCACACCTTGAAACCGTCAAAATTTAAAGCCTTTGACGATGTCTTCGTCTCATTCGTCGTCGCAGCTCTTGTCGGAGACCACATGTATTCTCTTGTCACCCGTCTTCATCACCGTCGCACCATGGCTACCAGAGCTGACCAGAAAACATGTTCGCTGTCGTGACCATATCCCACCCTCACCTACCACCTCCTTCATCCACTGACCTGCGTCGTCTCTCTCTCACTCCATTGTGAATTAGTGGTCTCCGGCAAGCACAACCATTGTCGCTCTCTCCCTCCGCTGGTGAATCCATTGATTCAAGGAGGTGCCAATATCAAGATCTGATAAATAAGATGACAAGAGTGTGAAGAAGAAAGAAAAATGGATCGGATAGGGATGGAGATGAGATGGAGATGGCTAAAAATGGAGGTGAACCGATTGGATGAAGAAGAAAGATTTTTTAAGTTAATTTTATTTAAAGTTTTATGATTTTATTGTTTTATTTTTTATTTTTTATTTTTATTTTTTTAAAAAAAATTAAATAGGAAGTCACTCGTTTTAACGAGAGTGAATCCACGCACTTTTTCCAACTCAACCATCTTGATGCCACATAAGCTTAGTCAATAGTCATAGGGGTTTGATAAATTGTGTTTTATTAAGTTTAAGGGTTCAATTGATAAAGAGTTAATTAGAATATTTCACAATACAAACTCATACAAGTACAGGGGTCTATTACACAATTTCACCTTATGAATTCAAGAGTTATGATTCATGACATGAAGAATCTTGTGATGATTAAATGTGATTGAGAATACTAAAATTAGAAAGGGCGTAAAGGTACACTTTAAAAGAACTCAAACAGGGCAAACAATGGAAAAAAGATGGTGCAGGTGACCCGGGGGCACTGAGTGGTGCGAGGCTCCAGCACCCTAAACTACAAAGCCAACTTTTTGGCGCACTACTGGTGGGGCGCGCCAGCCCCCTTCTCAGGAAACTCGACAAATTTCTCTTCTCAATTTTTAGCCCTAATTCACCTAGAATCAAGTGGTTTTTTCCAAACCCTCTTAGATTCATTTACCCAACTTAATTACATGAAAATCTACTAGAAAACCCTCAAGAACAAAGCTCATTAACAAAATCCTCGCCTCAAGAACTCAACTAAACATTGTAATTCAAGAATGAAGAACAACACCTCAAGGGTCTCATCAAGAACCTCAATTTACTCAATCTCATAGATGAATTTTAAAGTGACAGCCATGATTGGCGTGTGGATGAATGAACCCAACACTATAAAAACTTACATACCATAATTTGGCAAAACAAATCCTCGATTCGCAAGAAATCTTGGCAAACACTTGAACTCTTTCTTGTTTACTCCTCTTGAACTCCTCTCAAAACCCTAAATGTGATTTTGAATTATTTAACTGATCTAAGTTAGTTTATACCCCTAAAATATTTCCAAAAATGTTTAAAGCTAATGGGGCAAGGAAAAGACCATAATACCCTTTATCGAGTAAATTTTCCTTAACTGGATAGGCCGAATTCAAATGGACTATCTCACTCATACAAACTTAAAATTTAGCAAAATCGGTGGCGTTGCAAAGAGGATTCAAAGACCTTTCATTTGATATCTTATGGTCCACCTAACTCATCACGACTGAAAGTTATGGGTTTTTTAAGTTGACCCAAAACTCACAACTTAAGCATAACTTGGAAAAATCTCCAATTGGTTCTTTCCAATTTAGTTCTTTCTAAAATTAGCTCTTTCTAAGACCGTGGTGTTACAAAAATTCGATTTGAAATGGTTTCGGCTAGTGATGTAAAGCTGATGGAAAATGGTTCTGGCTAGTGATTTGATGTAAATCCGACGGGAAATGGTTCTGGCTAGTGATTTGATATAAAGTCGATGAGAAATGGTTCTGAATAGTGATTTGATATAAAGCCGATGGGAAATGGTTCAAACTAGTGACATTGTGCTAGTGGGAAATGGTTCCATCGAGAGATTGATTATGTTACTTGATACCTTTGATGCTTATGCATGATTTGCTTGATACTTGAGATTGATGTACTTGTTGTGTGTTACTGAAATACTTCAATTTGAGGTTGACTTATTTGATTCCTTTAATTATTGGATAGTGACTACTAGACTGTGAATATTAGTCCTTGTGATCCAGTATTGTAGAATTGCTAGGTTGTGCTGAAAGAGAGATCGATGTCTCATCCTGGCGGGCCCTCTTTTCCTTTTCTTTTAAAGTTTTGTTCTATTTGAACAACAAAGACTGATACTTCTATTTATCTTTTAAATTCAGTACATTTATTAGTGTCTTGTACACGTGACAACCAGGTTTTAGGGTATTGTTTAGAATGAATAAGTTTTACATTTTTGTCTTACTCTATTTTATTGTATTTTCACTTTTGCTTTTGTTTTTGTTGGGTTGAGGTTGGCTTGTCTTAGTGGAACAGACAAGTGCCATCACATCCATTTTCGGGTCATGACAAAATGGTATCAAAGCCCTAAGTTCATAGGTCTCGCGTGTGTACAAGCCAAGTCTATGTAGAGTCTTGAGGATCGGAGGCTACAAATATTGTTAGTAAACATCCTTTTATTCATCCTTTCTTATCATGTGTGGTTACCTTCGCTAGTGCTGAGTTGTCGTGTGTTGTTTTGGCAGATGTCGAGGACCATAGCTTCTATTTCTAATTGTAGAGGGAGTTGTTCATGTTCAAATGGGCCAACCACCGATGGTTCCTGCACCAGCTGTTGGTGCACAGATTGCTTTTGAGGTTATTTTGACTACAACAGATCAATAGTGTTATGGGAGGTTTCAGAAGATGAAACCACCCCAGTTTCAGGGTGATAAGAGCAAGGATATGTAACACCCCAAAATTTTTTTGAACTAAGACTCGTGCCCTTCTTCATTGTGAGTAGGATTTTACCAAGGAATATAAAAATTCTTAAGTATTAAGGTTAGGTCACTAGATATAGCACCTTGAGTTCCAAAAAGAATTACAGAGAATTAATTCAAGTCATTCCTAAGTTCTTTTGAGTTTTGGGTCAACTTCAAATGACCATAACCTTTACCACATGATGAGTTAGGAGACTTGTAAGATATCAAATGAAAGATCTCTGATTCCTCTTTCCAATGCCATTGAGTTTGCTAATTTTCAAGCTCATTTGAGGGAGATATGCCCTTTTTAAGTCAAGCTGTCCATTTAAGGAAAGTTACCTAAAAATAGGAGGAGTGTTTTAGAGCCCGTTTGGATTGACTTAAAAAAGGTAAGTTTTTAAAGTGCTGGAACTTATTTTTAAAATAAGTAGTTATGTGTTTGGATAAAAGTGCTGCAGTTGAAAAAAAAGTTGTTGATGTGTTTGGCAAATAAGTGCTGGTAAACACTTTTTTTATCAAAATGTCTTAAATACCCTTTAAGCTGTTAACATGATAAAAAGTTGATTAATTTAAGGTTTTTATACTAAGAAAAAAAATTAAAACAAAATTAATTTATGTTTTACATCCATAAGTAATAATATTTTTCTATCATTCACATATTTCTTTACCACCTTATAAGAGGAATATAAATTCATATTTCAAAAATATTAATAATAATAATAATAATAAAATAATAATAAAATAATAATAATAATAGTAATAATAAGAAAATAAAATAATAATAATAATAATAATAAAATAATAATAGTAATAGTAATAGTAATAATAATAATAACATTTATTATTATTATAATTATATTAATAATAATAATAATAATAATAAAATAATAATAATAATAGTAATAGTAATAGTAATAATAATAATAA
>NC_064283.1:53788025-53950667 GCF_019186545.1 Solanum stenotomum
AAAAAAAAAAAAAAGAAGCTCCCCCCCATCTTTTAGCTTTTGGCTTAAAATAAGTCATTTTTGACTTAAAATAAGTCACTTTGATAATTGCCAAACACTCTAATAAGTCAAAAACTGACTTTTAAGCCAGTTTGACCAGCTTAAAAGCCCATCCAAACAGGCTCTTAGTCATTTCCTTACCCCCACATATTCTTAAAGCGAATTACACCCAATTAAGGGTCTAAACTAGTTAGAATCAGTTTCATTCATCCCCAAAATTGTTTAGGGTTTTAGAGAGAAGATTCCAGAGGAGAAAAAGTTCAAAGTTTCAAGTGTTCGTTTAAGAAATTCACGATTTCGCCAAGAACGTAGTTTTTTGATGTATGTAAGCTTCCATAGTATTGGGTTTGTTAACTCACACGCCAATGATGAGTTTCTTTTGCGAATATGCCCATAAATATTAAGAAATTTAATTTCTTAATGAGTTCTTGATAAGTATTCTTGAAGTTTCCTTATGAATTAAATTTTGATGTAAGATTCTACTTGAGTGAACTTCAAATAATCATATCTCTTAGAATATTAAGAGTTAGGTGGCCTATAACCTATCAAATTAAAAGTATCTGAATCTACTTTCGAACATCACAGATTTTGCGTCTATCCAATTTTTGAGTAAAAGTTATCACTATTTTAGTAACCTGATACACTGTTGTTATGAATTAGCCGACGGGAAAATATTAAAAAGGGTCATTTTTGTCATTTTACCTCCAAGAAAATCCTAAACGAAATTGTTGACTAATAAAAGGCTCAAAAGAATCAGATTTAATCTTTTAATCCATCATTCTCTTCTCTCTCAAACCCTAAGGCAAAACCCCAAGGAAAAATAAAAGTAGAAGACTCCATTCAAGATTCTTCTTCAAGGTAAGTCTTTCTCCAAGAAATCCATTCTTTTAAACTCAAATTCCTCCATACAGTTATGAATCACTAATAAAAATCATAAGTCTTGGCCATAGATATTTCAACAAACTATTCAAAAATCTCAAGAAAGGTTTTCTTGACCGTTTACCTTCAAGCTAGGGTTTCAAGGCTTCTAATCAAGTTCTTTTTCAAGATTCTTCAAGACTTCCAGGTATGTAAGGCTATCGTAGTGTCGGACTAGTTCGTCCTCATGCCCTACATCTTCTTTCAAATCAGTAAAAGAGAAATTTAAGATTCTACCCCTAGATTTGAGTATTCTTAAGATAAGTTGATTTGAGTTCTTGAGTTCATGGTTCTTTTAAAAAACTCTATTCCTAATTATTGAGTTTCTATATTTTTATTAAGATCCTTGACTTGATTTTTTCATGTCTATAATTAAGCATGAACCCTATTTTGAGTTATAAATCGTGAGAGGTTTTCAAAGCTAACACTTGAGTTTTAAACTGAGTTTTGAGGAAGTTAGTATGAGAATGAGAAGAGTCGTACACATGAGTTCCATATTGTTATTTAGACCCTGGAGTCGATTCATTCATGCTCATAAATTTCACATGAACTCCATCCAATGAGTATCTTTGAGAGGAGTAGTGCCTTCAAGTTATAAGTCTTGAGTATTGAATTCCTAATCATTTTGGAATTATATTCCTAATCATGGGGCTACTATATGTTACCCATGAAAGTCCTTGAGTTAAGTATTTCATGCCCATAATTCCACATGAACCCTATGAGTTGAGCAGTCTTGAGATGAGTGGTATCATTGAGTCCTTAAGTTAAGTAGTCATGCCCATAATTCTGCATGAACCCTCCAAGTCTAGCATTCATGAGATGTGTAGTATCATTGACTCCTTGAGTTCTGGAGTTGTTGAGTTCAAAGTATTGAGTTCTATGCATGGTTATTTAAAACCTTGAATTGAGTCTTTCACGTCCATAATTCGGCATGAACCCTATTTTAAGAAGTGCTTTTACAAAATTTTTTACAACTTGTTTTAAGGACTTGAGCACTGAGTTGAGGAAGAGTAGAACTGAGTTCATTTTCTTTAAAATGATATATGGAAACTAAGTACTCTCAAGAGTAAAGGTTTTTACATTTAAGATGAGAGGAAACTGAGATTTCCAAAAGAGTTTTGAGCAATTTGAGTACCATCTCTTTTACGAGAATGATTTTTGAGTAATAATCTCAAACACAAAAAGAGTTATGTTTTTAAACATATGAGCTAGTATATTTTGGAAGTAGCATTGAGCACCGATATGGGGGAGAGTTCACACAACTCACAGCCCCCATAAACCATGTAGTTAATGTGGGTAGACAGGGTCATACTTTTTAGATGATTCTTTAATGCTTTTTAGCATAGACTGATGGATCCACTTAGTAGTAGGTTCTATACCCCGAAAAAGTATAGGACAGTTCTGGTAGTGTGGGCTAGATGTATATCATCACATAAATTATAGTGATGGTTGTCGGTTAGAGAATCTACTTAGAGTTATATTGTATTTTTATATACAAATTGAGTTATTATTGCATTCTTCAATACAATTGAGTTATTATCTACTATTTTAAAAGTTTTCCATATATTTCATCCTTTAGAGTTGCTTTATCCTTGAGTATCCAGAGTTGAGTTGAGTATCTTATTCTTGAGTTGAGTTTAGTTGAGTGACTAGAGAAGAGGTAAGTATGTTTCCTTTTTATCAAGTTCAAACTTATGTTTATGCTTTAGAATTCCCTTTACATGCTCATACATTCAATGTACTGAGCCATTTGGTCTGCATCGTTTCATGATGTAGATACAGGTATTCAGGATCATCAACAGGCGTTTCGTTGAGGTCATGTGATATTCCAGTTAGATTTGGTAAGCCTTTTTATATTTCGGAGGACTTCACCCTTACCTTGCAGTTAGTTGTTTTTAAGATGTCGTGGGTCTTGTCCCGATATCTTTCTGTATTAGTAAAGGCTTCATAGATAACCAAAGTTGATTAGTTTCAGTATGTATCTTCTTTGAGTTATTTTTACAAACTTTGAGTTCATCTTTTGAGTATTGTTCAGATTATTTTAAAAATTGAGTATTTAAGTTTATGAATTTATTTCAGTTGTAATCATTTTTATGCTTGAGTTAGTCTTTCGTTTGTAGTCAGCCATGATGAGGGTTCTCTTGGGGACTAGAAATGATTCTTGAGTGCCGGCCACATCCAGGATGTAGATTCGGGTCGTGACAAACTCTGTATTAGAGCACAGAGTTCAACTGTCCTAGGGTGTCTATGAAGTCGTGTCAAGTAGGATATTATTTATGGTTGTGAGAGCCCCACTTCTATAAATAAGTGACTACAAACATTTAGGAAAAGTTTCCCTTCTTTCATACTCTGAATTGTGCAATAGAGCTATGTCATAGAGACTTATTCTAACTCGTGTGTTCTCATATCCATTCAAATACCCCTCATACTAGAGGTGGTTGAAAATCAAAGTTAGTTCTTTATCAATGAGTTGCTCTTAGAAAAAATCTTGAGGAAGTCTGGAGACTGCAGAGAGGTTTGAGAGAAGCTTATGAGTGAGTTAAGTGTTGAGTTTCAAAGGAATGCGCTCATGTTCATTTGAATCATGCGTTCAAGCTAAAAGTGAGTTGTACTCTCTTCTTGTAGCCCTGTTTCAGCTGAGATCCTTAAGATGAAGTATGTTTAGAGCTTGGGTAGTATTCTCATCCAAAAAGGTAACATGAGTTACGAAATTATGAACAGTAGCAGTGAAAGTGGTCAAAGTTAGAGAAAAGTATGTATAGGTTCAGTAATCAAAGGAAATGAGATAGTGATGGGTCAGAATATGTTATTGCAATCATGCACCAGTTTGTTATAAGTGATGAGTACCTTTTTGAGTGGAATAAGGAATAATAATGTTGTAGAGAGTTCTGGATAGAAGGAGAGAAATAGTTACTAGCCATGATGAGATAGAGTATATTTTAACCAAAATAGAATTGATGTCGATGTGCCATCGTGTTAGATGAGACTAAATATATGTGTTGAATAAGAGAACAGAGTATTCATGAAGTGATAGATCTAAGCTAGGCTTATGATTTGTTTGTGAGGGTCATGATGTTCCAAAGGTTATAGAACTAATTAAGTAATGAGGTATAATAAGTGAGAAAATAGTACTTACGTTGAGAAAAGGGGATGTAGACCAGTTTAGAGATGATGGAATAAGTCCATAGCTTCCAAGTGTCAGCTTTAGACCTAAGGGGGAGATGATACGATGAGAAATCAAGTCCCGTGTTGAGAATAAGATAGTAATGAGCTCAAAAGAGTATTGGATATATCTTATAGAGATCTCTTAGTAGTGGAGTGATGTTAGAAAAAAAAGGTTAATGTTGTTATCTTGATAATTATGGAGTTATAATTTCATCCATGTTTATAAATAAGGAGGAAGAGGAGGATCAGGTTTTACTATGAGAAATAGTTAAATGAGAGCCCTTAGTTCGTTTCCAGTAGTAATGCCAGAAATTCTAGTTGGTGTGGCAGGGATGATAAGAGAATGAGAACTTCTTATGAAGTTGGTGAGTAAGAGTCCATGGACTTGTTAGAATACTAAGCTTGTATGTGGTGTTGTTAAACATTAGGTGGTTCTTGATATGACCTCAATGTTGATTAAATGTGGCGGGAAAGAGTAATATTCTTGGGATGAGATTCCCTATCAATGTATAGAACCCGTACCTTAGGATTTGGGTTAAACTTGAATACAACAAGAGCATGCCATTAGACTCAGACCTTGGTAAGAGAAGCCATATACCCTTGTGGGAGCTATGAGTTGCATCCAATGAGGCATGGAATTCCTATTCTTACTTCATGCCCAAATTTCTTTTGTTTCGAATATGGTAACTTCATAGAGAGTGTGATTATGATCACAACAACATTATTCTTGATTTAGGTACTATAGAAGGTCCCAACTCCCAACTCTTGGTATAAATCAGTTCAGCATGTGTTAGTAAAAGAGTTCATGAGTCAGAGGAGATAGTGAGAGTAACCTCGTTCCATAACTAGTCCAGACGACATTCGAGGACGAATGATCCCAAAGGGGAGATAATGTAACACCCCGAATTTTTTTTGAAATAGGACTCGATCCCTTCTTTACTGTGAATAGGATTTTACCAAGGAATTTAAAATTTATTAAGTATTAAGGCTAGTTCACTAGATATAGCACCTTGAGTTCCAAAAAGAATTAAACAGAATCCATTCAAGTCATTCCTAAGATTTTTTAAGTTTTGGGTCAATTTCAAATGACCATAACTTTTAGCATAAGATGAGTTAGAAGACCCATAAGATATCAAATGAAAGATCTCTGAGTTCTCTTTCCAATGCCATCAAGTTTGCTAATTTTTGAGCTTGTATGAGGGAGATATGTCCGTTATAAGTCAGGCTATCCATTTAAGGAAAGTTACCCAAAAATAGGAGGGGTATTTTAGTCTTTTCCTTACCTCCACTTATTCTAAATGCAAATTACACCCAATTAAGGGTCTAAACTGGTTAGAATCTGTTTCAGTCATCCCCAAAAGCATTTAGGGTTTAAGGGAGAAGATTCAAGAGGAAAAAAGTTTAAAGTTTCAAGTATTCGTTGAAGAAATTCAAGATTTCACCAAGAACATAGTTCTTTGAGGTATGTAAGCTTCCACAGTGTTAAATTTGTACACATACACGCCAATCATATGTTTCTTTTGCGAATCTATCCGTAAATATTGAGCAATTTAATTTCTTGATGAGTTCTTGATAAGTGTTCTTGAAGTTTCCTTATCGATTATGTTTTGATGTAAGATTCTACTTGGGTCAACTTCAAATAACCATATCCTTAGAATATAAAGATTTACGTAGCCCATTACCTATCAAATTAAAGGTATTAGAATTTTTTTTTCAACGCCACCAATTTCGCGTCAATCCAATTATTGACTAAAAAGTAATGACCATTTTAGTAACCTGATACAGTGCTGTTACGAATTAGCCAATGGGAAAATATTAAAAAGGGTCATTTTTGTCTTTTTTACCTCCAAGAAAACCCTAATTTTTTTTGGAGTGTTACATCATGCTTTGATTATTATTACGGATGAGCTCGTCAGGTCTTATGTGTTCAGGGCAACTTGAGAGGGGGCTTCCTTCCAATCCATCGTGACCACCGCCAAGGAGGTGGAGTTGATAGTCTTAGAGGATTTGGGGAGCCCAAGAGGGCCTGTTCTTCTAGTCAGATTTTTGGTGCCTCATGTCGAGGCATAGGTTTAGATAGATATAGTAGCTCATTTCAAGATCGTGGGACGGTTCATGCTTCTATTCCAGCAGCCAGGAATGGGCAGTCTGCCCGAAGATCTTATGGTTATGGCTGAGGTAGACATGGTAGTTTGTCTGGTTCGCAATAACTATTATTTATGCTGAGATCTTGTAATATTGATCGGGATCCTGGTCATTTGATGCGACAATGTCCTATACAGACTCATTCAAGACCTCACCATTCATTTTCAGTTACTCTAGGTAGGGATCCAGCGCCTCCGGCCAGGGGTCGAGGCAGAGCTCAGGCTGGTAGAGTTGGTAGGACTTCTAGTAGAGGTACTCTTGCCCCACGAGGTGGTGGCAGAGGTTCTACTCAGGTTGCAGGTGGCCGAGATGGCCAGTGATATGCTTTTCCTAGAGGCCTGAGCCTGGCACCTATGATGTTCTGATCACAGGTATCATTCCTGTTTGTCATTAACCTTATTTGTAATGTTTGATATGGGATCTACTATCTCATATGTGTCTACCTGCAAGGAGAACCTCGTTAGGTTTATAATATCTATACTTTCACCCGAATAGCAAGGTCAACAACAAATAATAAACAACATGAAATAATAGCAGAAAAACTTTATTGTTCAAATCTTCCCATAATAGAAGTATATTAAGGTTATAAAGATCAATTTCAAAATAATTAAACCACGTTTTAATTCAATATTCTGTTCATAAAGGTAAAATATTCTTAAAGAATGTCAATATAGAAATCAAGCTCAACAAATCTCATTCATAGGGAAAAATATAATCATATACATGAATTGTCATGTAGAACAAAGTCAACAAGGCTTGATGCCTCAATTCTCACTAATAATGCTCTAAACATGTTCGACAATGCTCAATGATGCAATGACCTTTTCCCGTCGTTATTGAAAAGCCAACGGGGAAAAAGTTGGGCCGAAAAACCTTTTGGTAGTGACTTGAAATTTCTCAACCTAGTCCAGATTTGGACAAAATCAGAGTCAGTGAGGTCTAGGAAAATCTAGTAACAATTGGAAGATCAAATTATAAATTTGATCATATGAATAGATAGCTAAGATTTTAAGGAACCTATACGACTTTACGAAATCAAATTCAGGCAAGTAGAACTCTCGAAACTGATCTTAGCGTGAACGAGTATTTAATGACTGTCATGGGATGAGGGCTTGTTATGAAATGGGGTTTTGGAACTCTTAATTTAGCTCTCTGTTTTCGAGTACGCCGCCAAGGAGGGATTTTCCCGCAAAGCCAGGGTAGCTGTAGCAGGATGAAGTCCGCTGTGGTGGGACAGTCGCGACTTAAGTCAGAAATAAACCCCAAAAATGCCATTATTTTGCAATTTCCATTTTTGAGAGATATGAGACGACCCTAGATGAGTTCTTGACAATTTTCCATGAAACTTGGTGCTAAATGTAAGGTTTTCGCTCCCCAATTCTATTTTTTGATCCATAGAACGTAAATTCTTGATTGTATATCATTGGGGGAGGGTTTTGAATGGTTTTGGATGGTCAAAAAAACCCTAGTTGGACCTTAGGATCATAATTTGGGTCTTGTGTTATTGAGATTTTCATAATCCGAAAAAATTAGACCTTAATTATTGATCCCCATATTGAACTGTTTATTTGTAGACCTAGAGCAAATGGAAAGAATCCAGATTCTTAGGAGGATTCAAGCTTTGTTAGAGGTAGGTGATAGTTATGATTTCATATTTGTGTGATATATATTTCTAATTGCTTCATTGTATTGCATGTATGTATGCGAATCTTTCATTATTGATCACATCTTATGTAAATGAGTATGAACAAAAACCTATATTCCATGAATCACCTCTTGATTGTATGATTATGAGAATGTACATTGTGATTATGATTGTGGTATGTTTAATGGAACGGGTGTCACGTTCTGTCACACAAACTAGGATCAGATGTCATGTACCGACATACACATGGGATCGAGTGTCACGTCCGGCACACTAAGCTGGATCGGGTACCCCATATCGGTATACTAACAGTTTGGGTATGGGTTCCATGAAAGGAGCAATGACTTGGCATATATGTATATCTTTGAGATGGTGAAATTGTACGATGTTCATAAGTGATAATTGATATTGTATATGTTTGGTGTATGTGTGGTTATTATGTTGTAATAACTTATATATGTTTCAGTTATTGGGATAACCACGTGATCCTACCAGTACACTGTGGTTGTGTACTGATACTACCCTTGCTCTTTGTTTGTTGAGTACATGGTATATTCACGAGATTAGTGATCAGCATCGAATTCAAGGGTGAGCCAGTTCTTTCGAGCTGCCATGGGTTCTCTTTCTTGTTTAGTCCATTCCTTCGGACTTAGACTATCTAGTTAGTTCATCTGTTTAGTTTGGGTTGCTCCCATTTTCATAGACTTGTTGAACTTTAGAGTTTTGGTACATTGACTTTCAGGTTCTATGCATTATTTCTGCATTTGTTTTGTTAGATTTTGGATTTTATGGGAACTCCCTATTTTTCCTATAGACATTTAAACATGCTTTCGTATCTTTAAATGCTTTAGTTTTTGTTAATTTTTTTAGTTGGGTTGAAGTAACGATTCTCCCACCGGAGGGTTAGTGTGGGTGCCACTCACGACGGTCTGGGTCGTGAAAAATTTGGTATCAGAGCCCTAGGTTCAGTGATCTCGATGTACCAAAATTAGTCTAGTACAGTTTTGCGAAATGGTACAGAGACGTCAGTTTTTTTTTCGAGAGGCTATTAAACTTTAGGAAATCTCTCTATTTTATGTTGTCTCCTTTCGTGCTATAACTTGGTTCCAATTGGTGTATGGTGATCCAAATTGTTATCTAATCGCATTCGTTCTTCTGTGCACAGATGGTTAACACTCGCTTCAATGGTGTCAGGCTCATAGCTCCCATCAACGAGCCTGCTGAGGAATCTGCAGCAAGAGGTTGTGGTCGAGGCAGGGGACGAGGAAGAGCAAGGGATAGAGGCCGAAGAGTGGCACCCGCTAGGGGTGGAGCTCCGGTTGAGAATGCTCCCATAAATGAGAATCCTCTTTCACATCATGGAGAGATAGAGGAGAATGTGGAGGTTGAGAATGATGAGGATGCCCGACAAGAGGAAGAGGTACAGGCTGAGACTACATGTATTCCTCCCTTAGACAGAGTGTAAGCTCAACAGATTATGTCGTTCCTGAAAGGATTGGTTGGTCCTGAAGTTCTTCTCTAAATTCAACCAACTCAAACTCCGTCCTTTGTTGTACTGTAGGTACTGATTGTTACTTCAGTCCTTTGTTGGGTCATGTTATGAATGGTAATGAACATGAGATGCTGACTAAGTTCTTGAAATTGAAACCGTCGGTATTCCATGGTTTCGAGAGTGAGGAAGCCTATGAGTTCATTCTAGATTGTTATGAGAGGCTTCATAAGTTGGGAATTGTCAATCAGCAAGGAGTAGAGTTTGTGACTTTTTAACTTCAGGGCGAGAATAAGCAGTGGTGGAGAGCTTATGTGGAATGCAAATCTTCAACTTTACCCCCACTCACTTGGACCTAGTTTCATGCTCTGTTCTTGGAAAAGTATGTGCCCCAGACTTTGATAGATCATAAGAAGGATGAGTTAATGGCTTTAGAGCAAGGTGGTATGTCTGTAGCTGCTTATAAGGCTAAGTTCCATGCTTTGTGTAGATATGCTATGCAATCGGTGACTACTGAAGAAGAGAGGATCCGTCTATTTGTAAAGGGACTAAATTCAAAATTACACGTATTGTCTGTGCACATGACTTTTGTAGGAAAAAAGTTTTAATGAGGTAACAAATTTTGTGAAGAAAGTGGAGGGGGAGAGGAGAGAAGGTCAGGCTAAGGCGTTGGCTAAGAAATCTAAGAGCAGATATAACTTTCAGGGTTCCTACTCCAAAGGTTCAGGGAGGCCGAAACTTGCAGCCCGACCAATTCAGTCTGCTATGCCCACTTCTACAGATAATTACTCGGGAACTCCACCTCATAATATGATTCAGGATAGCCAGGGAGCCGCACCTTCGGTGTGCAGCAAGCCATCCTTTGATCGAACATGTTATAACTATGGAGAACCTGGGCATATGAGGAGAGATTGTCCTCACCCGCGCATGTTAGATTTCGCGCAGCAGCAGACTAGAGCAGTGGTACCTGTGAAAAATGGTAATAATAGTCAAGGACGTCCACAATGTGGTCGAGAAGGAAATCAGCGAGGCCGTGGAGGTCGGGGAAATGGTAGCGCAGGCAGAGGTACTGTGCATCCAGGCAGGGAAGTCGCCCGTCATGAGGACAGGGCTCAATGTTATGCCTTTTCGAGAAAGATCGAGGCAGGGGCAGCTGATGCGATGATCACACGTACTATTCTTGTCTATGATCGGATGGCTAATGTGCTATGTGATTCGGGTTCTACTTATTCTTATGTATCTGTGTGATTTGCCTCAGAGGTTTGATAAGATTTGTGATATACTCAATGCCCTCATCCATGTTTCTAACCCCATTGGAGAGTGTCATAGTCACCCATGTCTATCGTGCTTGTCCTATCTTGTTTATAGGTTTTCAGACTTGGGCTGATGTGGTGATTTAGGATATGACTGACTTTGATATAATCTTACGCCTGACTTGGTTGTCCCCCTATTATGTCGTGTTAAATTGTAATACTAAGTCTGTGACTCTAGAGATCCCCAGTAGGGAAAAGTTAGAGTGGAGGGGTGTAATGATTAGTCCGAGAGTTGGACTCGTTTGGGGCTTTGTTTATATAGATTTAGTGTCCTCAAATGCTTAATTTGTGCTATAAACTGATGTTAAAGCCTTGATTTTCAGGTATATTTATTGAGGAGCAAAGCAAGGATAATAGCAGGCAAAACATAAAAAAAAAACTAAAGAAGTGAAGAAAGGCAATATTGATAATTGCCAAGAACACTCGGCGTATCGTTGAGTGGCTACTTTCACCGCCTAAAGGTCCAGTGTGCCAGCCCTGAGGGAAGAAACCAAGTTGCCAAAAGGAAAAGGGCAGTCAGCGAATCGTCGAGTAGTTCCGCAATGCAAAGGGAGATGTCCCAAAGTTACAGAACTTGAGGATGCGGAGAGCTCATGCAAAAAGGTGATAGAAGAGAGCAATGGGTGGCTCGCCAAACCACTTGGCAAGCCCGACTTATATCTCCCAATGGCCTTTCGTGGTTAATTTTCTGCAACTATAAATAAAATTTTGAACTGTAAATTGAGGAGTTATCTTTAGCTTTTAATCAATTTTTAGTCTAGAACAGTTTTCTCTTAATTTTTTTATAGTTCCTTAGTAGACTTGAAGACTTTTTTGAGAATTAATTTGGAGATTTTACAAGTGGGTTTCGAATTTTCAGCAAATGGAAGCATGGTAAAGACTAAATTACTCTTACCCAGTTGATGGCAAATCGATTTGGTAACTGTTTTTATCTTTTTATGATGTTCGGCTAAAACCCCTATTCTTGGGCTATGATCATGTGATTATGGGTTTAATTAGTTTATGGGTATTGCTAATTACTAGTTTAAATGCTATATTGAAGTGGGTTTAATCATTAGATGAGGTTTAATTTATAAATTGTAGTTGCAAATGCAGTTCTAATTTTGTGTTTTTAGCTTGCTCAAGAGAGAGGTTTTTGAACCAAGGCTTTTGATTAATGGTTTGTAGGTATTGGGTTGATTTGGGTTCAGTTCGAGAGAGTGAATCCTAAACCCAATCCTACCCATCTTGCTCGAGAGAGAAGATGTATTATGGTTTTGGGCTGTTCTTAATTGCTATGCTTGCTAATGTTTGAGAGTAATCACTTGAAGCGAAATAGTTGTTCAAGAGAAAGCTATTTCAATTATAGTCTAGCCTACCCACTGATAGTTAGGTATTTACTAGTACTTTCAATGACCCATATATCAGAATTTGCCTATAATCGATCACATCCCGATAATTTCTCTTCTTATTGTTATTTCAAATTGTTTGTGACTGCATTGTAGTTGATAATTACAAACCAAAACCCCTCATTTGACATTCGTTTCAACATTTTTGACTTGTTTATATTTCTCTTTCGATAATTTCTATTCCTATAGCTAGTTAGATCAGGTTTGTACTTCCTGATTGAATTTGAACACGTACCGCTCCCTATGGGATTCGACCCCAACTCTTCGTTGGATTTTACACTGCTTAACAATCGTTTGCACCTAGAATTGGTTGAGGTGCACTTGAAACGTTAATCAAAATGGTGACGCTGCCGAGGAGTGGTGTTGTTTAAAATTCTTTTATTGAAGTTGAATTGTGATTTTTGTAGTTATAGTTAAATCTACTTATTTTAGTTTTGGGTTTTGTGTTACTTGTGTTAAACAGAGAAAGAGATGAGCATTAACTGAAGTAATGGTAGCCAAGTGGGACACCAAGACGACATTGGGAACCTCAATGATGTTAATGACCCAAATGTCAATACCCAAACCAAGTGGGTGGTGTTGGTGCCATTCGTTTACCTCCAGCTGAAGGAAACGTTGTTTTTCACAGCACTAGCACAATGCTTCAGCTCCTACAATTGAAAGGATTTTTTGGGGGGCTAGCTCATGAGGATCCCAATGAGCATATTAGGAACTTCGTGGATATTTGTGGGCGGTTCTCAATTAAGAACATATCGCAAGAATCATTTCGTCTCAGGTTGTTCCCGTTCTCGTTGATGGGTGAAGCTACTAAATAGTTGGCTGAGTTACCAAAGAATTGCATCACCTCGTGGGATGAGTTTACCATGGCAAACCCTAAAAATGAAGCTTGAATGAGTATCATCGTCATGCCACGACGTTAACTAAGGCACTTCTTGGGAGCAACCCAAGTTTTTAATGCTTTAAGTTTGATTTTGAATAACGGGTGTTGATTGAAGGTTGAAAAATGAAATGTGTTGGCGACTCGCCGAATTGGTCAGCGAGCCCGACTTGGACCGCCATTGGACCCACAAAACCTGAGGTGGAAGTCTGTAAAACTTAGCGGGCCAATTATTTAATCGGCGACCGAGCCCATTTTTGTCCGCCGTTTGGACCCCCAAGTTGACTAAAGGTCCTGTAAAACTTGGTGAGGTAAATAACTACTCGATGCATTGCCGAGTGGTTCGGTGTGGATGACTTAATCCACCAAAAAGGCCACAAACTCAAAGGTTTTAACAGGCCAAACGGTTAAAAAATTTTCAAAATCTTTCATATTCTCTCATTTCTAACCCCGTACACTCTCACCCGCACTTCAAATTTTTTGTATTTTTTCCATTCAGTTGTTTTTTGTGTGTGATCTCATGCTCGGACTCGGAATACTTTTTCGCCTAGCTTTTCAAATTAACAATTCGATATACAAGTTTGTTTTTTTAACCCCGTAACTTAGTCTAAGTGGTTAAACTCAAATGCAATGGGTAATTGTGTATGGATTTGCGTTGGGTAATTGTTTAAATGATTTCTTATATGTTGGATTGCCCGTTTTATGTTCGAATTTGTGCCTAAATACTTATAAAGATGATTTCCCGTGTTTAGATTGTTAAAATTGGTTCATAATTATTGGGTTGCTGTTATTTTGTGTTGGGCCTAGTTGGGTGAAGTCTAAGTAGCCCCGAGTTGTGGTATATTACGTAATTAGCCCAATGATGAAGCATTTGACGTCATTTTTAAGGTAAAAAGTCGTCAAATGGCCAATCTTGGCCAAATCAAGGGAAGTCCGAGTACCCCGAAGGCATGGTTCATATGGGTCTAGTGTTAATTGCATAGTGTAGGTGCTTGATTTTGTTTTCGGGGGCTGCGGGCTTGATTTTGGGAAATGGGGTTGAAAACTAGCACGTTGGGTCGTTTGGCGAGCTCGCCAAGAAAGTTCGGCAGTTCACCAACGTCCCCATTTGATCGCCTTTAATTTTGTGATTTGGCTTAGTTGAGTTTGTAACTTTTGGTGGGAAGCCTTAGCTCGTCGAGTTCACTAGGCGACTCACCAAAAGGTTCCTTAGATCGTCATTTATGCGCCCCTAACTGCAAAAATTTACTATAATATTCGGCGGGCTAGCCTAAGCTCGCCAATTATTGTCGATGATTCGCCAAAGGGACCTGAACATCACTGACATTCCTTAATTCTGGAAAAAAATTGAGCTGATCCTTTCGGCGAGCCTGATCTAGCTGGCCTAAGAGACTCGACAACTGGTTTGGTGAGTTTTTCTACAACTTGATTTCTACAATTTTCTTGAATAATTTCTAACATATTTTGATTTGTTTTGCAGATATGGCTAGGACCAATTTGGACGATAGTGTCATTCTGCCCTGCAAAAGGGCATGGGGCGTTGTTATAAATGAGAGAGCAGTTGGTTCCACCACAACGAGCAAGAAAGCACCTCCAAAGGGAGTCAAAGGCAAAGCGCCCGTAAGTAAGAGTCTGGGGCACAACTCAGGCAGTGATGGAAAATCCTTCGATTCTCAGGCTTCATTCTTTGAGCCTTAGGATGATCAATTGCTACAGACCCGGCAAGCAGAGATTCTTACAAAAGCTCATCCAAATCCTTCTTGGATTCTGGTGTCGACCCCTCATGCTACAGATTCAGTGCCAACTCCGGCACAGATGGTGGTTCCCGAACCACCAGTTCAAGGGTCCTCCTCCCCGGTTATTCATCCGGTTAAAAGCCAAGGGATTGAGGACCATTCTAGAAGAGAGGAGGTTGTCCACGGATGGTGTAGTGGACAACCCTAATGTGTGGGACACTCTCTGGTTCCACAGGTTAGAGAGAAACTACCATGGTAGAAACTAGTGTAGCTACAACTAATGCTACACCTGGCACTGATGCCTAACCTCTAAGTGTTACCCCAGGCATTGATACCCCGATAGACGGAGCGACTGAGTAGACAGGATCACTTTTACTTCCCTCTCTGTTGTGTTAACTGATTCTTTTTGTTTAGTTTCATTTGAGGACAACTGTTTTTCTTTTGTGGGTGGGGTGAGGTATATCCATACCTACCTCTTGTGATTATGTTTTGTTTGGGAATATTTGGTTTTGTGATCTATATATGTGTTTTGATCTTGATTCTTGTAAATATTTTAGCTTGTGGTCCCTGTTTTGAATGGAAATGGTTTTGAACCAAATTTTAAAATTTTCCACCTCTTTTGTGTGTGACTGTGGCTGTTCTTGTGAGAATTTGAGGATGGGTTATGATCAATACCGATGACTTGAATAGTTCTCTTTATTGAACGAAATGAATGTGCAGCTACGATGAGGCCAATAAAGTTGCATACACAATGTGTGAACTTTTAGCATCTCGTTGTGACTAGCCGGTTATCGAGTGAGTCTCTTGTGGTGAACATTACACACTAGCTTGAAAGTGTGGAGTCTTGTTTGATATTTGTGCCAATGCCTTATGTGTTGAGATTACTTTGAACAATTGTGTGATGACACCTAGAATTTGCTCCGTTGGTCCGGTTGACTAAGTGATGCAATCACTTGAAATAATCTTAGATAACGATTTTGAAGAGTGAAACAATTTGACAATATACCTCTTTTGTGGCCAACCCTGTGAGATGTGTGAACTTGCTTGAACCATATTGAGCCTTGTGCTTTTCTTGGAAGAAACTTGAATTATTGTAATCCGTCTTTACCCATTTACCCGTAACTTTCATGAAGTGTGGTTTGTGTAAATAGCCAACCTAGGCCAAAAGCCTAAGTTGGGGGTGTGGTGACAAGAGGAGGAAAATCAAGAAGTGTGAGTAATGGTTTTGAAAGATATGGAACCCCTTCATATAAAAAAAAGAAAAGAAAAGACAAATAAAGCAAAGAAAAGATAAATAAAGCAAAGAAAAAGAATGAAAAAGTTGTGAAATAAAGTAATGAAAATTGCAAAAGAAATGGGGTATTCGGTAATTCATATGAAGCTGAATAATGGGGTGGATTATGAGCATGTTCGAAATGTTAAAGAAAAGGAAGAAAGTGATGTTTAGGCCACACTTCATGAAAGTAGAAGCCACTAAGCCTAAATGACCATACCTTGACACTCAGCCCCGTTACAAGCCGTGAAAAGACCTTTGTGATCTTGAGTGACCTAAAGCGAATGTTGATTGGAAAATAAAGGCAAACATATGGGTGAAGTCATGAATGTGTTCATCTTTGTGAGTGTGAGAGTTGTATGTGATTTCAGAACTTTAAATTGGTTATAAATAGTGCGAGAATATGGAATCATCTTTGTTGTGAGGGCATTTGAGCACTTTTGTTGAGCTTGAACTTGCATTCGAAGCAAGCATTGTGAACTTGAGTATCTTTGGTAATGGTGAGTCACAATTTGAATCTTTGAGTGCACAATTGATCATTGCATGAGTAAACTGAACCTTGTTGTGTGCATTCATGTTGAGTCTTATGCAACGCTTTTTGAGACATCCTTTTTGAACTGCTGATCTTGAGTTTTACTTGAGGACAATCAAAAGTGTAAGTTGGGGGTGTTGATGAGTCCGAGAATTGGACTCATTTGGGGTTTTGTTTACATAGATTTAGTGTCCTCAAATGCTTAATTTGTGCTATAAATCGATGTTAAAGCCTTGATTTTCAAGTATATGGATTGAGTAGCAACACAAGGATACTAGCAGACAAAAAGGAACAAAACAAACTGAAGAATTGAAGAAAGGCGAGATTGATGGTCGACAAGAGCACTCGTCCTGTCGTCGAGTGGCTACTTTCACCACCTAAAGTTCCAGTGTGCCAGCCCTGAGGGAAGAAACCAAGTTGGCGACAAGAATGGAGCAGACGGCGAATCGCCGAGTAGTTTCGTGTTGCAAAGGGAGATCGCCCAAAGTTACAGGACTTGAGGATGATGAGAGCTTATGCAAAAAGGTGATAGAAGAGAGCAATGAGCGGCTCGCTGAACCACTCGGTGATCCCGACTTATATCGCCGAATGGCTTTTTGTGGCTAATTTTTGGCAACTATAAATAGAATTTTGAATTGTAAATTGGGGAGTTCTATTTAGCTTTTAATCAATTTTTAGTCTAGAACAGTTGTCTCTTAAGTTTTTGATAGTTTCTTAGTAGAATTGAAGACTTTTTGAGATTTAATTTGGACATTTTGCAAGTGGGTTTCAAATTTTCTACAAATTGAAGCACTGTAAAGTCTAAATTACTCTTACCCTATTGATGGTGAATCGATTAGGTAACTGCTTTTATCTTTTTATGATGTTCGGCTAAAACCCCAATTCTTAGGGTGTGATCATGTGATTATGGGTTTAATTAGTTTTTGGGTATTTCTAATTGCTAGTTTAAATGCTATATTGAAGTGGGTTTAACCATTAGCTGAGGTTTAATTTATGAAATGTAGTAGCAAATGCAGTTCTAAATTTGTGTTTTTAGCTTGCTCGAAAGAGAGGTTTTTGAACCAAAGCTTTTGATTAACTATTTGTAGGTATTGGGCTTATTTGGGTTCAACTCGAGAGAGTGAATCCTAAACCCAATCCCACCCATCTTGCTCGAGAGAGAAGATGTATTAAGGTTTTGGGTTGTTCTTAATTACTATGCTTGTTGATGTTCGGGAGAAATCACTTGAAGCGAAATAGTTGTTCGAGAGAAAGCTATTTCAATTATAGTCTAGCCTACCCACTGATAGTTAGCTATTTACTAGTAGTTTCAATTACCCATATATCGAAATTTGCCCATAATCGATCACATCCTGAGAATTCCACTCCATATTGTTATTTCAAATTGCTTGTGACTGCATTGTAGTTGATAATTACAAACCAAAACCCCCCATTTGACATTCGTGTCAACCCTTTTGACTTGTTTATATGTCTTTTTCGATAATTTCTATTCTTATAGCTAGTTAGATCATGTTTGTACTTCCTGACTGAATTTGAACACGTACCGCTCCCTTTGGTATTCGACCCAACTCTTCATTGGTTTTTATACTGCTTAATGATCGTTTGCATCTAGAATTGGAGGAGGTGTGCTTGACACGTTAATCATGTACAAGCCCAAGCCAGTTAAGATCATATCCTCCATTAGGGCTAGGAAACTGGTAGGGTAGGGTTGTTTGGTTTATTTGGCTCATACTCAGGATGTTGAGGTTGAGTCTCCCTCTTTTGAGTCTATTCACGTGGTGTCAGAATTTAGAGAAGTGTTACCTATTGATTTGCCTGATATGTCTCCGGATAGAGATATTGATTTATGCATTGTTTTAGAACCTGGTACTCATCCCATTTACATCCCTCCGTATCGCATGGCTCCGACCGAATTAAGAGAGCTTAAGGCTCACATCCAAGAGCCTTTTGATAAAGGATTCATTCGTCCTCGTTTTTCCCCATGGGGTGCTCCTATCTTGTTTGTTAAGAAAAATGATGGTACTATGACAATGTGTATAGACTATCGTCAATTGAATAGGGTCACCATTTGAAATAAATATACATTTCCTCGGATTGATAATATTTTTTACCAATTGCAGGGTGCATCAGTTTCTCTAAGATTGATTTAAGGTTTGGTTACCATCAATTAAAGATTAGGCCTGAGGATATACCAAAAATGGCATTTAGGACTCGCTATGGGCACTATGAGTTCCTAGTTATGTCGTTCGGGTTGACAAATGTGCCTGCAGCTTTCGTGAGTTTGATGAATGGTGTGTTCAAACCCTTTCTTTATTCGTTTTTTATAGTGTTTATTGACGATATTTTAGTGTATTCAAAAAGTGAAGTGGAGCATGCCGACCATCTTCGTACTATTCAAGGTGTTCTTGGAAAACAAAAATTATATGCGAAATTTTCTAAGTGTGAATTTTGGTTGACTTCAGTTGACTTTTTGGGGCATGTAGTTTCAAAGGATGGGGTAATGGTAGATCTCCAAAAGATTGAAGCGGTTAGGAATCGGGTTCGACCAAGTTCTGTGACTCAAATTACGAGTTTTGTGGGGCTTGCCAACTATTATCGTCGATTTGTGAAGAATTTTACTTCCATTGCCACACATTTGATAAAATTGACAAAAAAGAAGATACCATTTGAATGGACTTAAAAATGTGAGGAGAGCTTTCAAAAGCTCAAGACTCTTTTTACCACAACACCTATTCTAGCACTATCGATGGAAGGTAAAGAGTTTATTTTTTTTTGTGATTCTTCACATTCGGGTTTGGGTGTTGTGTTAATGCAGGATAAGAATGTTATAGCTTATTCATCGTGGTAGTTGAAAGTGTATGAGAGGAATTACCCCACACATGATTTAGAGTTGGCAGCAGTGGTGTTTGCTCTTAAGTTCTGGCGGCACTACCTCTATAATGTCAAGTGTGAGGTGTTTTCCGATCATCGTAGCCTATAACATGTATTCACTAAAAAAGATTTGAATTTGAGATAGTGAAGGTGGATGTAGTTACTCAAGGATTATGATGTGACCATCCAGTATCATCCGGGCAAGGCTAATGTAGTTGCGGATACACTAAGCCGAAAAGCGGTGATATGGGTAGTCCAGCTTGCTTTAGTGTATCCAAGCAACCTTTGGCTAAGGAAATTCAAACCTTGGAATCTAAGTTCATGCAGTTGGGCAATCTCAAAGAAAGGTGGGGTCTTAGCTAGCATTGATGTAAGGGCCACGCTCATTGACGAGATCAAGGACAAACAGTTTGAGGATGAGCAGTTCAAAGAGCTCATAAATAAAACAGCGTCTGGCAAGGCACAAGAGACCACTCGTGATGTGGGAGGTGTGCTCATGTTTTAAAGGAAGGATTTGTGTTCCTAGAGTGGGCGACTTGATTTAGAGTTTATTGATAGAATCCCATGGTTCGAGGTATTCCATTCATCCGGGGGTGACTAAGATGTACCGAGACTTGAAGCGACTCTATTGGTGGCCAGTCATGAAGAAAGATATAGCGTATTTTGTGGCTAGGTGCCAAAACTACCAACAAGTAAAATATGTGCATCAAAGGGAGGCAGGTTTGCTTCAGAGAATGCCAATTTCGGAATGGAAATGGGAAAGAATAGCTATGGATTTCGTGGTTGGTCTTCCCAAGACTTTGGGGAAGTCTGATTTTATTTGGGTAGTGGTTGACAGATTGACTAAGTCAGCCCATTTTATTCCAGTCAGAATAGATTATAATGCTCAGCAATTGGCTAAGGTGTTGTAAAAGAGATAGTAAGGTTGCACGGGGTCCCCCTTTCTATCATCTCAGACCGTGGTACGCAGTTCACGTCCATGTTTTAGAGGAAATTACATAATGAATTGGGCACACAACTCAATTTTAGTACAACTTTCAATCTGCTGACAGACGGACAATCAGAAAGGACTATTCAAGTGTTAGAAGACATATTGAGGGTATATGTGATTGACTTTGGAGGACATTGGGAAAAGTTCATACCTTTATGCGAGTTCTCTTATAATAATTGTTACTACTCCAGTATTGATATGGCACCATTTGAAGCACTGTATAAGAGGGGATGTAGATCACCCATAAGATGGTTTGAGGCTGGAGATGTGAAACCTTTGGGGGTCGATTTAGTGAAGGATGTTCAAGATAATGTGAGGAGTATTCAAGCTAAGCTTTTAGCAGCCCAAAGTAGACAGAAGAAATATGTAGACCATAAGGTAAGAGACATGGCATTTCATATTGGTGAGAAAGTTCTTCTTAAGGTATCATCCATGAAAGGGTAAATGAGATTCGGCATGAAGGGCAAGCTTAGTCCCCCATACATTGGTCTCTTTGAAGTCCTTGACTGTGTAGGGCCAGTGGCTTATAGATTGACTTTACCTCCTAACCTATCGGGCGTTCATCCAGTATTTCATGTGTCCATGTTGAAGAGATATCATGGAGATGGGGACTACATCATAAAATGGGACTCCGTAGTATTAGACAAAGACCTTCAGTATGAGGAGGAATCGATTGCAATTCTTGATCGTGATGTCCGGAAGCTGAGGACCATAGATATTAAGTCCCTGAAAGTTCAATCTAAGCATTGTCCAGATAAGGAAGGTACTTGGGAAACCGAGAAGTACATGCGAGACAAGTATCCCCAGTTGTTCATCGATTCATGTACTACTCTACTCTCACTTTAGCCCCTTTTTCCTAATTTGTTACTCGTGGATGCGTGATTGGTAAATTGGCATGTATTGTAACGACAAGTTCCCATTGTTATAGAAAAGCCAATGGGGAAAAATTTTG
This sequence comes from Solanum stenotomum, assembly GCF_019186545.1. NCBI lineage: Eukaryota > Viridiplantae > Streptophyta > Magnoliopsida > Solanales > Solanaceae > Solanum > Solanum stenotomum. Next base: position 53,809,360 of record NC_064283.1, read on the forward strand.
GGCCGGAAAAAGTTTTGAGTGACTCATTTTTGCTATAAAGTCAACCCTACTTTTAACTAGTCAAAGTCATTTTCTAGATTCTTGCGTAATTTAATGAAAAAAAAGATATGTTAAGTAGTCATTGTGTGTAAATAATAAGAATTTACTGGTTTTTTTAGTTTGTTGAATGATTTATCATTATGTTGATAGGGATTAGTCTTGTTATGAATAAAAATGGCCGATCAATTTGTTATTGGATTTCAGGGTTATGTTTAGTTTTGGGAAAACTACACAAATTGAACCCATTATGTAGAGTGTTTATCCAAATTGGACTCAACCAAATATATTTACCTCTATTGGACTCAAAGCTCAAACTATTTACCCTACTGCCCCCTTGTTCTATTCAATGAACCGCTACTTCTTCAATTTTGATTCTATTGGAGTATATATCTGTAACATCCTTGTCACGCCCCAAGCCTACACCCTGGATGCAGCCGGCACTTGAGAACCATTAATGGCCCCAAGCAAACCCTTGGCCTAGCTCAACTCTCAGGGGAAGACATACTCAAGTGAAATAGAATCACACAAACAACTCAACTCTTAAATAAAGTAGATAACTCAAAATACTCAAATGAACATAAGTGTTAAACTCACGGTCTTTAAAATATTAACAAAGAGAAATGAAAGAAGGACTCCTCAAATACTATTGTCTATCCATGAAGCCTATAATACTATAAGGGATGTCGGGACAAGACCCTGATCATACTAAAAAAATGAAATAATGGAAATAAATAAGGGATCCTCAAGAAGCAAGGAGGCTCGCCAAAGCTAACTCGAACTGCTATGGTATCAACTAAACACTTATTGATGACCTTGATCTCATGTATATGCATCATGAAACGATGCAGGCCAAATGGCATCAGTACAGTGAATGTATGAGGATATAAGGGGAGCACTGAACATAACATAAAAGCTTAAACTTGGAAAGAAGGAAACATTCTCACCTCAACTCAACTTGAACTCATGGATACTCAACTCAATACAGTATAGAAACAATAATAAAGATGCAATGTATATAAAGCATTTGAAACAGTAGATAACAACTCAATGTATTTAAAAATACAGTAAATACTCAGTTTGTATGTAAAAATAAAAAATAACTCAATTTGGGAGATTCTGTAACCGACAACCATCCCTAGGAGCTATGTGATGATACAACGTCTCGCCCATATTACCAGAACTATGTTATACCTTTTTGGAGTATAAGACATCATCAACTAAGTGGATCCACTAAGCTATGCTTAAAAAAGCAATAAGGAATCATCTAAAAATTATGACCCTTTCTACCAACGTTGGCTACATGGTTTATGAGAACTTTGAGTGGTATGAACTCGTCCCCATATCGGTGCTCAGTACTACTCCCAAAAATATAACTCAACTCATATGTTTAAAAACATTTCCTCATTCTTAAGCTTTGAAATTATTACTCTAAAGGTTCTCTTAAAAGAGATTATACTCAAAAACTCCTCGTGAACTCATTTGGAAATCGATGTTTCCTCTCTTTTAAATGTGAAACCATTTACTCTAGGGGATACTTAGTCCCCATATATTCATTTTAAAAAATGAAACTCAACTCTCCTCATCCTCTTACTAAAGTACTCAAGTCTTAAAACAAATTTTAAGCGATTGTAAAAGACTTCTCAAAATGACTCAAAAGAATTCTCAAGACTTTACTCTTAACTCGACCTTGAATTTGAATTATGAATTTAGTAGTTATGATTCATGTTTTGAAGGATCTCTTGATGTTTAGATGTAGTTTAAAGTAGTTAGAATTATAAAGGAATATACTTTAAAAGAACTCTGATAAGACGAACGATGGAAAAAAGATGGGGGCAGGCGACCCTAGCACACTGAGTGGTATGGGGCCCCAGCCCCTAAACTACAGATCCTTTTTTACGGTGCACTGCTGGCGCGGCGCACCAGCTCCTACTCAGATATTTTTCACAAATTTTCTTCTTTGAATTTTGGCCCTAATTCACCTAGAATCGAATGATTTCTTCAAAAACCCTCTTAGGTTCGAATACCCAACCTTAGTTGGAACACCCCAAAAAAAAACTTTAGCTAAGACTTGAACCATCCTTCATAGTGAGTAAGTTTATACCAAGGAATTGAATTTTTTCCTGAGTGTTAAGGTCACTAGATGTAGCGCCTTGTGTTCCAAAAAGAACTAGAGAGAATTCATTCAAGTCATTCCTAGGTCCTTTAAGTTTTGGGTCAACTTCAAACGATCATAAATTTCAGTACATGATGAGTTAGGTAGCCTGTAAGATATCAGATGAAATGTCTTTGAATTATCTTTCTAACACCACTGAGTTTTCTAAACTTCAAGCTCGTATGTGTGAGATATGCCCTTTCGAAGTCAGGATGTCCAGTTAAGGAAAGTTACCCAAAAATATGAGAGGTATTTTTGTCTTTTCCTTACCCAATCAAATTTAATTCATTTTTAGTAATAATTTAGGGGCCTAAGAAAATTAGAATCGGTTTCATTCATCCCCAATACACTTAGGGTTTTAGAAGAGAGTCCAAGAAGAGAAAAGAGGAGGGGTTCAAAGTGTTCATCGAGATTCTTGAGTTTCGCTGAAGATTTTCGCCATGGGTTCCCTAAGAGGTATGTAAGTTGTCATAGTGTTGGGTTCGTTCAACCACATGCCAATCATGTGTTTCTTTTACGAATTTCATCCATGAGTTTGAGTATGTTGAGTTCTTGATTAGTTGTTGATAAGTGTTCTTGAGGTTTCATTCTAAATATTTTCTGTTGGGGTTTTGATGAATTCTTGAGATAAATCCTTGGAATTTAAGGGTTGTTTTTAGTATATTAGTGTGTACTTAGGTTGGGTATTCGAATCTAAGTGATTGGGGAAGAACCCATTCGATTTTAGGCGAGTTAGGGTCAGAAAATGAGAAAGAAAAGTCGTCATGGTTTTATGGGTTCGGGCTTGGAGCCCTGAGCCAGCCAGCGCGCCCCAACCACACCTCTTTAGGTAGAGGGCTGGTACCCTGCACTACTTAGTGCACCAGGGTTGCCTGCCCCAACCCCTTCTCCGCTGTTTTGCCCGTCTGAGTCCTTTAAAAGTGTACCTTCAAGCCCTATCGATTCTAAACACTCTAAACTACTTCTAAACATATAGAAATCATTCATAACATGAATCATAACCTTTAATTCATAATTCAAATTCAAGGTAGAGCTAAGAGTTATGTCTTGAGAGTTTTTTTGAGCATTTTGAGGAAGTCCTTTTGAGTCTTTTTGAGGAGTCTTCTACAACTTCTAATAACTTGTTTCAAAACTTGAGCAAGTGAGTATGAAAATGAGGAGAATGTATTCAGGAGCCTACATTATAATCATGAGATCCTTCATATCATGAACCATAACTCTTGAATTCATAATTCAAATTAAAGAGGGAGTTAAGAGTAGAGGCCAAGAAAGTATATGAGTTCAATTGTGAATCCTTTAAGATCAACTATTGATTTGAGCTAAGTTTTGATGAAGTAAGTATGAGAATGAGCAGAGTCATATACACGAGTTCCATATTTTTATGTAGACCCTCGAGTTAAGTCATTCATGCCTATAATTCCGCATAAACTTCATAATTTGAGCATCTATGAGAGGAGTAGTATCTTCCAGTTCTAAGTCTTGAGTATTGAGTTTCTAATCCCTTTTAAGATTGTATTCCTACTTAGGGGACTATTACATATTACCCATGAATCCCTTGAGTTGAGTTGTTCATGCCCATAATTCTGCATGAACCCTATGAGTTGAATATTCTTGAGATGAGTAGGATCATTGAAGTTCTTGAGTTTTGAGTTGTTGAGTTCCGAGTATTGAATTATATGTATGGTTATTGAAAACCTTGAATTGAGTCATTCATGTCTATAATTCGGCATGAACCGTATTTTGAGAAGTCTTTTACAATTTTTTTTCTAAGCTTGTTTTAATACTTGAGCACTTGAGTTGAGAAAGAGTAGAGTTGAGTTCATTTTCTTTAAAATGATATATGGGAACTAAGTATTCCCAAGTTTAAATGTTTTCACATTTAAAAGAGGAGAAAACTGAGATTTCCAAAAGAGTTTTGAGCAGTCGAGTACCATCTCTTTTTAGAGAAAGATTTTGAGTAATAATCTCAAACCACAGAAAGAATTATATTTTAAAACATATGAGCTAGTTATAATTTTGGAGTAGTATTGAGCACCGACAATGGGGAGAGTTCAGACAACTAATAGCCCTCATAAACCACGTAGCCAACGTGGGTAGAAAGGGTCATACTTTTTAGATGATTCCTTAGTGTTTTTTTTAGCATAGACTTGTGGATCCACTTAGTTGAGGAGTTTTATACCCCGACAAGGTATAGGACAGTTTGGGCAGCATGGGCGAGACATTGTATCATCACGTAGCTCATAGTGATTGTTGCGGTTAGAGAAACTCCCACAGAGATATTTTGTATTATTATACACACGGAGTTTATTTTGTATTTTCTAATACAAACAGAGTTTATTTTGTATTTTCTAATACAAACAGAGTTTATTTTGTATCCTTGCATACAAACTGAGTATATTGTATTCGTAAATACATTGATTTGCTATCTATTGTTTTAAAAGCTTTCCATATATTGCATCTTTTATTATTGCTTTATCTAGAGTTGAGTATCCAGAGTTGTGTATCTTATTGTTGAGTTGAGCCTTATTCTCTAAGTTGAGTTGAACTATGTTTCACTAAGTTGAATATCATGTTATTAGGTTGAGCCCTATTTTCTCTGAGTTGAGTTAAACTATATTTCTTTGAGTTGAGTTGACTTGAGTGAGATGAGAAGAGGTAAGTATGTTTCTTTTCCACCAATTGAAGCTTATGTTTATTATTTAGAACTCCCCTTACTTGGTCGTACATTCCATGTACTGAGCCATTTGGCATGTTGTCATGCCCGGAGCCTACACCCTGGGCGGGACTGTCACTTGAGAACCATTGTTGGCCCCAAGCGAACCTTTGGCCCGGCTTAACTTATAGCGGAAGACTTAACTTCATAGAGATAAACCCATATAACTCAAGAATGTTAATACGAAAACATTCAACTAGCCAATTAGGTAAACTCAAGTCTTTAAATAACATATGAAATGAATAAGACTAAAGAACTACAACTATCCATCTCTGAAGCCTCTAAAGAATGAGGGATGTTGGGCAAGACCCCCGATCAGCCTAACAACTGAAATACTAGAAAGCAAAGTAAAAGGAGTCCTCCGAAAAGCAAGGAGGCTCACCAACTGATTCTGAGTGCTCAACTGGATCAATGAGGTGCTGGATGCTAATCCTGGTAACCTGTGTCTGCATCATAAAATGATGCAGATGCAGGCCAAATGGCATCAGTACATTGAATGTACGAGTATGCAAGGAGAAAACTAAACATAACATAAGCTTGAAAGGAATCTGAAAGGAACACTTACGTTGGCTTTACTGAACTCATGAATAACTCAACTCATATGCAAAGTAAAAACAATGATAAAGGTGCAGTTTATACAAAGCATTTAAAACAGTAAATGACAACTCAATGTATTAAAGAAATACAATAGCAACTCAGTTTACTCATTTAGTAAAGTAATATAATACTGTGGGAGTTTCTCTAATCGAAAACCACCACTATAAGCCTAAGTGATGATACATCGTCTTGCCCACGCTACCAGAATTGTCTTATACATTGCCGTCATATAGGACTCCTTAACTAACTGGATCCGCTATTCTATGCTTAAAAGCCCTAAGAAGTCATCTAATTAGTATGATCCTTTCTACCCATGATGGCTACATGGTTTATGGAGACTTGAGTTATTATTAACTCACGTCCCCATATCGGTGCTCAATACTACTCCCAAAATGTACTCGACTTATATGTTTCAAAAACAAAACTATTTCTTTGGTTTGAGATAATTACTCAAAACTTAGCTTAAAAGATCTCTTGAAAATCTATGTTTCCCTTCTTGTTCAAATGTGGAAACATTTTTAACTCTTGGGAATACTTAGTTCCCGTATAATCTTTGAAGAAATGAACTGTAACTCTTACTTTTTACTCAACTCAAAGCTTTAGTCTTAAAAACAAAGTTCAATCATTTGTAAAAGACTTTTGGAAAACTTTACGAATTTCTCTTAACTTGACTCTTAACTTCTCTTGACTTGACTCTTAACTTTCCTTGAATTGAATTATGGATTCAAGGATTGTGATTTATGATACAAAAGATCTCATGATTTTTAGGAGTGTTTTTAGATAGTTAAACATAAGAAAATATCAAGAAATCACTGTCTGGAAGCAAGTCTGCGACATGGAGAAATATTTTAATATTTGGTCGCGGAATAAATTTTGAGGCACAACGGTCCGTGACTGCTCCACGACGCAATGAAAAATTCTGCGAAACTGTAGGGGGGGTCCGCAACACTGAGTGGGGCACCAGATTTGCCCAACTTTTTCCTTCTTCATTTTCTAACCCTAATTCGACTAAACTCGAATATTTTATCCAATTCTCTTTAGAATAAGATACCTAGTAAATGTACCCAAGAACCTAACTCAAAACAACTCTAAAATTTGACGCGATAATCTCAAGAACTTGATACACCATGAGTTTACGGTATTTCTAATACATTTCACTTACAAGTTGTGTGTGTCTAGGGCCTTTTTATATTGGTTTTTATGTATTTTATCATGTTTTGCAGGAAAGGTGTTCAGGCGCGGAAGTTTAGAGACAGCTGAAAGAAATGCAGAAAAAGGCATCCACGGAGGTCATCTACGGACCGTAGGTCCATTCACGGTCCGTAGGTGATGACCGTAGATCAGCAGGAATGTGTTGAGGACAAATCAGGGAAATCTGACCAAGTGTGGAACCACGGTGCCCATTGACGGTCCGTAGATTTATCTACGGACCGTACTGTTGATCCGTAGAGTGAGACTGCGAGGGTTCCAGTACCTGATTTTTGAAAATGCTAAGTATGGAGCTACGGAAGGGATTGACGGACCGTAGGTCGATCTACGGTCCGTGCTGCTGGTCCGTCGTTTGCTTCAGAGAAGCTGATTGTTGGATGCTGAAATATTTTCTAAGTCCCGAGTGACGGAAGGGACTTACGGACCGTAGATCAATCGACGGTCCGTAAGTCAGTCTCGTGGATCGAAGACGCGTACCTGAACAAAACTTTCCTTAATTTGTTTCCTTTTTTATTTAGGATTTGTTTTCTATAAATAGGACATGTAAACCTCGTTTTTGGGGGTTAGACACTATTATTCTATTTTTGCTTTGTAACTTTGGAGATTAATTTGCAACCCTAGCAATTATTGATTTCCCAAGTTCGTTTTGAAGATTTTGGCTTTGCAATTCAAGTTAATTTTCTGGGTTTATTATTCTCTTTACGTAAGTTCATGATTTCTCCATCTACAATTATGAATTGTGTTCTTGCTAATATGAGTAACTAAATCCACAACTAGGGTTGTGGGAACCATGATCGATTAACAAAGTATGAATAGTAAATAAGCAATTCTTGACTAGTATTTTGCATGCATTGATAATTCTTTCGTTTAGAAGTCTTTTTAACGGTGGCCAACGTTAGAACTCGCCTTGTTACTACTTGCCGGACCAAGGAGGTAATTAACAAGAAAAGAATTATCAACATAGATTTAGTGTGATACTATCTAATAGGCTAGTGTCGATTGGTGCGAAGTAATAACTAAGCCAAACATCGATTATGATGTCTAATATGAGGTAAAGGTAAGGGTTAGTAAATTATACACACGTAGCCGGACCAAGGTGCGGGGTGAAATTCTCTAGATGCCGGACCAAGGATTTAGAGATACCTAACTTATCACTTTGCATGTAATACACTAGAAAAGGATTGCTATTACTAGGATTACTGCGTTATGAGATTATGGGGAACACGTATACCCTAGTTATTTCTCTTATCTTGATAACAACCAAAGTTGAGTTTAATTATTGATTACAATATTACTTATTACTATTTGTTTTACACAAGCACAAACCCCCCTTTTTATTACCTGTTTCTGGAAATAATTTGACTAATCGAATATAGTTGTCGATTAAAAGTAAAGTCTAAACCATTTTCCTCGTGGGATCGATCCCAACCTACAAGTTGGGTTCTTTACTTGATAATGATCACTTATGCTTCTGAAAGGAGGTGTAATTTGAGCGTATCAGAACTCCTAAATTCAGCCCAATTGAAGAACGAAAACAAATTCAAGAACACATATCAAGAACAACAAACTTTCAACCCTTTTAAGGACGATTTCTTGTTGAAATAAACATGTTTGGCACATGGGTGAACGAACCCAACACTATGAAAGTCTCACATACCTCGTAGGGATTGCCCCTTGACGAAATCCACGACCTTAGCTTCAAGAATTGACGATTCCTTGCCTTCTCTTCTTCACTCTCCTGTTCTTTTTTCTTCTCTCAAAACCCTAACTAAATTCTCAAAAGCACAAACTGGCTAACTTCAGTTTTTACCCCAATTAATTACTAAAAAACGAAATTTAGTCATTGGGTATGAAAATACCAAAATACCCTTCCAAAATCTTGATTGGACTTTCCTTATCCAAACATCTCAACTTCCCATGGGCATATCTCACTCATACGAACTTGGAATCGCGCAATCTCAACGGCGTTGGAAAGATAATCCCAAGATCTTTCCTACGGTACCTGTAAGCACACCTAACTCATCATGAGCTAGGAGTTATGGTCGTTTTAAGTTAATCAAAACTCATACTTAACTTAATTTAGCCAATTTTCCAGATTGTTCATTCTATCCAAAAATGACTCTTTCTAATTCTAGCTCTTTCGAGTTCTTTCAATTAGCGAGATGTTATAATATCTCCCTCATGGGAAATTCGTCCTCGAATGAGATTACTCTTAGTAGGCTAAGGGTGTATCATCTAACATTCAACTCAACACCCAACAATTAAATCTAACACATCAAGTATATAAATTAAAGAGTACTAAGAAGCGAATTAGTACCTTGATCTGGAATTTCTCCGGGCTCAAAGAGATGTGGATATCTCTTTTTCATATCCTCCTCAACTTCCCAAGTAGCTTCTTCAACAAATTTATTCCTCCAAAGGACTTTGACTGACGCTACTTCCTTAGTCCTCAACTTGCGAACCTGGCGATCTAGAATTTGAACCAGAATATCCTCATAGGATAAGCTATCCTTGATACCAATATCTTCAGTTGGTATGATAAGCGAAGGATATCCCATGAACTTTTTCAACATGAAAACATGAAATACCGGATGAACCGCTGCTAACTCATGGGGTAGCTCTAACTCATAAGCTACATTACCAACCCTTTTGGATATTCTGTAAGGGCCAATATATCGGGGACTAAGCTTCCCCTTCTTACCAAATCTCATAACACCCTTCATGGGTGAAAATTTCAAGTATACCCAATCATCTACTTCAAATTCTAACTCCCTTCTCCTAACATCAGTGTAGGATTTCTGACGACTCTGCGCTGTTTTCAACCTCTCTTGAATAACTTTCACCTTCTCCATAGCTTGATGAACTATGTGTGGTCCTATCAATCCAGCTTTACCAACTTCGAACTATCCAATAGTAGATTTGCATCTTCTCCCTTAAAGAGCTTCATAAGGAGCCATCTGGATACTGGAGTGGTAACTAATATTATAAGCAAACTTAATGAGAGGTAGGTGATCATCCCAATTGCCCTTGAAATCAATCACGCACACCCTCAACATATCTTCTGAGGTCTAAATAGTGCCCTCTGCTTGACCATCTGTCTGAGGATGAAAAGCAGTACTCAAGTTCACCTTTAAACCAAAACTTTTCTGAAAAGATTTCCAAAATTATGCAGTAAATTATGCACCTCTCTCTGATATAGTTGAAATAGGTACCCCATGAAGTCTCACTACCTCTTGAACGTATAACTTGACATAATCTTCTGCTAAATGAGTAGTCTTTACCGGCAAAAAGTGGGTTGATTGTGTCATTCTATCAACAATCACCCAAATAAAATCATGTTGCCTACGAAACCTTGGCAAACCTATGATGAAGTTCATATTGATGATCTTCCATTTCCACTTCGGAAGTTCTATATTCTGAGCCATACCACCCGACCTTGGATGCTCTACCTTAACTTGTTGGCAATTTGGACACTTAGCAACAAACTCTGCAATGTCATTCTTCATACTACTCCACCAATAAACTTCTCTCAAATCGTTATACATCTTTATGGAAGCCGGATGGATAGAATATCTGGATCTATGAGCTTCCTCCATGATCCTCTCTTGGAGTTCGTCCACCCTTGGTACACACAATCAACCTTGATACCTCAATACACCATCTCCCCTTTGTTCAAAATCCATTACTCTTTGCTTATGAACATTCGCCTTTATTTCAAGAAAAATAAGATCTTGATCTTGCTTCTCTTGTACTTCTAACAATAATGATGACAGACCCATTCATCATCATTACTCCTCCTTCTGTGGAATCCATTAGTCGAACTCCCAATCGTGCAAGTCTATGCACATCTCTTGCTAGCTCTTTCTTATCTTCCTCAAAATAAGCGGTACTACACATAGACAACCTGCTCAAGGCATCAGCAACAACATTAGCCTTACCTAGGTGATAAAGAATACTCATGTCATAATCCTTGAGTAATTCTAACCACCTCCTTTGTCTAAGATTAAGCTCTTTCTGACTAAACACATACTGAATACTCTTATGATCGGTGAACACATCCACATGACATTATAAAGATAATGGCACCATATTTTCAAAGCAAAAACCACGGCTGCCAATTATAGATCATGGGTTGGGTAATTCTTCTCATGAACTTTCAACTGTTTGGAGGCATAAGCTATAACTTTTCCATTCTGCATTAACACACAACCTAAATGAACTCTAGACGCACCACAATACATAACAAAACCTTGAGTACCTTCTGGTAAGGTCAATATTGGGGCAGTAGTCAACCTCTTTTTCAATTCCTGAAAGCTTTTCTCACAAGCTTCAGACCATTGAAACTTCACTATTTTCTGAGTCAACTTGGTCAAAGGGGATGAAATAGATGAGAACCCCTCTACGAACCTTCTATAATATCCAGCCAACCCCAAGAAACTTATAATATCAGTTGGTGATGTGGTTCTAGGACAATTTTGCACTGCCTCTATTTTCTGGGTGTCAACTCTAATCCCATCACCGGATACAATATGGCCTAAAAATGCCACACACTCAAGCTAAAACTTACATTTCAAAAACTACGCATACAACTCTCTATCCTTTAGAGTTTGGAGAACTATTCTGAGATGGCTAACATGATCTTCCTCATTCCTCGAATAGATTAGTATGTCATCAATGAACATGATAACAAACATATGTAAGTAAGGCTTGAATATTCTATTCATAAGGTCCATGAACACTGCAGGCGCATTGGTCAAGCCAAAGGATATAACTAGGAACTCATAATGACCATAACGGGTCCTGAATATCGTCTTTGGAATGTCACATTCCCTTACCCTCAACTGATGGTAGCCTGATTTGAGGTCTATCTTATAGAAACAAGTAGCACCCTGAAGTTGATCGAAGAGATCATCAATTCTAAGAGGATACTTATTCTTGATGGTAACCTTGTTCAACTGATAGTAATCTATAGACATCCTAAGAGAACCATCTTTCTTCCTCATAAATAAGACTGGAGCGCCCCAAGGTGAGACACTTGGTCGAATAAAACCCTTATCAGGGAGATCTTTCAACTGCTCTTTTAGCTCTTTCAACTCTGCTGGAGCTATTCTATGTGGCGGAATAGATATAGGACGAGTATCTGGAAGAATGTGTATACCGAAGTCTATTTCACTCTCAGGAGGGACTCCGGGAAGACATCTGGAAAGACTTCTGGAAACTCTTTTACTACTGGAACTGACTAAATAGGAGATATCTCAACACTAGAGTCATTAACTCGGACTAAGTGATAGACACATCCCTTGGAAACCAACTTTCTCACCTTAAGGTACGAAATGAAACGACCCTTAGGCACTGTTGAACTGCTACTCCACTTTATAACTGGCTCATTAGGAATTTGGAACCTAACAACTCGAGTTCTATAATCAGTGGAGGAATAACAGGCATGAAGTCAGTCCATACCTAGAGTGACATCAAAACCTACCATGTCTAACTTAACTAAATCAGCCATGGTGTTTTTGTGATTAATGGAAATGACACAATCACGATATACTCGCTCAACTAGGATAGACTCCCCAACAGGTGTAAAAACACAAAAAGGGTTCACAAAGTTTCTCAGGAAGAGCATCAAAATTATTTGCAACATAAGGAGTCACAAAAGATAAACTTGCTTCGGGGTCTAGCAAAGCATAAACATCAAGAGTAAAGACTTTGATCATACCAGTGACAAGATCTAGAGAATTCTCTTGCTCTTGATGACTAGTGATCGCATAAATGCGGCTTGCTCCTCTGCCAGTATCGAAAGTAGCTCATCTAGGTGCAGCCCTGTCTGGTGGGCCAACTGATGAAGAATGGGCTCTATTGCCCTGATTTCCAATACCTTGTTGGTTCTTAGGGCACTCTTTCATGAAGTGACTCTCTTGTCCACACTTGAAACAACCTGTGGAGCCATCGCGACATTTACCTGGGTGGGTCCTACCACACTTAGCACATACAAGAGTTTAGTTACTTCATTGTGCCACACTACCCTGAGATTGGGCAGGTCTAGCCCTGAAGTTCTACGAATTATGACCATTATACTCACCTTTGTTTCTAGGTGCAGGTGCACTAGCAGATGATGGAGCAGGTCCCTTTTGCTTTTGTTAGAAAGAAAACCGGTTCACATTATTTCTTTACCGTCTGGACTCATTTCCTGTCTTCGCTTTCTAGTTTCTAAACTCCTCCATATCCTTCAGCTTCTCTTTCTCAACCTGTTGCACATAGACCATCAACCTTGCTATATCCATGTCCCTAATTATCATGGTTGCCTTGCCCTCCTTGCTTGAAAGACGGAACAAGCCAGCAACAAAAAGACTCATCCTGCTTCTCATATCTGCAACCATCTCCGGAGCATATCAAGAAAGTCGGATGAACTTCAAGTTGTACTCATGATCACTTAGTGAATCTTGATTAAGGGTGAGAAACTCTCGTACCTTGGCCTCTCTAAATTCTTAGGGAAAGAAACACCCCAAGAAGGCCTCCTAAAAACACGTCCAACTCACAGGTGGTACTCCCTCAACTCTAACCTTCTTCCATTGGTCAAACCAAGTCCTAGCAACATTCTTCAGTTTATATGTAACTAGTTCTACTCGTTCAGCATCGACAACATGTATAACCTCAAATACCTTTTCCAGTTCCTCAACGAAACTTTATGGATCCTCAGTAGTGCTTGAACCAGTGAAACTTGGAGGATTCACCCTCAAGAACTCTCGGATCCTCGAAGTATTAGCCACTTCCTGTCTATCTCCTCTTTGTTTCCCAACCTGGTTAGTCATAACTTGGCTCAACATTCGAATCACTTTCTTGAACTCAGCATTCGGACTTCTCCTTGGGATTGCACTTGAGGTGCATTAGCTACCCCTTGCTCCTCAACTTTCCTTGTAGCAGGATGACCTCAGACAGCTCTTCGTGGAGGCATGATTAACTGAAAGACATTCACAAGCACAAATTAAAAGAAACTTTTTAGAGATCAAACTCTAACGCACGAAATGAGTGTGAAAAAAGTGGGGTAATTTCCTAAGTGTTGAAGCCTCCAAATTATAGATGTGGCGCGCTTCACCCCGATAACTAGGACTCTACAAACACAGCTTCATAGACTCCCTAGGACTCTTGAACTCTGTGCTCTGATACCAAGTTTGTCACACTCCGAGCCTACACCCTAGGTGGAACTGGCACTTGAGAACCATTGTTTTCCCCAAGCGAACCCTTGGTCTGGCTTAACTTATAGCGGAAGACTTAACTTAACAGAGATAAACCTATATAACTCAAGAATGTTAATAAGAAAGCATTCAACTAGACAATAAGGCAAACTCAAGTCTTTAAACAACATATGAAATGAATAAGACTAAAGAACTACAACTCTCCATCTATGAAGCCTCTAAACAATAAGGGATGTCGGGACAAGACCCCTAATCATCCTAACAATTGAAAAACTAGAAAGCAAAGTAAAAGGAGTCATTCAGAAAGTAAGGAGGCTCACCAACTGACTTTGAGTGCTCAACTGGATCAATGAGGCGTTGGATGCTGATCCTGGTTACCTGTATCTGCATCATAAAATGATGTAGACCAAATGGCATCAGTACATTGAATATATAAGTATGCGAGGGGAAAACTTAACATAACATAAGCTTGAAAGGAACCGGAAAGGAACACTTACCTTGGCTTCACTCAACTCATGAATAACTCAACTCAAATTCAAGTAAAAACAACGATAAATGTGCAGTTTATACAAAGCATTTAAAATAGTAAATGACAACTCAATGTATTAAAGAAATACAAGAGAAACTATGTTTACTCATATAGTAAAGTAATATAATACTATGGAAGTTTCTCTAACCGACAACCACCACTATGAGCCTAAGTGATGATATATCATCTTGCCCACGTTGCAAGAACTGTCTTATACTTTGCCTTCATATAGGATGCCTTAACTAAGTGGATCCACTAGTCTATGTTTAAAAGCACTAAGGAGTCATCTAAAAAGTATGATACTTTCTACCCATAATGGCTACATGATTTATGGAGACTTGAGTTATTATGAACTCGCGTCTCCATATCGGTGCTCAATACTACTCCCAAAATGTACTGGATGAGTTTGAGATTTGGACTCATTTAGGGCTTTATTTGTATAGGTTTAGTGTCCTAAAATGTTTGTTTTTTGCTAATAACTGATGTAAAATTCTTGATTTCCAGGTACATGGATTAAGGAACAATGCAAGGACACTAATGTGCAAAAAGGAACGAAGTACGCTGAAAGAACGAAGTACATGGATTAGTTATAATTGAATCTACTTACTTTTAGTTTTGGTTTGTGTGTTGTTGTTTTGAAAAAATGAAATGAGTGAACGAAAGCAATGGTATCCAAGTGGGCCACCAAGATGACATCGGAAACCTCAACAATGTCAATGAGCCTAATGTCAATGACCCTTCTCTAATGGGTGGAATTGGTGCCATTCTCTTGCCTTCGGTTGAAGAGAACGTTGTGTTCCACATTACAAGTACCATGTTCCAGCTCTTGCAATTGAAAGGGTTGTTTGGTGGATTGACACAAGAGAATCCCCATGAGCATTTTAGAAACTTTGTTGATGTTTGCTGGTCGTTCTCCTTCAAGAACATATTCCACGAGTCGGTCCAGTTGAGGTAGTTCCCCTTTTCTTTAATGGGAGAAACATGTAAGTGGTTGGCTGAGTTGCCAAGAGAATATATCACTTAATGGGAAGAGCTTGTTACCGCTTTTCAAGTGTGATTTTTCCCTCCTTCGAAGATGATGACATTTTGGGACAGCATCCAAAGCTTCAAGCGTTTTGAGGGCCTGCCGATTCTCGAGACTTGGATACTATTCAAGAAGTTGGTGTTGTAATGCCAAACTCATGGATTACCCAACAACGTTTTGCTGCAGTATTTTTACCAAAGCCTTGATTCGGTGAACAAGGTTGTATCTGACCAACTTTCTCCGGGAGGTTAAATGCAACAACCTTAAGTTATAGCAGCCTAGATTTTGGATGGTATGACCAGAATTAATCGGGCTTGGTACACCCACGAAGATCAGGTCTCCCCTCTCACGTTTGAATTGACCAAGGAGCAGCTTGAGAAAGACCAAGAGAGGGACCAAAACATGGCAAAGATCATGACACAACTTCACATTTTGTCCAAAAATGTCATGGGAGCTGGTGCTAGAAGTGTCAATACTGTGGGTGTTGGGTGTGTAAACCCCGATGAGGCCAAATTTGAAGCCTTGTACAACGAAGAGGTGAATTTCCTAGCCAACCAAAGAGGTGGTTATCGTACAAACTACCCGAGGCAGGGTGGTAACCAAGGTTGGAGCGGAGATGAACGTTGGAAGGATCGTGATAGAGAGTGGAGGGATTGTAACCCCACTTGGAAAGAGAGAGGCGGGGAGAAGGACAGATATGTTCCTCCCCACGAGTTCCAAAAGCCCAAGGATTCCGACAGTGGCTGGTCTGAAGATATGTTGTCTCATATTCTCAACAAGATTGAGGGGTCGGACAAGATTTTGAAATAGATGGAGGAAAATTTTTCGACCCTTAGCCAAACGGTTACCTCTCATTCCGTCTCTATTAAATAGTTGGAGACCCAGATGGGCCATATTTTATCTCCTTTGAACCTAAGACAATAAGGGAGGTTGCCTACTGACACAATGTCCAACCCCAAGAATGAAGTTTTAGTGAGGACTTGTGTTGTGCCAAGACGTTAACTAAGGCGCTGCTTGGGAGGCAACCCAAGTTTTATTTGCTTTCTTGTTTTGAATTTGAAATAATGGTGTTGATTGTGCAGGTTAAAGTGTGGAATGTGTTTCAAAATTGCAGATTGGTAAGCTAAATGTCCAGTCGGCGAGCCCGACTTGGACCACCGTTGGACTCAAGAAATTCTAAGGTTGGAGTCTCTAAAACTCAGCGAGCCCAGGAGTAAATCGGTGTATCGCCGAACAGGTCAGTGACTGCGACTTTGTCCGCCATTTAGACCCCCATATTAACTGGAGGTCCTGTAAAACTCGGTGAGGTAAGATCCCACTTGGCGTGTCGCCAAGCAAAACTAATGCCATCGAATGGGCGAGAACTGGACGGTTTTAAAGGCCCAAGGTTTAAACTTTCAAACTCTTTCACATTCCCTCACTTTTTAACTTCCCAAACTCACACCTGCACTATATTTTCCCATATTTTTGTGATATTATCGCTTTTTAGTCATTGATTATGTGTTCGGAGTTAGATTTCTTTGCCGCCTAGGTTTTCAAAGTATTTATTCGGCATTTCAGGTTGGTTTTTTGAACCTCAAACTTATATTTAGCGATTAATATCTTTTGCGATTATTTATAGCTTAGTGATGGGTGATGGGCCTCTCTAATCTGTAATTTTGTGCTTCTGTGCCTATTTTAATTTGAATAGCATGCCTACAATGCCATATTGTTGACTTCCCAAAATTTCGTGCTTAAAATTGAGCAAAATCTTGTTGGCTTGTGCTAATTTGGTGTTGGATCTAGTCGGGTGCAGTCTGAGTAACTCGCATTTGTGTGAAATGACGTGTTTTGCCCAGTGATGGAGTGGTTGACGTCATTCTTAAGGGATTAAGTCGTCAAATGGCCAAATTTGGCTAAACCGGGAGAAGTCTAAGTATCCCGGGGGCATGGGTGTAATGGGTTTTAGTCTGATTGAACTAGTGTATACTTTGATTTTGTTTTTAGGGATTGCGAGGTTGAATTTGGAAGATGGGGTTGAAAGTAGGCACGTTGGGCAATTTGGCGAGTTGGGTCAAGCTCGGCGATTCGATGAATACCCCTATATCACCTTTAATTTCATGCTTAAATTGAGTTTGGGTACTGTAACTTTTGGCGAGAAACTTGAGTTTGCCGAGTGCACTCGGTGACTCTCCGAAAGTTTTTCTTGATCGCCCTTTCTGCGCCCCTAATCCTTAAAATGCACTGTATCTTTCGACGGGCTGGTCCTTGCTCGCCGAGAGGCCCATCCCATCATCGACATGCCAATTTTTTCTGAGAATTTTTTAGCCAATCCTTTCGGCGATCCCGACCTAGCTCACCAAAGTGATTCGGCGACTCGCCGATCGGTTCGGTGAGTCTGTATGCAACTGTGTTTCTACACATTTGCTTGAATTGTTTCTCACTTTACATAATGTGTTTGCAGATATGGCTAGACCAAAAGTGGCTTGTAGAGATATGTTGCCCCACAGAGGGCCAAGGGGATCAAAATAAATGATGATGCAGCTGCATCCCAGGTAAAGGCTACCAAACTTCCCACCACCAGTGGGAAGGGTAAAAGAAAAGGCAAAGTACCTGCTCCTACATCACCGGAGGCCAGCTCCGATAGTGATGGAATCTATGCCACTCACCTCACCATTTTTTAGAGTAAGGGTGAGTACCAAGATCCTCGGGCTACCAATTTTGAGCCTGAGGATGATGAGCTACTAGCATCCCAGAGGGCGGAGCTGTGATCTAAGAGGATGAATGATCCATCTAGAATTAGGACTCCCCAGGCCACAACTACTTCTTCTGCTCCAGTACATGTTGTGGTCCTAGCACCACCGGTACAAAGTCCTCCTCCCCGGTCTATGAACAGACTAAAGACTGGGGGGTTGAGGACCATCATAGAGGAAAAGAGGTTGTCCACTGATGGAGTCATTGACAGATATCCGGAGATCATGAGTTGCCTAAGGTCGCACAACTTCCAGTTGTTCACTTGACCCCGAGGTCCTTATGTTCCAAATTGGGTCCGGGAGTTCTACACAACCTATGGAGCCCTGGTACCACAAGGGAAGAAGCCGACAGCCAAATTCAAGTAGGTTGACTATGTGTTTGTCAAAGGAAAAAAGGTGCAGTGTGATTATGTTGCCATCAATGCAATCCTAGAATGTTCAATGAGACTTGAGGATGATTGTCAATACAAGATCAGGAAAAAACCATTGGAAAACATGAAGAAGTGGTTGGCTCCTCTGATATTAGATGGTACTACCAAGTGGTAAGAAGGACCTTAATATAGCAGCAAGGTTCTAGTTTGGCTTCATCAGTAGTACCATCATGCTATCCCCGAATGAGTCGATTCTCTACCATGCCAAAGCAGCCTATCTTGGTTGCATCATTAATGGGACCCGGTTGAACTTGGGGATGATTATTGCACAGGAGATGCTTATGAGGGCCAAGCCAAGACAAACGTCCCTTCCATTCTCGGTGTTGATTACCAAGTTGTGCAGATAAGCACGGGTTCCTAAAAATGAGAAGAAGGATGTTGAAGTGATTCCCACATCTTCTACCAACATCCATAAGATTGAGGCAGAGTACTTGAAAGATGATGCCGAGAAGAAGAAGGCAGCCCCGGTGGACTCATCCCCGATTGTTGATGTTTAGACACTACCTGCAGAGGCAATATTGCCTACTTCGGCCCCTGGGCCTTCAGGTATATCTAGAACTGCCTCTTCCATGACGCCTAATTCCTCTGCAGCTCCCTTGCCTCCTAGGTTTAGTGCTACTTCTGCCCAACCTCCACTTACCCAGGCTGCACTACTACGAATAGGGCAACTAGCCCATTCTGCTTATAGACGTGCCTCCAGACTTGAGGCCACTATTGCTAGCATGATCGAGAGGGCCCTTGCCAATGCTGTAACATCTCTAAGTTCTTCTATTGATGCCCTTGCGGCACGTATAGTGGTGTGTGAGCAAGGCCAAGGGCCACCGATGAGGTGACGGCTTTGAAGACAGCCATTACTGAGCTGAGGAGAGATGTGGACCAGTTGATGTCCACCGACATGTCGATGATTTTTGGGACAGTAGAGATCCCTCATGTGCCAGTTGATCCAGATGTACCTCCGGCTACCACTGGAGATGAGGTTCGAGTTGATGAGGTAGCCGTTGCTGAGTCTGAGGCTGAGACTGATGAGGAGCAGTTTGGTGTTGATGAGGAGGCTTCTTATGAGGGTCTTACGGAGGTTGAGGAGGCCATGGTAGATGCAGTTGTGGAGACCTCTTTGGCATACACACCCTTGGCTACCCCCAGTGGAGCTGGTATTGTTGATGTGACACTGGGCACTAATGTCCCGACAGACGGAGTGACTTCTTTTTACCTCCCTATCTGTCTTCTTTTATTGATTTTTGGATGTTTTATTGCATTGAGGACAAATTGCTTTTTGTTGTGGTGGGGTGAGGTATTTCCATACCTACCTCTTGTGATTATGACTTTTGTGTATATATTGTATTTTCGCACTGTGTTGTGGATATTTGAGCTTGTGGCTCCTTGTTTTAATTGAAAGTGGTTTTTGGACCCTTCTAAAAAAAATTCCACTCCTCTTGATTGTGTTTAATTGTGGTTGTTCTTGTGCAAATTTGAGTATCGGTTATGATCAATACCGATGACTTGAATGGTGCTCTCAATCGAACAAACATGAATGTGTGGCTACGATGAGGCCAAATTAAATTGCATAGATAATATGTGAACTTTTTGCATCTCGTTGTGACTAGCCAGTTATCGAATTGAGTTTCTTGTGATGAACATTGCACACTAGCAAAAGTATGTTGTCTTGTTTTACATTGTTGTTAATGCCTTGTGTGATGAGTTTACCGTGAACCATGTGTGATGACACCTAGAATTTTTCCCATTGCTATTTTTCTTCCATACCTGACACAACCCTAAATCAATACTCATAACTCATAAGGAACCTTCATTAGTCCCCGTATTACCATTAATTATAGAAATAACAAGAAAAAAGGTGGAAAAATAATGAGAATATCATATTAATATTAAAAGATCAAAATTTGTATGCTTATCTATTTCAAATTTGTATGCTTATCTATTTGTATGTTTTTTGATACATAATTTGTATTTCTTATTTGTTTTGAATACACATTTACACCTAAATACAATTTAGATGATGTGATACAAATTGTATATTAAAGCTAATACAATTTCTAATATAATTAAGTTCAATATACATTTTTTACTTTGTAATCTGTTTGGGATACAAACAGTGAATGATTGAATAGTTTTGATTTTTTGTATGTTGGATGATTGGAATACATAATAATTTGGAATCATATTTAGTTGATGTTCAATAAATTAGACATTGAATATAATATATTTTTGGAATACATAACATATAAGAAATGCTTTTTTTTTAATCATGGAATACAATTTTCTTTTGAAATACAAATATTGATTGTTACTATGATTGCAAATTTGTATGTTTTGATGACTAGAATACAAATATTGTTGGAATTTAAAGAAAAATATACGTTTTTGAAAAATATGCAAACCAATGTTGTATCTTTTCTGAATGAACACGAGTTTACATAAATATATGGATACAAATATGCTTCTTAAATAACTATAAATCTATTGACATACCTATTGGATGAATAAAAACTAATAAAAATAATATAAATGTGTTTATACAAATACAAACATGAAAATTATAATGAATACAAATATACATATCATATTGGAATGAATACAATTTAAGAAAGGATAGAAGATTCTTTAAAAAAAAAATACAATTACATTGTGAAAGAAATAAATGGACACAAATATGGTTCTTAAAGAAGTGAATATCAATTTGGCATACATATTTGAATGAATACAAACTAATAAAGAAATATAAGTTTCATCATACAAACTACAACATGAAAACTAGGATGAATACAAATACATGTTTGATGTTCAGGAAGTTGTTCTTCCTCAATTAGATCTTCATCATATTTTTCGACTTCGGTAGACGAAGTACCTATAATGTTCCTTTTCTCGATGATGTTGCTATTTGGAACTTGGGGGAGATTTTGCTTGCAGATAGGATTATGTAGATGCTTATATCTCATTGAATCAAACATTATAGTGACAGCCATATGCTTTCCCCAAACCTAAAACCCTATAAACAAAATTCAATATTATTATATATGAACTTATAAAAAACAAACAATATATGATATATGAATGCTAATGTAGATTACTACAATCTACTATATCTCGAATATGAAAGCAAATCACACAAAAAATCGAACATTAAGGTTTAAAAGACGAAAAATTGAACTAAATAAAAGAGGAAAATCTCATAAGATACTTGGTGACAATGTATTTACCTTTATGTGAATGAAAAATCTTTTGAAAGAATTGTGAGATTTCTTAGCAAATTGGATGAAATTGGAAGAGATGATTTTCATAGAAAAGGAGATGAGAGAACAATGGTGAAGAACGCAAGAGAGAGAAAGGATGAATTTTGTGTAAAAACCTAGAAAGTAGAACCGTCAATATGGGCTAGGCCTGTAGGGCCGGCCTGGCCTAACCCGTGATTTGATAGGGTTGAGATACGATTTTTGGAGGCCATTTAAGAAAAAGGGCTTTTTAGCCCGGCCTGAATAAGCCTGCCAATTTGAGGGGCTTGAGAAATATGGATAGGGTCGGCCCGTGGGCTAAATAAAAATTAATTAAAAATAAAAATAAAATAGCGTATTAAAAATAGCAAGAGTCTAAACTCAAAATCTATTAAAATTTTGAAATATTACAATTTTAATATAAACTATGTTTATAAAATATGTACTACATAAAATAAAATTTTCTTAAAATTTCTAGGGAATCACTACATAGGTCATAACCTATGGAATGTTGTCGTAGTTTTTGTTTTTTATTGTGATCATTGGTAAACAATTAGGTTAATATTTCTATTTATGCTTTTACTTGAAATCAAACTTAATAAATATTATAAAGATAATTTTATTTGTGAATTTGATTAACAAGTAGTAACACGAACACCATGTAATATTGTCTTGTCGATATTTATGATAATATTTTTAAATTATAATTTAATTTTAAAAATTATAAAAAATATACTTTAAAAAAAAGGTTGGTTCGGCAAAGCCGTAGCCCACATACTTGTGGGCTAGCCGACCATTTTATGGACCACACCAAAAATGGGCTAGCCTAGCCTGGCCTGTAAAATTTCAAAAGCTTGTATGGGTTAGCCCGGATGGGGTGGGCCAGCCCATATTGACAGCTCTACTAGAAAGAGGTGAAAGTGGCAAATAGGGATTTTTTTTCTTTTTCATCAGGTAGTAGGGTAAAACTGAGTCGAATATGGGACTGATTTGAGAAATAAAAGGAAAAGAAATTAATCATGTTAGGATAAATTATATTTGCTAAAATATTGACTTGTTGACACTTTTAATAATTATTTTAAAGTGTACATGTTTTTAATAATTATGTTAGGGATTTTGACTAGTTCGCTAATTTTCCCTATATATATATGAGTATTCATTTCTCTTTAAACTAAAGTATCATATATATCACTAAAGTAGTATCAAGTTTTCCATACTTTCTAACCTCAACTTAGCTCACAAGTTGTTACTTTTTTATATGTTTTGATTTTTATTGTCACGCCCCAAGTCTACACCCTCGGTGTGGCCGGCACTCGAGAACTATTGATGGTCCCCAAGCGAACCCTTGGCATGACTCAATACTCAGCGCAAGATTTACTCAACAATATATGAACTCAAAAGTAAAGGTTTACTCATAAAGTCTCGCAAACCAACTTAACTGAAAGTATATAAATAAACACGAACGTTTAAATTGAGTCTTGAAACATCAACAACACAATAGAAGAGAGTCCTCAAAACACTAAGGTCTATGAAGCCTCTAATAACTCTGATGGACATCGGGACAAGACCCACGACATCCTAACAAAATAAAACTGAAAAGTAAATAGGAATCTTCCGAAAACAAGGAGGCTTACTAAGCAAATCTACAACTCAACATGATCAACGGAGCGCTAGTTGATGGTCTTGAATACCTGTATCTGCATCATTTCATGATGCAGACCAAATGGCATCAGTACATTAAATGTAAAAGCATGTAAGGGGAATGTTGGACATAACCTGCAAGCTTGAACTAATAAAAGGGGAAAACATACTCACCTCAACTCAAGGATGCTCAACTCAATAAGAAATCAACAATAAAGGTGCAGTTTATATAAAGCTTTTAAAACGGTAGATAATGACTCAATGTATTTAAAAATACAATAATCACTCTTTACTCTTATTTGGGAGATTGTCTAACCGACAACCATCACTATGATCTATGTGATGATACAACGTCTCGCCCACACTTCCAGAATTGTCTTATACCTTGTCTGAGTGTAGGACATTCTCAACTAAGTGTATCCACTAAGATATGCTTAAAAGCAATAAGAAATCATCTAAAAAGTATGACCATTTACCTATGTTGGCATACATGGTTTATGAGGACTTTGAGTTGTCTGAACTCATTCCCATATCGGTGCTCAATACTACTCCTAATAATATAACTCATGCTCATATGTTAAAAATGTTTCCTCATCCTGAACTTTGAGATTAGTACTCAACAGGTTCTCTTAAAAGATATAGTGCTCAGAAACTCCCCATGAACTCATTCGAAAATCAAGGTTTCCTCTTATTTTAAATGTAAAAGTATTTACTCTTGGGAATACTTAGTTCCCATATATTCATTTTGAAAAATGAAAATCAACTCTCCTTATCCTCATACTGAAGTACTCAAGTCTTAAAACAAGTTTTGAAAGTTTGCAAAAAGACTTCTCAAATGACTCAAAAGAACTTCCTCGAACATTAATCCTAACTCTATCTTGAATTTGAATCATGAATTCAAGAATTATGACTTGGATATGCATGATCTCTCAAGGATTACTGAAGATTTTAAGTGTGGATATCTAGAAGAGAACATGGGTACGATTCGAGGGAACACACATGGAAAGAAGGTTGGAAGGGTAGGGGACCTAGTGACCCTAGTGCACTGAGTGGCTCGAGGCGCCAACCCCTAAACTACTGAAGGTGGTTTGGGGCGCACTAAGTGGCGTGGCGCCCCACACCTATTCTAGCTTTTTGACGAATTTTGTTTCTACAATTTCATGTCTAACTCCTGTAGAATCGAACAATTTCCCTCAAACTCTTTTGGATTGTTAGACCCAACATAAACACAACGAAATGCACTAAAAATTACTCAAGAACAATACTCAAACACAAGATCCTCATCTCAAGAACTCAATGAAACCTCATATTAAAGAATGAAGCATAAACTTCAAGAGACTCATCAAGAAACTCAATATACCCAATCTTATTAATGAAATTCTCAAAAGAAACTCATGATTGGCGTGTGGGTGATCAAACCCAACACTATGAAAACTTACATACTTTGAAAGAAACGAGTTCTTGATGGAAAACCCTCAAAGCTCGCAACAATCTTGATTGTTCTTCCTTTTCTCCTCTTAAACTTCTCTCAACAAAACCCTAAGCTCTTTTGGAATGAGTAAAACTGATTCCAATCAGTTTAGACCCTAAAAGGGTGAAGAAAACGTCTAAGGCTTGAGGGGTAAAGAAAATACCAAAATACCCCTCCTTAATTCGAATGAATTTCCTTAACTGGACATGCTGAACTCAAATTGGCATATCTCCTTCATCTGAACTCAGAATTTAGCAAACTCGATGGCGTTCGAAAGAGGAATCAAAGAACTTTCATTTAATACCTTATGGTTGTTTGAAATTGATCCAAAACTCATGATTGAAGAATAGCTTACAAAATTCTCAATTTAGCTATTTCTAGTTCAACTCTTTCTAATTTTATCTCTTTCTAAGACCCAGGTGTTACATTTATTTTATAAAATAGGTGAAGACCAATAAATACACTATTTAAAATTAATCACTTGCAATATAAAAATTCAATTGTGTTTTTAAGGATAAATGTGTAGCACATTCCCAAAAAATTATATATAAGTAGATTTACTCAATTAAATAAACTTAATAGGCTTGACCTTAAAAGGACCTAAGGGTGGCCTAGTGCAGGGGCGAATTTATATATAGAAAATGGGTCACTGGAACTCTTGGTCATCCGACAAAACTTGATATATTACTTGTATAATTTTTCATATATATCAAATATCAACTGAAGGAACCCATGATCACAAATTATTGGTTTAAGTATTCGTTTTTGTAACATCCCAAAAAAATTCTAAGTTAAGACTCGAGTCATTCTTTTTGGTGAATAAAATTTATACCGAGTGATTCTAAATTTTCTTAGATGTTAAGGTCTCTAAAATTCCCTAGCATAAAGTCAAGTTGAAAACTTTCCTTCCAATTGAGTTTCACAATGAGATTTTCTTGGGCTAACTTCAGTCAACCATATCTTTTAGAACATACAGAATTAGGTGGCCGATGAGCTATCAAATCGAAGGTCTCTAAGTTCTCTTTCCAACACCACCAAGTTTGCTAAATTTTGAAATCCGAGTAAAAAGTAATGCCCGTTTGAGTGAAGCCTCTCCATTTAAGGATTTCCATCCATTTTAGGAAAGGGTATTTTGGTCTTTTCCTTTTCCCCACTTGTCTCAACACATTTTTTTCTGACCCAATTAAGGTTATAATCATATTCTAAATACCAATTCACTTTGAAAACACTTAGGGTTCTTAGAGCAAGGTTTCAATAGGAGAAAAGCAACATTTCCAAGCGTTCTTCAAGATTCATTGATTTTCTCCAAGAACATGGTTCTTTCCAGGTATGTGAGGTTTCCCAAAGTGATGGATTTTTTCTTCTTCATGCCAATCATGTAGTTCTTCCATTAATTTATTCATGAAATCATTTATGTGAAGATTATTGGGTAGTTCTTGAGTTTAACCTCATTCTTTATCAATAGAGGTTTTGAGTTCTTGAGGTGAGGGTCTTGCGAATGAGTGGTGTTTCTTGGTAGAATTTGAGTTAGATTTCGATGATTTTATGTTGGTTTAATGAATCAAAGAGTTTTTGGAAGAAACCAATCGATTATTGACGAGTTACGACCCAAAATTTAAGAAGAAAATTCATCAGATTTATGGGTCCAGGTTGGGGCAATGCGCCCCCATAGCGCCAAGAGGGCTGGGGCAATGCTCCAGCAATGCGCCTTAAAGTACTCCCAGTATTTTGGGGGATGGCACGACGTGCCACCACTAAGCTAGAGTCGTCCGGCCTTTTTCTTCTTCGTTCTTCATTCTGTATGTGTTCTTTTGAATCGTGTCTTCGTTCTTTCCTTGATATTCAGTCTTAAAGTCTTTATCAATCATTGAAAGATCCTACATATCCTAATCATATCTCTTAAATTACATTTCAAATTAAAGAGGAATTAAGAGAAAAGTTCAAGAGGGTCCTTTGAGTCAAATTTGAGAATTCTTTTGAAATCTATCATAGTTTTGAACTAAGTCTTGAGTAAAAGAGTATCAGAATGAGAAGAGTTGCATTCATGAGTCTACATTGTATTGAGATCCTTGAGTCAAGTCGTCCATGCCCATAATACCGCATAAACTCTATGAATTGAGTATTATTGAGAGGAGTAGTATCGTTAAGTTCTGAGTTCCAAGTTCTTGAGTCCTTGAGTTATTGAGTTCTGAGTACTAAGTTTCCATACTTCTATTAAGATCCCTGAGTTGAATTGTTCGTGACCATAATTTTTCATGAACCCTATGAAATGAGTTATAAATCTTGAGAATCTTTTTAAAGCCAACACTTGAGTTTTAACTGAGTTTTTGAGGAAGTAAAGATGAGTTTTGAGTAAGAGTTTCTAAAACATGATTGGTATGGCAATCAAGTATGTCATCAATGTTTAAGCAGTATGGTATCTAGATATACCATCAATGTTTATGCAGTATGATTTCTCAAGTCATCAATGATCACATTACCTTATGATTTTGATATATTTTTTGAGAAAGCGTTTTCATGTATGAATTGAGTAAGAGTATAAGGGAACTAAGTTCCCCAAAGGTATTAATTTTTACATTGATAAAAGGAAAATTTTGTTTTCTAAATTAGTTATGAGTTCAAAATATATTTCAAGAGCAGTTACCTCTTTTAAGATGATAGTTTGAGCAATTATCTCAAACCAGAGAAAGAGTATGTTTTTAAACATTGAGCATGAATATATATTATTGGGAGTAGTACTGAGGACCGATATGAGGATGAGTTCAGACAACTCACATTCCTCATAAATCGTGTATACCAACATGGGTACAAGATCATACTTTTTAGATGAATCCTAAGTATATTCGGGCACAGCTTAGTGGATCCACTTAGCCAAGGAGTACTATACCCCGACAAGGTATAGGACAATTCTGGCAGCGTGGGCGAGACAATGTATCATCATGTAGCTCATTATGAAGGTTGTCGGTTAGAGAATCTCCCAAATAAGAGTAAAAAGTATTTTATTGTATTTTTATACAACATTGAGTTTTATCTCCTGTTTTATAATGTTTTTAAATATTGTATCTATCATGTTTGCTTTGTATTGAGTTGAATAGAGGTGAGTATTTCTTCGAGCCTTGTCGGTTAAGTAAGATATTGCTTTCAGTCATTCAAGCTAGATATTAGTTTACTCTAACCTTATCACATACTTGTACATTCAATGTATTGATGTCATTCAACCTGCATCATTTTATGATGCAGATACAGGTGTTCAGGATCATGAACAGGCATTTCATTGAGGTCATTTGACATTCTAGTCAGCTTTGGTGAGCCTTATTATATTTCAGATGACTTCACCTTTACCTTACAGTTAGTAGTTTTCAGATGTCGTGGGTCATTTCCCGATATCCTTTTGTAATAGTAGAGGCTTCATAGATAGATAGAGGTGAGGAGTTTTTCAGTATTTACTTTCTTTGAGTTGTTTTACAAACTATAAGTATTCTCATTGAGTATTGTTTATATTAAAAAAATTAAGTTGATTATTTGAGTTTAATGAATTTAATTCAGTTTTAAGCTTATGTATGGTTGAGTTAGTCTTCTGCTTGTACTCATCTAGGATGAGGGTTTGCTTTGGGACCAGCAATGGTTCTTGAGTGTCAGCCACGTCCAGGGTGTAGACTCGAGTCGTGACAATTTTCCACTGTGAGGTTGAGGGATCAATTCTAAGTTGCTTCTTTATATTTCCTTCCTTTTAAGCTCAAAAAGCAGCAATATTGGTTTTTTCTTCTTCTTTTTTTTACACAAAAAAAAAATCTAAAAGTAGGTTCCATTGCAAACATTTTATTTCACTAAAAACACAAAGTCATGCTCAAACTTTCCAGCCAAACAAACCCACGTTCATTCGTTCATTACTTCCTTTTTGTTCCTTCAACTAAAATCACCATTCTTAGTATGCAAACTAGTAAAATCAATTATAATAGGTTAGATCTTATCTTCGTGTAATGGTCAGCGGCGGCTCAAACACGTAAGTGGTCTAAGGAAATATCAAACGGAGGCCTTAATTTTTAAAAATATTAATATTATTTTTATAAAGTCTACTCTAGTGGGGCCTCTTAAGCAGCCTAAGTGACCGCTTTTGCGACCATCGCTGGTAGTTAAATCCCAAACTCAGTTCATTATTAACATTCTAAATTCAATTTCTTGATCTCTGGAGGTTCATTTGAGCTATGGTTTGGTGCTTCTTGTTGAGAATTGTCAAGGTTGTGTATTGGGACCATCTGGATTGCGTTGGGGGCTCGTCTAGGAGGTAAATTCTTGTCCCAAAAAAACCCTTCTTCCCTTGTTAATGGTGAATATTGATTCTTAATCTTGTATGAATTGTTTGGTGGCCAATGTAAGGCTCAGATTGTGCCCGTTTTTAGGGTACAAGTCCCTTGAGCCGAATGAGACTAATTGACATAGTCAATTTTAGGATTCCTGATGTGGGTCCCATAATATTATTTTTACTCATTTTTAGTCCCATCTTCAATTATAACAATTTTGATGTCAAAACATTTGTATTGACGTATTGATTAGTTATTTGATAGAGTAGCAACAATTAGAGGCGGTTCGGAAGGGTAAAGCTCTGGTTTAGTGGATTTGCAGTACACGCAGTCGGTTTTTGAGGTACGTTATGGCTTAATGATCTTAGATTGAGCTCGTGTTGGTTCTTACACGTTGATTAGCTAGTTTCGTGAAGGTTTTCTAGTTTGTATCATGTTAGCTGATATAATTTACGTCTTAGCTTTTTTTCCAGTAGATTCCAAGTAATTGAGCATGTCTACCTTATGTGCAATGTTGTATCATGCTATATTGTAGCTAATTGCTTGGTTGTATTGATATTGGTGGCTTGTTGTTGTCCTTAGCCTAGGCGTAGGCTAGTGATTTCCTTTGACGTGCATTTTGGAGTTGTTATGCCTTAGTGTTTCCCCTCATTAATTGCACAAGTAATACTAAAGCAGTTAAAATACTACATTGCATACATAAAAAATAAACAACCATCACCTGCCTCGAATTTAGCCTTGAAAACTCTAAAGAACTCGAGCTTTCCTTTTCTGCATTGTCTTGGCTTGTTCTTGGTCTAAAACAATGAAATAACACATCAATCAATGACTAATGGCCTAACAATACTTGGATTATACTCAAATACTAACTCTAGGCCAATTTCATGATCATTCCACCGAGTCAGAACTTTTTCCCATCATTAATTCAAGTTAAAACCCTCCCCCAAGAGTAACACTCTAGATTCCAAGGATCAAGAATCGAATTACAAGTTAAGGGAGTAGTTAAACAGCTTACCTTTATAATAATAATGATGGAAAACATGTGAAAATGCCCTAAGTCACCTCTGCGATTTCCCAAAATGAGATAGCCAAATAATGATCGGTTTTGGGACTTCTCCGCACAAAAACCCAACTTACATCGCTTTATCGGCCCAACCTGCTATAGCATCCCCACCATCACCTCACACAGATTCCATATGAGACTTGCCTAGCCTAATATTTTCAAGTTACTACTCAAAATGTTTTCTAGCCCAAATCTTTCACCGTCTGTCTAACCATAATGACCATACATGGTCATTACAATAGATACCAATTTACTCAGCGCTCGTCCCCGAGAGGTCAAACAAAAAAAGTTGTGCTAATAAGAGTGGAAAAAATGTAGCACCTGCATCCTCGACCATGTGAGGATACTTGTCCCACATATCCCTCTTGGTCTCCTTGGTAGCCTCCTCAACCGGACGATGTTTCCACTAAACCTTTACTAATTTGATTTCTTTTGTTCTCAACTTCCAGACATCCCGATCAAGAATTGCAACTAGTTCCTCCTCATACTTCAAATCCTTCTCTAGTACTATCAAGTCCTACTTAAAGATATAGTATCCATCCCCATGGTACTTCTTTAGAATAAACACATGAAAAACTAGATGAACACCATATAAATTGGGTGGTGGTGCTAACATGTAAGCCATTGTCCCCTTCTCGCCAAATCTCATCACCCTTTTTCATTGGTGACCCCTTCAACAAAAATTGTTCACTAACCTAAAAGGTCATGTCTCTTTCTTGGTTTGGATGTTCCTTACCTTCTGTTGAGCTTCCCTTACCAAATTCATCCCCAAATGTTTTACATCACCCATCTTAAACCACCCTATGGGCGATCCGCATAGTACCACCTCAAAAATTTCTAAGCCAGCTAAGACCCAAACCATTCTTCATATGCGTATAAGGTAGTATCGACTGATTCTTAATTGTGCATAGGTGTTGAAGTCAATTCTTTAGTGTGAGAATATATTTGGAGATGAATTAAGGTCATAAGAATCCACTAGCACAAAGTTTGGTTTGAACCTTCCTTAGCGATCGAGTTCCGATATAAGATTTTACTTGGTTCAACTTCAAACAATCATATCTCTTAGAATATGAAGAGTCAGGTGGCCCATAACCTATCCAATTAAAGATATATAAATCTTATTTCCAACACCACAAAGTTTTCATCAATCAAAAGTTTTAGTAAAACGTCATGCCTATTTCAGTAAAGCCCTGTCAAGGACAAAAAATTAAATACAAACAAATTTGAGGAAAAAAATTAAAGACCACCCTATTTGGGGAATTTGTGTGAATGACTCGATTTAAATAGTTATCCTCCAAGCGACTATGTGTGCACTTGTCATAGAAAGGTTCAAAACTTTTGTCCTAATTGAGGGGTTTGTAATTGGAAAAACTACATAACTAAGCAAACATATACATAACCTAATGATACTTTAAAAAATTATCTCACATGGTTATACCTAGAGTTTTATAGAAGATATATCCTCTCTCTTCTTCTATGACTCACCACTCTCGTCCCTCTCTCCCCTCTCTATTTCTCTCCCTCTCTCTTTCCTATCACCTTTCACGTTCTCCTCTCTCCCCTTCTCTCTACAATTTACTGCATGAATCTTTCTTCCACTCCCTTTCTGTTATTTATATTAATATGAAACTCATTAAAAGTTTTACCTAAATCAATATTGTTGACCAATTATTTTATTGGATTAATATATATATATATATATATATCAAAAAATTATATTATGGATGTAACACCCCGCTACTAGAAAGACTTGGAATTAGAAAGAAACCGTTTTGGAAATAATCAAATTTGGAAAGTTTGACAAAGTTAAGTCAAGTATGAGTTTTTGGTAAACTTCAAACAACCATAACTCCTAGATCAGGATGAGTTAGGTGTTCTACAAGATACCGTAGGAAATATCTTTGAATTATCTTACCAAAGCCGCCGAGTTTGCACGATTTCGAGTTGGTATGAGGGAGATATGTCCATTTGAAGTTAGGTTCTCTAGATACAGAAAGTCAAAACCGGATTTTTGAAGGGTACTATGGTCTTTTCACTACCCAAATTAATTTATTTCGTTCTTGGTAATTACTTAGGGGTCTAAACTGAATTGGGTCAGTTTACGCACTCAAAGATTTCACGCTGGGGTTTAGAGAGAAGAACTCAAGAGAAAAGAGAAGAGGAAAGTCAAGATTTATCGTCTTCGTGGATAATTGATTGCGGATTTCGTCAAGGATTTGATCCTACGAGGTATGTGAGACTCTCATAACGTTGGGTTCATTCACCCACGTGCCAAACATGTTTATTTCAGCGTGAAGTCGTCCTAAAAAGATTGGAAGTTTGAATGTTTTTTATGTGTGTTCTTGAATTACTTTCGTTCCTGAATTTAGGTTGAGATTGAGGAGTTTCGTGAGGTTATAATGTTGTTTCCTTGAGTTATTTGAGTTAGATTACTGTGTAGATATACTGGGTATATGAATCTAAAGAGGAATTGAGAAAAAGAATCGAATTTAGGCGAATTGGGGTTAGAAAATGAAGAAGGAACAAGTCAGGCAAATCTGGGTAACAGGTTCGCGTCGCGGACCTGTTCTTCAGGATTGGAAAACTTTTCTCTGCATCGTGGAGCAGTCACGGACCCTTCTGCTTAAAATTTATTTTGCAACCAAATATTTAAATGCATCTCCGCATCGTGGACTTGCTTCCAGACAGTGATTTCTTGATCGTTTCTCATGTTTAACTATCCAAAAACACTCCTAAACATCATGAGATCTTTCTTATAACAAATCAGAATCTTTGAATCCATAAATTCAAATTCAAGGAAATTTAAGAGCCAAATCAAGAGAAGTTCATAGATTCTTCCAAAAGTCTTTGACAAATGTTTTAACTTTGTTTTAAGACCTGAGTTTTGAGTTGAGTAAAGAGTAAAGATTGAAGTTCATTTCTTAAAAAGAGTATATCAGGACTATGTGTTCCCAAAGAGTAAAATGTTTTTACATTTAAACAAGAAAGGAAACTGAGATTTCCAGAAAAGCCTTTGAGCTAGTTTTTAGTAAAGAGTAAATGATTTCACAATTAAGCAAGAGAGGAAACACTGATTTCCAAAAGAGCCTTCGGGCTAGTTTTAGAGTAATTATCTCAAACCACAGAGTTATGTTATTAAACATATGAGCTAGTATATTTTGGGAGTAGTATTGAGCATCGCTATTGGGGAGAGTTCAGACAACTCCCAGCTCCCATAAACCATGTAGCCACCAGGGTTTGAAAAGGGTCATACTTTTTAGATGATTCCTTATTGCTTTTTAGCATAGACTAGTGGATCCACTTAGTAGTCAAGTTCTATACCCTCGGCAAGGTATAGGACAGCCCTTGTAGCGTGAGGCAAAACACTGCATCATCACAATAGCTCTTAAGTGATGGTTGTCGGTAAGACAAACTCCCACATAAGTATTTTGTATTCTTATAGACACAGAGTTGATTGTATTTTTACATACAAAATGAGTTACTATTGTATTTCCAAATACACAGAGTTGTTATCCATGTTTTAAAAGCTTTTCTTTATATTGCATTTATATTATTACTTTATATTGAAATGAGTTAGTTGACTTGAGTTGAGCCCAGGTATGTTCTTTCATTTCCTTTCAAGTTTATGTCTTGTTTTAGAATTCCCATCGCATGCTCGTACATTCAATGTATTGATGCCATTTGGCCTGCATCGTTGTTATGATGCAGATACAGGTAACCAGGATAAGCAACCAGCCTTCGTTGATCCAATTGAGCATTCAGAGTCTTGTTGTGAGACTCCTTGCTTTTCGAAGGATCCCTATTTGCATTGCTTTACTACTTTTTCAGTTGTTAGGATGATCAAGGGTCTTGTCCCAACATCCCTCATAGTTTTAGAGGCTTCATAGACAATTGATTAGCTCATTTCTCTTTATCTTGTTATTGGCTTATGTTTTGAGACTTGAGTTGCCATCTTGACTAGTTGAATATTTCTTTTAAGACAATTTATGTTTATTTCATGAGTTCATCTTTTGAGACTATTTCCTTGCTATTTAAGTCTTCCACTGAGTAGTAAGCCAGGCCAAGGGTTCGCTTGGGGCCAGCAATGGCTCTTGAGTGCCAGTCCTGCCCAGGGTATAGGCTCGGGGCGTGACAAACTTGGTATCAGAGCACATAGTTCAAGAGTCCTAGGGAGTCTATGAAGTCGTGTTTGTAGAGTCCTAGTTATCGGTGTGAAGTGTGCCACATCTATAATTAGGAGGCTGCGACACTTAGGAATTTTCTCACTTCTTTCATACTCATTTTGTGCAATAAAGTTTATCTTTAAAAAGTTTCTTCTAACTCGCGCTTACGCGTGTCTTTCAGATCATGCCTCCACAAAGAGCTGTCAGAGATTGTCCCGCTAGAAGGAATGTTGAACCATAGGAACAAGGAGTACCTAAAGCACCAGAAGTGCAACGCCAAGGAGAGGTCACCAATGTTGAATTCAGTGAAGCTATCTGGATGCTAATTCATGTTGTGACCAAACAAGTTGGATAAAAAGAGAATCAACAGGAAAGGGCTGATACTTCAAGGATCCGTGAGTTCTTAAGGATGAATCTTCCAAGCTTCACTGGTTCAAGTGTCACAAAGTATCCAGAAAACTTTATTGAAGAGATTCAGAAGGTTTTTGAAATTATGCATATTACTGATACTAAGAGGGTGGAACCAGATGCATACCAAATAAAGGGTGTCACTAGAATCTGGTTTGATCAATGGAAGAATAATCGAGTTGAGGTATCACTTGTGAGTTGGGCTTGTTTTGAAGAGGCCTTCTTGGGGCATTTCTTTCCCCCAATAACTGAGAGAGGAAAAGGTACGAGAGTTCCTCACACCTAAGTAGGATTCTTTGAGCATTCTTGAGTATAGTCTGAAGTTCACCCAAGTTTCATGCTATGCTCCGGATATGGTTGCTGACATGAGAAGCGGGATGAGTTTGTTTGTTGTTGGATTATCTCGTCCGTCTAGTAGGGAAGGCAGGGCAACTATGCTGATAGGAGATATGGACATAGCAAGGCTGATGATCCATGTTAAACAGGTTGAGGAAGAGAAGCTGAAAGACAGAGAGGAGTTTTGAAATAAGAGAGCTAAGATAGGGAATAAGTCCAGGCAGTAGAAGAAAAATGACAACCGGTCATCTTTCCAATAGAAACAAAAGGGACATGCTCCATCATCTGCTAGTGCACCTACACCAAGGAACAAAGGTGAGTAGAATAGTTAGAATTCACAGGTTTCAGAGCTAGACCTGCCCATTCTCAAGGTAGTATGAAACAAGGGGGTAGTAAGCCTCATGCATGTGTTAAGTGTGGTAGGAGCCACTCAAGGATATGTCGTGATAGCTCCACTGGTTGCTTCAAGTCTGGTCAGAATGGTCATCTTATGAAAGAGTGTCCTTAAAACAGGCAGGGTAATGGTAATGGGGGCAATAGACCACAGTCTTCTTCAATTGCTCCACCAGGAAGGGTTGCATCTAGAGCAGCTACTTCAGGGGCAAGCGGAGGAGGAAACCGCATGTATGCTATTACGAGTCGCCAAGAACAAGAGGATTCTCCAGATGTTATCACTAGTATGATCTAATTCTTTAACTTTGATGTTATTCTTTTCTAGATCTAGGAGTGAGTTTATCTTTTATGACTCCGTATGTTGCGATGAATTTTCATGTTGAGTTAGACATGGTAGATTTTGATGTCATTCTAGGTATGGACTGTCTTAATGCCTGTTATGCCTCAGTTGATTGTAGAACTCAAGTTGTTAAGTCCAGTTTCCTAATAAGCCAGTTATAGAGTGGAAGAGTAGTTCAACAAAGCCTAAGGGTCGTTTTATTTCGTACCTTAAGGCGACAAAGTTAATTTCCAAGGGGTGTGTCTATCACTTAGTCTGAATTAATGACTTTAGTATTGAGATACCTCATATTCAGTCAGTTCCAGTAGTAAAAGAGTTTCCAGAAATCTTTTCAAATGATCTTCCCGGAATCCCTCCTTTGAGAGAAATAAACTTCAATATAGATATTATTCCCGATACTCGTCCTATCTCTATTTCAACATATAGAATGGCACCAGCAGAGTTGAAAGAGTTAAAGGAGTAGTTGAAAGATCTCCCAGAGAAAGGTTTTATTCGACCAAGTGTCTCACCTTGGGGCGCTCCGGTATTATTTGTGAGAAAGAAGGATGGTTCCCTTAGTCTGTGTATAGATTACCGTCATTTGAATAGGGTTACCATCAAGAATAAGTATCCTCTTTCAAGAATTGATGATCTCTTTGATCAACTTTAGGGTGCCACTTGTTTCTCTAAGATAGACCTCAAATCGGGCTATCATCCGTTAAGAGTAAGGGAATGTGATATTCCAAAGACAACATTCAGGACACGTTATGGTCATTATGAGTTTCTGGTCATGTCGTTCGGTTTAACTAATGCACATGCAGCATTCATGGAACTTATGAATAGAGTATTCAAGCCTTATTTTGATATGTTTGTTATCATTCATTGATGACGTACTAATCTATTCGAGGAATAAGAAAGAACACTCTAGTCATCTTAGAGCAGTTCTCCAAACTATAAAGGATAAAGAGTTGTATGCTAAGTTCTCTAAGTGTGAGTTTTGGCTTGGGTCTATGGCATTCT
This sequence comes from Solanum stenotomum, assembly GCF_019186545.1. Lineage (NCBI taxonomy): Eukaryota > Viridiplantae > Streptophyta > Magnoliopsida > Solanales > Solanaceae > Solanum > Solanum stenotomum. Next base: position 53,846,324 of record NC_064283.1, read on the forward strand.
TAGGCCATATTGTTTTCGGTGATGGAATTAAAGTTGACACTCAAAAAATAGAGGCAGTGCAGAATTGGCCTAGACCCATATCTCCAACTGATATTAGGAGCTTGTTGGGGTTGGCTAGATATTATAGAAGGTTTGTAGAGGGGTTCTCATCTATTTTGTCCCCTTTGACCAAGTTGACTCAGAAAATAATGAAGTTTAAATTGTCTGAAGCTTGTGAGAAAAGCTTTCAAGATTGATAAAGATATTGACTAGTGCCACAGTATTGACCTTACTAGAAGGTACGCAAGGTTTTGTTGTGCATTGTGATGCGTCCAGAGTTGAATTGGGTTGCGTGTTAATTCAGAATGGTAAAGTTATAGCTTATGCCTCAAGACAGCTGAAAGTTCACGAGAAGAATTATCCAACCCACGATCTAGAGTTGGCTACCGTAGTATTTTCTTTGAAAATATGGCGTCACTACCTTTATGGTGTTCATGTAGATGTGTTCACCGATCACAAGAATCTTCAGTATGTATTTAGTCAGAAAGAAATTAATCTCAGACAGAGGAGGCAGTTAGAGTTACTCAAGGATTATGATATGAGTATCTTCTATCACCCAGTTAAGGCTAATGTTGTTGTTGATGCCTTGAGCAGGTTGTGTGTGGGTAGTACCGCCCATGTTGAGGAAGAAAAGAGAGAGTTAGCAAAAGATGTGCACAGACTTGCATGATTAGGAGTTCGATTAATGGATTCCACATAAGGAGGAATAGTGGTGATGAATAGGGGTTGAATCATCATTAGTGTCAAAAGTGAAAGAGAAACAAGACCAACATCCCATTTTGCTTGAATTGAAGGCAAATTTTCATAAGCAAAAAGTAATGGCTTTTGAACAAGCGGGAGATGGTGTATTGAGGTATCAAGGTAGATTTTATGTACCAAAGGTGGATGAAATCCAAGAGAGGATCATAAAGGAAGCTCATAGCTCCAGATATTCTATTCATCCGGGTTCCACAAAGATGTATCGTGACTTGAGAGAAGTATATTGGTGGAATAGTATGAAGAAAGGTGTTGCTGAGTTCGTTGTTCAATGCCCGAATTGTCAACAAGTTAAAGTAGAGCACCAAAGGCCAGTTGGTATGGCTCAGAATATAGAACTTCCGTAATGGAAGTGGGAGATGATCAATATGGATTTAATTATTGGGTTGCCACGGTCTCACATGCAACATGATTCTGTTTGGGTGATTGTTGATAAAATGACAAAATCAGCCCATTTTTGCCGGTAAAAACTACCCATTCAGTAAAGGACTATGCCAAGTTGTATCTTTAAGAGGTAGTTAGACTTCATGGGGTGCCAGTTTCGACTATTTCAGATAGAGGTGCGCAATTTACTGCACAGTTTTGGAAGTCATTCCATAAAGGCTTGGGTTCATAGGTAAACTTAAGTACTACTTTTCGTCCTCAGACAGATGGTCAAGCAGAGTGCACTATTCAGACTCTAGAAGATATGTTGAGGGCCTGTGTGATTGATTTCAAGGGAAATTGGGATGATCACCTAACTCTCATTGAGTTTGCTTACAATAATAGTTACCACTCTAGCATTCAAATGGCTCCTTATGAAGCTCTTTATGGGAGAAGATGCAGATCTCCTATTGGATGGTTTGAAGTTGGTGAAGATGGGTTGATAGGACCAGACTTAGTTCATCAAGCTATCGATAAAATGAAAGTTATTCAAGAGAGGTTGAAAACAGCGCAGAGTCGTCAAAAATCCTACACAGATGTTAGGAGAAGGGACTTAGAGTTTGAAGTAGATGATTGGGTTTACTTGAAAGTTTCACCCGTGAAGGGTGTTATGAGATTTGGTAAGAAAAGGAAACTTAGTTCCCTGTATATTGGTCCTTACAGAATATACAAAAGGATTGGCAACGTAGCTTATAAATTGGAGCTACCATAAGAGTTAGCAGCGGTTCATCCAGTATTTCACATTTCTATGCAGAGAAAGTGTATGGGCGATCCTTCATTGATCATACCAACTGAAGATACAGGTAATAAGGACAGCTTGTCTTATGATGAGATTTCTGTTCAGATTCTAGACCGCCAGGTTTGCAAGTTGAGGACTAAGGAAGTAGCATCAGTCAAAGTTCTTTGGAGAAATCAATTTGTTGAGGAAGCTACTTGGGAAGCTGAGGAAGAGATGAAAAAAAGATACCCACATCTCTTCGAATCTGAAGGAGTTCCAAATTAAGGCACTAATCCTCTTCTTGACATTTATTTTAAATTGGCATGTTGTATTTATATTTTGCTTGTTGGGTGTTTGAGTTAGATATTAGATGTTACGCCCTAAGCCTACTATCGCACCACGTTTTTCTTAAAATGGGTTTCGGTGCATGACCTAACAACTCTTTTGGGTTTTGGTGAAGTGAGGAGTCACCACGTAACGAATTAAGGCGCGTTAGGGCACTTATCTAACCCAACTAGTTCCAGCTAAAGGTCAACGAACCAGAGATCGGGTAAGAGTTAAAATTACCTCGAGAGGAAGGTGTTAAACATCCCTCGAGGTCCACAAAGGTGAGTCACGGCCATATCTCATGCAATTTATGTGGGGGTTACAAGTAGCAATTAAGGTCACTTCATTTATTGGTTATTTAATTAATTAGGCATGCAAAACTAGGTGATAACATAACATTAAATATATATATTAAACATGTAACAGTTATAGAAGATAAGCGAGAAAACAGAATATACACAAATAGATAGAGGAAAGATCTATTTTATTTATTGAGCTACCCCAAGCAGTTATAATTATAAAACAATTAAAAGGGAAAAGGGAAGGGAGACCATGAAATCTAGATTAACATACTTTACAGATCAGCGCTCACCTTATTATTCGGTCGGCTTAATATTCGGAAAGACAAAACCAGTTTTGTCATTTTGAGCCTGAGTTGATTGTCATCATCTCTGTAAGGACCTAACTACCCCTACCCCACCTTCCGCATGCATTACGTCCTAGAAGGTGCCTAGCGACCCCGCTTAAGGTCCAAGAGGCATTGGACTACTATTATAGTGGATTTAGAATAAAATAAAATATAGGCTTCTAATTAGGCCCCCTAGACACCAAGCAAAACATGTTGGACAAGCATTTAGCATATAAGTATTATATTGGCCTCTTGATTTTAATTAAACATGCTGGCAAACACAAGTAATTATGAAAGGTCTCATGCTAAGTGTGCGCATACAAATAAGCATTATAACAGGCCTTACAGCAGCATGATTACTTAATTAAGAATGGCAGAAAGTTATTACAGAATGCAAATTTTAACTAATTATTGGCTAGGTTAATTAGGACAGATTAGTTGAATAGGAGCATATGGACAGAAATATCTAAAAGCAGTAGCAGATTATTAATGTTGAATGTTTATTCTAAGTGGCAAGAAATTTAGTAGATGCAGAAAATAATTAAAGCTAATTTTAAGTGGCAAAACAAGTGATTATGATGCAGAAGTTAATAATTTAAAGCAGATCTGAATTAGAACATGCAGAGGCAAATTTATTAATTTCAAATCATGAAACAAAGAATAGTAATGTACAACATTTGTTTGACAGTGGCAGGAAAATCATAATAGAATTTAGTCATTTAACATGCTGGAAAATAGTGGCAAAAAGCTATATTATTTCAATCATTAGCATGCTGGAGATTAATTAATAATATCTATGAACATGATTTATAGGTTTTTGAAAAATATTGCATAGCACCTATAGGCATGATACTATAAATAAATAATGGTTCATAATAATCTACAACCTAGAGGCATGATTTCTAAGTATGAGCATGCTGAAAATTATAATAATGTTCAGAAAACCTATAGGCATGGTGTCTAATTATTATTAAGATATTTCCAAATTTTAACGGTATTAGTATGTGAGACAAGATTCTACAAGTTCAAGATCATAGCAAATTTTAACACATATTCATGCTAGGTTGATTAATGAGATAAAGCTATAAACAAAGGTTGATTTTAAGCCAATTATTAAGATATATGCTTGCATGCTTACACATTGGCAGAATTATTATAACAATCACACATAGTAAAATAAAGCTAAAAGGAAAATGAAACAGTTAGCACATATATCCCCCTCCCCTTAGACTGTCACGCCCCAAACTCGAGAGGCGCAACTGGCTCCTAATGCCAAAACTCAGGCCCGAGCCAGCCCTGTTAAACCATTTGCTACTAGCGCATGGCAACCACACGCAATTAAGAAATCAAACAAGTATATCTCGGCTTAAAACTAAGTCATCGGCCGACAAGGCCCCTGTCAACTGATCGATAAAAGAAACAGCTACTCCCAGGAGACCATATAAATAAATAGTCAACTAGCATAGAAGTCCTGATTGGGCCGTCGAGGCCACCATAATATCTATATCAAAACTAAAAGCAGGTATATATCAATACAGTACATCAAACAGCTCACAAGCTTCCGCAAACCAACAACATAGGCCAGCATGGCCATAACGTAGCTATAAACCCCACACACTAGTCTGCAAGCCTCTAAGAGTAGTAAAGATTGGTGGGACAGGGCCCCAGCCTACCCATAAAGATATATACAACAAAAGGTAACAAACCTCCCAACTCTGGCAGCTCCGGAGGAAAGGGGCTAGCCAACCGGAAAAAAGTCAATCCTGCTGCTGAGGAGGTCTACTCGGTCGTCTGTCAGGACCTGCATGCATGAATGCAGCGCCCCCAAGGCCATGGGGCGTCAGTACAAAATAATGTACAGAGTATGAAAGGCAATAGATTATGATGAGGTATCCTGATATACTAGAATAATCCAATAAATAAATCAAGGCTAAGATAAGTGTACTGATCTACTCCTAAATCTAAACTTATCAAAAATAATAAAACAACAACCTAACCAAGCCCCCATAAGCTCGGCAGGTACAAACAGCACACAAGACCACCTACTCAGGCCTCCATAAGCCCGGAAGGTGCCAATCAGCCTATATACCCCTATCAGTAGTCCCCTAGCCCCTTAGGCAGTCACATAGCCCTCTTAGGCATTAATATAGCCCTGTAGGTAGCACATAGCTCTCTTAGGCATCAACGTAGCTTATAGACAACTCATAGTCCTCTTAGGCAACAACATGGCCCTGTAGGAAGCGCATAGCTTTCTTAGGTGTCAATATAGCCCTGTAGGCAACCCATAGCCCTGTTAGGCATCCATATAGCCCTGTAGGCAGAACATAGCCCTTCTAGGCATAGATCACATTCCTGCAGCTAACCACAGTAGTCCCAACTGCAATAATAAATAACTAATTGCTAAAAACGAGCAATTTAGTTATAAGCAACCTATACAAATAGCCTCTAAGTCGTGTCCAACATAGGGACGCTACTAACTAAATAAGAATCCCGACAAGGGAGGTTTATATCAACTCGAGCAGCCAACAATCAACAATCACGGCTACAAGTATATCAAGGATAACAACCCAAATACATTGTTTCTAAGCTTTAAGGAAACATGACGTAAGTAGGGAATAGCCTTACATACCTTTTTCGCTAAATTCACGTGGCCTAATGACTTTTACTCAATACTCCCTCGATACTACAACAAGGTAGGACCATAACCAACACACAAAAATAAAATATACCATGACAATACGATAAAATATATGTATTTCCGTCGCAAATTGTTATTTGTTGCTTATAAAAGCTAGAGTCGATGAAAGAAGGGTCTTACCTAGATCTTAAGGTCGTAATACGCTTCAAAACCTTCAAATATATCCAAACCCTTGCTGTTCCAACACTAAAATGTGATATGCTACGCAATCGATAAAACAAATTATACCACGATGATGAGCCCAACGTGTAGAACAACTTTCGTCTAGGACTTAAGTAGAGAAAATCTATATTTCACTTGATCCTAGAAATGGGTTTCTCTAATTTCTCTGATTTTTAGCTTAAAAATGGTGAAAAAGGTCGAAGGAGAAGATATATGTAACATTCCACCGACTTAGGGCTCCACCTCACGTGCCTGTTTGTGCAGTCCCACGAAAATGTGAATATCTCTCTATTCTGAAGTCGTATGAACAAACGGCTTGATGCGTTGGAAACTTGACTCATAGATCTTCGATTTCATAGTTCGTGGAAACCATAACTCTTAATAGATTGGGAGAAAACGTCCGAGACATTTGACTCAAATTTCAGACAAATCTTTAAAAAGGAATTTACGGTAACTTTCGCCAACTTTTATTTTGTCACTTACCTAAATTCAAAACTTGAGATACCACACTTGAACACTTAAAATATCACATAACACATCATTGTTAATTTATTACTCACCCTCCTTGTCTTTCCACATACGAGTTAATTTAGATATTTTTAAAAGTCGGGGTGTTACATAGACGATCCCCAAGTTATTTCATATATGATAGAGAGTTAGAATTTATACAAAATTATTACAAAACTGAATCAATGATCCAAATACAAATATTAAAACGAAATAAGTATAGCTTCAATCCGACATCCCTTCCCATGGCAACTCTTCAAACTCCGAAACATATAAACCTGCTAAACAAACAATAGGACTACATAATATTTACACACATATTATATGGCTAAACCACACATAACACATTACAAGAAAAATCACGCATATAAAGGCTCAAACAATTACCAGAAGCAATAACATCTACCAAGAGGAAAGAAAATTGACATGTACCCTTCCCTTTCATTTTATTCACACATACCAATGTATGTAAAATTCATAATAAAGTGAATAATATTAATGCAAAAAAAGGATTAAATAAATAGAGAAGTCTAACCGATTAAGCAGATGTTTTAACAGCAATGAAGTAATCAATGAATGTTAGATCCGAAAATAGCAACACAACATTAAGGCAATGCTTAAAGTTAAAAATTTGTTTTCTTTTATGAGTGGAGAGCCACTTCTAATTGTTAGAATATTCAAGTATGTCTCTGATGGTTCAAGTGTGTATTAATAATGAGACAAAGGGCCACTTTATATAGTGAAGGGAAGGGCACATAATAAGGGAAGAAAAATATTTTCGGATCAATTAAATATTTTTCCTTATTTCAAAGGAGCCAAATCAGATTTATTTTAATTTATTTTTTATAAAATATAAAAGCAAGTAAAAATCGGCTTTCTATAATTAAGCACAAATAGTTAATAGCAGATTATACACAATTAGCTACAAGGAAATAAAATAATTATTTTAAGGAAAGGGGAATCAATTAGGGAAGCCGAATAATATTATGAACAAAATTAAAGCAACCCTTACCATAGCAAGAAACATACCAAGTCTACCCACAATGTAGTTAGAGTAAAGAGGTCAATTCACTACATCTAAATAATATTAATTCCTTAAACAAATTTTAAAATAACAAACATCACGGACATCATTTAAGGATACCCAATCAGCATAAAATCAGTTACCATAAACAGAGAAAGTAAATTGCAGCAAGGTTGAATTAACACAACCAATGAATACGAGCTATCAGGCTAAACAAGGGAATAATCAGTTCACAAACTATTACAATTAAGTTAACATTAATGGGCAGATTAAAATCAACTTGTGAAAGAAATCAGTGGCCCTCAAATCAATAGCAGGTTATAGCAAGTGTATATGAACCAAGAACAACTTCAGTCAATATCGATTGCTTGCTTAAACCAAATAGAAATCACAGCAAATCATGCTTAAAACAAAACTGAGAACCATTTTTTGAATTTTTTTTAAGTACATATTCATATAAGATGGCAGAAAATGATAGTCGAATTTAAGTTAATTATTTGAAAATGAATAAAAAATTAAACAAAGACAAACCATGATAGATCTGTCTAGATCCATTTTAGTGCAAAATTCCAGAACTTCGAGCCTTACCGGAGCTTGCTGCCTCCCTGGTCCGAAGCTGTGGTTGTTGTTTTCGTGGTGGCTTAGTCGAGCTGTTGTTGTCGATGCTCGCCGGAATCGGAGCTGCTATTTGAAGTTGTTGCTGTTGTTTTACACCAGAAAAAGGAGGGGAAACGAGAAAGAGGCTCGCCGGTCAACGCTGGTCCTCGCGCTATTGTTGTTTCTTGCTTGCCGGCCGAAGCGGCTGGCTTGTCGTTCGCCGGTCACTGGCGTTCACTAGTGGCTACCGAAGTGCACATCGTTGGGCGCTACTGCTACTCGCCTTCATCCTCATCGCTACTGGTTGGAGAGAAGAGAGAAGCGGAGACGCGAGGTCTCACTAGCTCGTTGATTTCTCGCTCGCTAGAGAGAGAGGAGAGGGAGAAAGGGTCTGCGGCGCTAGAGAAAGGGGAAAGGAAGAGAAAAAAAAATTAGGGTTTGAGGGTAGTTTGATTAAAATAGGAAAGAGATGAGATATTTAATCCTGGCCTTTGTATTGATATGTGATGAGTGGCTAAGATCGATTATAGCAAGACGACGGCTGAGATTGAAAGATGGAATCTTAAATCAGATTGGAATGGATTGGATTTGGAATGGCCAAAATTATAATAAAATTGGCTAGAATTGAAATTAAAGGGTGGCTATATTTGAAATAGAGTTTGAATTGAAATGGTTAGAATTGAAACAAATTAGAATAGAATGGACTAGAAATTAATTAATTTGGAGGAAGATTAAGGAATGCTATTCAATTAAATACTACACAACTAAAACGTTTTCTTATCATTAAACACACTTTTAAAATATTTAAACAAAATAAGTAAAGTAATTATTTCGAATAATAACTATCGATAATAATTTAATAAAATAATTTAAAATGAGATAATAATTACAATAATTTTATAAATTATCAATACTAAAATATATGATTATTTAGACAAAATATATATTTTATTTATTTATTTTATTTAGAAAATACGTATTTAACCAAATAGCAATTCTGAAATGGTTATAGGTCAGTCAAAATTGGGTGTCAACAGCTGCCCTACGCTGGATGAGAATAAAGGATGAATTGTCGGGCAACCAACATTGACTTAGTAGCCGATTTTGTCTAACCGATGAGATATGCCTGTGGATCAATTGAAATGATATAAAGTTGGAAAGGGGTACGCCCGAGACTTTGGTATTAGGCCGCCTACATATCTCTAGTTATACGAGAACCAGGTCGTGTGTAGTTCTAGATTTAGGAACGAACGAAGCTCCTAAAAATTGAAAAAATGGTACAATACTGAACGGGAACGATATCGTCTTGAATGAATAAGATTAGAGTAGCGAGAAGAGCACGATATAGCAATTTCCATCTTAAGCAAATGATCAGATGAGAAGCGATAATACGAGTAGCCAAGGATCAAATGAAAACGGTAAATACGAGTAGCCAAGGGTCATAGGAAAAATGTTAATACGAGTAGCAAAGAATTTGATAGGTCTTTCGTTGTGATAGATGTAAGCAATGATGATCGTAGCTGAGAGGGCGATTGATCTCGCCTGCAAAATGTCAGTCTCTGCAAATCTGTAGCTTATAATATGACTTAAATCAAATATTAGAGCAGATAGATATCAGATAAATGGTAAATGTAAACATGATGCAAATTTCCATATCGACGATGGGCTGTGATGTCTAGGGCCATGATACGCAAAATTAATTTCTCAGGTCGTGAAAATGTTGTCTGTGTGCCATGAAAAATGATGCCCTTAGACTATGACACCTTCGGATCATGATAAACAGAAATTAAATCCTTAGGCCATGATATGATGTCTGCAGGCCATGAAAGATGATGCCTTTGGAGCATGACGCCTTTGGAATATAAGTAATGAGTAGAGAGAGCATATCTGTTTTGATGTAATTAGAGCATCTCAAAAATGGAAAGTTTCAATTCTTCAAAGCTAAGGAAAACTTAGTCTCAATACTCAGAGTTCAAAACTCAAAAATTACTCTAATGAATGTTCATAATAAAATTTGATACTAAACATAATGTGTGTACATGTATTTATAGTTGCCAAAAATATGTTGCGAAGGACCATTCGGCGCAGGAAGTCGGGCTCGCCAAACAGCTCGATGATCCCCCTTTTGACCCATTTCATCGCCTTCTTGCTTTTGTCTTCAGCATCCTCAAAGACTGTAACTTTGGGCGATCTAACACTGCATCACGGAACCACTCGATGATCCACCGACTGCTTCTTTCTCTCGCCAACTTGATTTTCTCCTTCAGGGCTTGGCACACTGGAACTTTAGGCGAGGTAATGGTCATTCGGCGACTCGCCAAATGGACTTGGGGATCACCAGGCTCTCTTTTCTTTCTTCTTTCAGCTCGCTTCGTTCCTTTTTGCAAGTTAGTGTCCATGCTTTGTTCCTTAATCCAAATACCTGGAAATCAAGGGTTTACATCAGTTATTGGTACAAAACAAGCATTTGAGGACACTAAATACATCCAAATAAAGCCCTAAATGAGTCTAAATCTCAAACTCATCAACACCCTCAAATTTTCTACCCCACTGTAGAACTTTAGACTTTCTGATGCTTCTTTTGTAAACCAGAAGTTGCTTCTTTTTGAATTTTTGAGATCTTCTCAAAAATTCTGCCCCACTCTCATGATTCATGAAAATATGGGAATTGTTGAAATCTTCTCAACAATTATTTTGTCTTGTGATTTGCAAGCTAATAATATTCTGATGAAATTTTGAGATCTTCTCAAAAATCCTGCCCAGTATTGAGATTTGTAAAAAAAACGCTTTTGCTGGAATTTTTGAGACCTCTCAAAAAAATTGCCCCAGTATTGAGATTTTGCAAGAAAATGCTCATTGAGGGAATTTTTGAGACCCTCTCAAAAAATTTTCCCTAGTTACGCAATCAAAAGGGAAATGAAATTTTTATTAGGATAAAACCGAACTCCATAAGAGTGCCTACATATCCCCTCTTAAACGGGAATCAGGTCTAACGTAGTTCCAACTACAAAAAGCATAAGATATTAAACAGAGCATTCTTAAGCAATAGCTAAAAAGATAGATTCTGACCAAACATTATTTTTCATATGCTAACGTAGGTACCTGAATGTAGAAAACTCATACTTAAATGGCATAAGCCTTTATTGGAGACTGCTTCAAATGACTTTCGGCATATTCACGGTTGGAACCCCTTTGGCACAAGGTCTATCCAGTGTATGACTTTAGCCTCAATAAGTTGATGAATCTAGTTTCTCAAAGCATAACGTTCTTCAGTAGTATGTCCTTTTATTCCTGAATGATACACACAAATTTTGTTAGGATCATACCATTTGGATTGAGCGTCTGGATTCTTGGCAAGGATAAGCGTAAATTTTGGTAGGCTTCTTCTCAGCATTGAATAGGTTTTTGCAAATATGAGGTTGAGTGAGGATTTTGACATTGTGGACAGGATATATTGGATGTTGATATGGTAGAGGAGGTTTTTGGCATGGAGGAATTTGATATGGTATGAGCGGCGCGCGATACCATGGAACTTAGTGTAGAAGCATCTGATATTGAGGAGCTTGTATGATGGGATTCTGCAAGCGCGGAGTTAAAGATTGAGGTCTAGAAGCATATGCATGATGTTGCGGAGGATATGGGTAATTTGGAATGTGAGTGTTCTTTGAAGGCAATTGAATGGAGCTTGGTTGATTTTGAGGTTGAGAAGTGGGGTGAACTGGTGGAGGATTAGTTTGGAAAATGGCTTGACTTGTGACAGGCTTCTTGTCCAAGTTTGTCTCCAAGGCGGGATAAACAGAGAGTAACAGCTTGGCCCACTCGCGCATATCTGACTCCTCTTCTTCTAACTTTGTTATTTTCAGTTTGAGGCTCGATACCAACTCGTCCGAAGGATTCTTGTTTTGAATAGTCTTGCACATAACCTTCTCATTAGTCATTTTTCTCTTTCCTTTGTGATTCTCACTTGGAAGAGAAGGAAGAGCACCCTTTGATCATGTGTGGTAAACCATGGTCTACATATCAACCATTGGGGAAGGGTAAAATAAAAATAAAAGCAAAAGAAAACCCAAGTTAGAACGCTGCATAAATTGAGATAGCAAGCCCATTGTTTTGAGACAAATGCCCTAAATTCAAGGGGCCTCGTTAAGCCAGAGGTAGGCCTAAGACGACACATAAGTGATGCACAATAATTAATTCAAACCTTATTCGGCAATTTAGAGTTTAGATTAGAGGAATTTTGAACTCCATTTTGGCATGACTTGGCTTAGATTAATTATGGTGATCAAATTGACACATAATTATGCAATTTGTCTAAAGGGTGTTGAGGCCCTTTAGACGAAACGGTGGCTACTAATTATGTGGATTGACACGAAGGGTCAAACCACCTAGGCTTATACAGCATGTATTACATAATTAAGATTTCTAAGAGTTAGGTAGACACGGACTTGAAGAGGCTCTATGCGAGAAGGCACATGGTTCCACGATAGTAAAACTATCCGCATATGCCATGCCTCAGCCATCTCTCTAATATAGGGTGTTTGAAGAGGATTGAAGTATTTTGTGAGATGTGCAAAGTCACACACCATCACTAGAATATATAAAAATAAAGAAAGAGGGTCCCAATTGGGGGAAGTATGAGCGAAATATCAGTTGTCAAAGCAGTAACATTCAGTAAATAAATGGAAAGTTGTAACACATAACTAGTTATGTAAAGCAGTAAATAAATAAGTACATAAATAAGCATGCAAACACATAAATGAATTAAGCAGATAAGGAAAGGAAATAGGGATTAAACATGGACATAACAGATAAGGAAAAGGGAAAGGGTGAAACATGGAAATAAACAAGCAATGAAATAACTAAATAGAGTAAACCCCCACATAAGCATAAAACACGTAATGGTAAGAACCTAATATCCCCAGCAGAGTGGCCATTCTGTCGCACCCCATTTTTCTCAAAATGAGTTCTCGTGCATGACCTAACAACTCTTTTGGGTTTTGGTGAAGTGAAGATTCGCCACCTAACGAATTAAGGTAGGTTAGGGTACCTATCTAACCTAACTAGTTCCAGCTAAAGGTCAACGAACCAGAGATCGGGTAAGGGTTCAAATTACCTTGAGGGAAAGGTGTTAAGCATCCCTCGAGGTCCACAAAGGTGGGTCCCGGCCATCTCTCATGCAATTTATATGAGGGTTACAAGTAGCAAATAAGGTCACTTCTTTATTGGTTATTTAATTAATTAGGCATGCAAAACTAGGTGATAACATAACATTAAATATATATATATTAAACATGAAACGGCTATAGTAGATAAGCGAGAAAACAGAATATACACAAATAGATAGAGGAAAGATCGATTTTATTTATTGAGCTACCCCAAGTAGTTATAATTAAAAAACAAATAAATGGGAAAAGATATGGGAGACCATGAAATCTAGATTAACATACTTTACGGATCAGCACTCTGCTTATTATTCGGTCGGCTTAATATTAGGAAAGACAAAACCAATGTTTGTTGTTTGAATCTGAGTAGATTGTCATCATCTCTGTAAGGACCTAACTACCCCTACCCCACCTTCCGCATGCATTACGTCCTAGAAGGTTCCTAGCGACCCCACTTAAGGTCCAAGAGGCATTGGACTACTATTAGGATGGATTTAGACTAAAATAAAATATAGGCTTCTAATTATTCCCCCTAGACACCAAGCAAAACATGTTGGACGAGAATTTAGCATGTAAATCTCATATTGGCCACTAGATTTTAATTAAACATGCTAGCAAACAAAAGTAATTGTGAAAGGACTCATGTTAAGTGAGTGCACACAAACAAGCATTATAGCAGGCCTTACAGCAGCATGATTACTTAATTAAGAGTGGCAGAAAGTAATTACAGAAAACAAATTTTAACTAATTATTGGCCAGGTTAACTAGGACAGATTAATTGAATAAGAGCATATGGGCAGAAATATCTAAAAGTAGTAGCAGATTATTAATGTTGAATGTTTATTCTAAGTGGCAGCAGTTTAGTAGATGCAGAAAATAATTATAGTTGATTTTAAGTGGCAAAACAAGTGATTATGATGCAGAAGTAAATATTTAAAGCAGATCTGAATTAGAACATGCAGAGGCTGATTTATTAATTTTAAGTCATGAAACAGAGAAAAGTAATGTACAACATTTGTTTGACATTGGCAGGAAAATCATAATAGAATTTAGTTATTCAACATGCTGGAAAACAGTGGCAAAAAGTTATATTATTTCAATCATTAGCATGCCGGAGATTAATTAATAATACCTATGAACATGATTTCTAGGTGTTTGAAAAATATTGCATAGCACCTATAGGCATAATACTATAAATAAATAATGGTTCATAATAATCTACAACCTAGAGGCATGATTTCTAAGTATGAGCATGCTGAAAATTATAATAATGTTCAGAAAACCTATAGGCATGGTGTCTAATTATTATTAAAATATTTTCGAATTTTAACGGTATTAGTATGTGAGACAAGATTCTACAAGTTCAAGATCATAGCAAATTTTAACACATATTCATGTTAGGTTGATTAATCAGATAAAGCTATAAACAAAGGTTGATTTTAAGCCAATTATTAAGATATATGCTTGCATGCTTACACATTGGCAAAATTATTATAACAATCACACATAGTAAAATAAAGCTAAAAGGAAAATGAAACAGTTAGCACGTATATCCTCCTCCCCTTAGACAATCCCCAAGTTATTTCATATGTGATAGAGAGTTAGAGTTTATACAAAATTATTACAAGACCGAATCAATGATCCAAATATGAATATTAAAACGAAATAAGGTATAGCTTCAATCCGACATCCCTTCCCATGGCAACTCTTCGAACTCCCTAACTTATAAACATGCTGAACAAACAATAGGCACGATACTACATAATATTTACACACATATTATATGTCTAAACCACACATAGCACATTACAAGCAAAATCATGCATATAAAGGCTCAAACAATTACCGAAAGCAATAACATCTACCAAGAGGGAAGTAGACTGACATGTACGCTTCACTTTCATTTTATTCATACATACCAATGTATGTAAAATTCATAATAAAGTAAATAATATTAATGCAAAACAAAGATTAAATAAATAGAGAAGTCTAACCGATTAAGCAGATTTTTTAACAGCAATGAAGTAATCCAGGAATATTAGATCCGAAAACAGCAACACAGCAATAAGAGAATGCTCAAAGTTAAAAACTTGTTTTCTTTTATGAGTGGAGAGCCTCTTCTAATTGTTAGAGTATTCAAGTATGTTTCTGATGGTTCAAGCGTGTGTTAATAATGAGACAAAGGCCCACTTTATATAGTGAAGGGGAGGGCACATAATAAGGGAAGAAAATTATTTTAGGATCAATTAAATACTTTTCCTTATTTCAATGGAGCCAAATCAGATTTATTTTAATTTATTTTTTACCAAATATAAAAGCAAGTAACGATCGGCTTACTATAATTAAGCACAAATAGTTAATAGCAGATTATACACAATTAGCTACAAGGAAATAAAATAATTATTTTAAGGAAAGGGGAATCAATTAGGGCAGCCGAATAATCTTTATGAACCAAATTAAAGCAACTCTTACCATAGCAAGATACATACCGAGTCTACCCACAATGTAGTTAGAGTAAAGAGGTCAATTCACTACATCTAAATAATATTAATTCCCTTAACAAATTTTAAAATAACAAACATCACGGACATCATTTAAGGATACTCAATCAGCATAAAATCAGTTACCATAAATCGAGAAAGTAAATTGCAGCAAGGTTGAATGAACACAATCAATGAATATGAGCTATCACGCTAAACAAGGGAATAATCAGTTCACAAACTATTACAATTGAGGGAGTGAAAATATGCAAAAGATTAGTGGACAATAAAGTTAACATTAATGGGCAGATTTAAATTAACGTGTGAAAGAAATCAGTGGCCCTCAATACAATAGCAGGTTATAGCAAATGAATATGAACCATGAACAATTTTAGTCAATATCGATAGATTGCTTAAACTAAATAGAAATCATAGCAAATCATGCTTAAAACAAAACTGACAACTATTTTTTGATTTTTTAAGTACATATTCATAAAATATGGCAGAAAATCATAGTCGAATTTAAGCTAATTATTTGAAGACGGATAAAAAATTAAACAAAGACAAACCTGGATCTGTCTAGATCCGTGTTAGTGCAAAATTGCAGAACTTCGGGCCTCACCGGAGCTTGCTGCCTCGCTGGTCAGGAGCTGTTGTTTTTTGTTTTCGTGGTGGCTTCGTCGAGCTATTGTTGGCGATGCTCAACATCACTGCTCGCCAGAGTCGGAGCTGTTATTCGAAGTTGTTGCTGCTGTTTTTCACCAAAAAAAAGGAAGGGAAACGAGAAATAGGTTGGTCGGTCAGCGTTGGTCCTCGCGCTACTGCTATTACTTTCTTGCGCCGGCCGAAGCGGTTGGCTTGCCGTTCGCCAGTCGCTGGCATTCGCTAGTGGCTACCGGAGTGCGCATCGTTGGGTGTTCTTGCTGCTCGCCTTCTTCCTCATCGCTGCTGGAAGGAGAGAGAAAAGAGGAACAGAGACGCGAGGTCTTGCTAGCTCGCTGATTTCTCGCTCGCCAGAGAAAGAGAGGAGAGGGAGAGAAAGGGGAAAGGAAGAGAAAAACAATTAGGGTTTGAGGGTATTTTGATTAAAATAGGAAAGAGATGAGATATTTAATCCTGGCCCTTGAATTGATATGAGATGAGTGGCTAAGATCGATTATAGCAAGGCGACGACTGAGATTGAAAGATGGAATCTTAAATAAGATTGGATTGGATTAGATTTGGAACGGCCAAAATTACAATAAAATTGGCTACAATTGAAATGAAAGGGTGGCTATATTTGAAATAGAATTTGAATTGAAATAGTTAGGATTGAAACGAATTAGGATAGAATAGGCTAGAAATTAAATAATTTGGAGGAAGATTAAGGAATGCTATTCAATAAATTAAATACTACACAATTAAAACATTTTCTTATAATTAAACACACTTTTAAAATATTTAAACAAAATAAGTAAAGTAATTATGCCAAATAATAACTATCGATAATAATTTAATAAAATAATTTAAAGGAGATAATAATTACAATAATTTATAAATTATCAATACAAAAATGTATGATTATTTAGACAAAATATATTTATTTATTTTATTTTAAGAAAATATGTATTTAACCGAATAGCAATTCGGAAATGGTTATAGGTCGATCAAAATTGGGTGTCAACACCGGCTAAGATTAATCTCCCCGAATGTTCCCAATGGGGAGATATTTTAACACCCCGCTACTAGAAAAACTTGGAATTAGAAAGAAACCATTTTTAGAAAATAATCAAATTTGAAAAGTTTGACAAAGTTGAGTTAAAGCAACTTCAAACAACCATAACTCCTAGCTCAGGATGAGTAAGGTGTGCTACAAGATATAATAGGACATATCTTTAAATTATCTTTCTAATGCCGCCGAGTTTTCATGATTTCGAGTTTGTTTGAGGGAGATATGTTCATTTGAAGTTGGGTTGTCTAGATAAAGAAAGTCAAACCCGGATTTTTGAAGGGTACTATGGTCTTTTCACTACCCAAATTAATTTATTCCATTTTTGATAATTATTTAGGGATCTAAACTGAATTGGGTCAGTTTACGCACTCAAAGATTTCACGCTAGGGTTTAGAGAGAAGAACTCAAGAGAAAAGAGAAGAGGAAAGTCAAGATTCGTCGTCTTCGTGAGGAATTGATTGCAGATTTCGTCAAGGATTTGATCCTACTAGGTATGTGAGACTCTCAAAACGTTGGGTTCATTCACCCATGTGCCAAACATGTTTATTTCAGCGTGAAGTCGTCCTAAAAAGATTGGAAGTTTGAATGTTCTTGATGTGTGTTCTTGAATTGCTTTCATTCCTGAATTTGGGTTGAGATTGAGGAGCTTCGTGAGGTTATAATGTTGTTTCATTGAGTTGTTTGAGTTAGATTCTTATGTAAATACACTGGGTATTTGAATCTAAAGAGGAATTGAGAAAAAGAATCGAATTTAGGCGAATTGGGGTTAGAAAATGAAGAAGGAACAAGTCGGGTAAATCTAGGTACCAGGTCTGCGTCACAAACCTGTTCCTCAGGATTGGAAAAATTTTATCTGCGTCGCGGAGCGGTCACGGACCCTTCTTCCTTAAAATTTATTTTGCGACCAAATATTTAAATGCATCTCCGCATCGTGGACTTGCTTCCGGACAGTGATTTCTTAATTGTTTCTCATGTTTAACTATCTACAATCACTCCTAAACATCATGAGATCTTTCCTATCACAAATCACAATCCTTGAATCCATAAATTCAAATTCAAGGAAAGTTAAGAGCCAAGTCAAGAGAAGTTCATAGAGTCTTCCAAAAGTCTTTTACAAATGCTTTAACTTTGTTTTAAGACATGAGTTTTTAGTTGAGAAAAGAGTAAAGATTGAAGTTCATTTCTTCAAAAGAGTATATCGGGACTATGTATTCCCAAAGAGTAAAATGTTTTTCACATTTAAACAAGAAAGGAAACTGAGATTTCCAAAAGAGTCTTTGAGCTAGTTTTCAGTAAAGAGTAAATGCTTTCACAATTAAGCAAGAGAGGAAACATTGATTTCCAAGAGAGCCTTCGTGTAACGACCCGAGAGCACCCCCTAGTCGTTACCGCGTATTCGACCTCGAAAAGGTCTTACACAAGCCATTCGTCATAACATGCATCATAGAATAAAATCATGGAAAATTTAAAACTTTTACTTTGGAAGTTCACTTCATTTCATAAATGAAAAATAGAATCTAACTTCGTCACAATGTACCACCTAGACATAAAAGTATCGAAAATGGGACTTAGCCCTTACATCAATAAGAAGTCTTGAAATAGGAAAGTACAACAATGTCTTTCAACATAAGCAAAGAACTAAACATAGAAGCTAGATCATAGGGTCTTGTCCTCGGACTTGAGAACTCACCAACTTGGGGAAGCAACTCCAAGTGTCTTGAGAAGTAAGCTTGGATCCTCAATGGCCCGAACCTAAATGTTTGGGGGAAAAGGGAGAAAATATGGGTTAGTACAACACACGTACTAAGCATGGCTACTATGCATAAAAACCATTGAAACATACATAAAACGACATTTAGTCAAAACATGCTTTTTACCAAGTAAATCCAATATGCACACAAAGTAAGCATCATAGTCCAAACCAACATAATATCATCCCAACATGTAGACAACCCAAGCAATACTAGTGCAATGCAAAGAATAGAACCCCATAACCCTATTCAAAGCCAAGTATCACATTAAGCGGCCTACTTCATGCATACATTCATAAGATCATATTTCATCATAACTTACCATATTCATAATGATCATACATAACATAGCTTCAACATACATAATTCATAATCATCATAATCATAAGAGAACATTACTACAACCATCTCTTAGGATCCCACAAGTGCAATGTGCAAGAAAAGTCACATACCCTCTCTTACACTATGTAGAAACCCTTAAGAAAGCCCTAGTAAGAGTTCAAACCTTTCATACCTTCATTTACTTTTTACATTAGGGAAATATTGCAATAACCGACATAGACCATGAGAGCTACATGGAATCTGGTATTCTACTCCCACACCGAAAAGAGAGAGTTAACACTTGCCTAAGGTGTAACCATTCGTATATAGCTATCAAGGTGGATCCACTAAGCTAGAGTCCTGTGTGGGCACATAGTTAAGGGTCAAGGAGATTGCTTCTAGAAACCCTAACTTACTAAACGTGGGGGTTTCCATCTCATGAGACAACACCTACCGTGGGTAATCCGGACTTGCTAAACCTGAGGAAACCCATGTGGGGAGCCGGACTTACTAAACGTGAGACCCCCATCTCATTTACATGCCCTTTCGGTGCTAAGCATCAAATTCCCTTTTGTAATCATCTTTAGTCATCACATAAGTTCACATTAGCCTTTACTAGACTCTTATGTAGGCATCTTACCATAATAGCTCATATGTGTTCATAAGTGAGTAACAATCCTTTCACTTTAGAAACACTTAGTAAGTGAGTAAACCTTTCACTTTACATTACACTATAATCATGAGAACGACCTCTCAACCATATAGCAATCATACCATAACATACATGCATACTTCATAGCTAATTCAAGTGTAAAGGGTTAAGGATGAGGAAACTAGGTCATCAACACCACAACAACACATTAGGTATAGCATCATTACAATCTAAGTAATTCACCTTTTATACTTGAGTTCAAAGAAGAACCAACCTTCATACCTTCTTGCCCTTCTTGGGACATACATACTTCAATTACCAATTGATTCATAACCAATACATAATACAAGGTAATTCATGAAGTAATAACATAATCAACATCAATATAAGCAATTGACATATTCCCTTCATAGCCTTCAAGGCTTCATTCAAAGACTCAACCCTAATTTCATAGCAATTATACATAACCTAGGGTAGAATCATCATACAAACATGAATTACATAACATCACATTCAATTCATAGCCTTCAATCAATATCCAACACAAACTAGGGTTAGAATTAGGTCAAGAAGGAGAAACATGGGTCTTATGGGGAATTCTTCAAGAAACCACCAATACAACATAAATTAATCCATAATTGTTCATATAACATCAATCCAAGTCACTTTATAACATCAATTTCACTTTAGAAAGAAGACCCACGTTTTTGGATTGAAACCTAGAAATTGGAGATTTTGAAATTCATCTTGAAGGGGCCTCTTGCAGAAAGGAATCCCAAGAGTGATAAGCAACCATACCTTATTGACGAATTAACCACAAAAATCCGAGTTGAAACCTTGGAAAGTTGGTCTTCTTATTGAAGCTCCAATCTTCTTCAATAGAGTTCTTGAGAAGAGAGAGAGAGTAGAGAAAAGGAGGAACTTTAGGTTTAGATCTTTGGGGTTTTGTGTTTGAGTGATAAAAGTGAGGTAAATTGTCTTTAAAATTATTATATACATGTCCCCTAAAGTACCCTAAATACCCCTCACTTAGTTAGACTCTTTAATGAAGTAAAAATTGATTTCTGAATTTCTACATTTTCGTCGCGGACTTGAGCTATTCCCTGAAGATATTTGGAATTAAATTTTGAGACAGTAGAGTCCGCGACACAACCGCATCGCAAACAAGATTTTTTCTCCTTGGGGGAGCAAGGCCGCAATGCGCACCTATTCCCACCAAGTGCAATTTGCAATCTGCCTTGGTAGATTGCTTGGTCAAGGTTGGGGTCCTCTTTGGGGCCCCTTAGGGTGGCCCCGGTGCGTCGTATTAGAACGTTTTGACCCAATAAACATATATTTACCTAATTTAAACCTTTTTACAAGATTATACCATCATACGACACTCCCAAACCATCCCAACACCTAAGGACACACTAGAACACATTCTTCTCTAGTTTTCGGACGTCAAGGTCGTTTCTTGACGTTTAGACTTTAATCTTCCAAACTAAGTCAATTGCATAAATTTAGGTTTAGAAACATCATTTTAACTATTTTTAAGTCATTATTCATAAGGTGAGGCTTTAACTTAAGTCATAGAATTTTTGGGGTGTTACACTTTGGGTTAGTTTTTGAGTAATTATCTCAAACCACAGAGTTATGTTTTTAAACATATGAGCTAGTATATTTTGGGAATAGTATTGAGCACTGTTATAAGGGAGAGTTCAGAAAACTCCCAGCCCCCATAAACCATGTAGCCACCATGGGTTGAAAAGGGTCATACTTTTTAGATGATTCATTAGTGCTTTTTAGCATAGACTAGTGGATCCACTTGGTAGTCAGGTTCTATACCCTCGACAAGGTATAGGATGGCCCTGACAACGTGAGGAAAAACGTTGTATCATCACAATAGCTCTTAAGTGATGGTTGTCGGTTAGAGAAACTCCCACAAAAGTATTTTGTATTCTTATATACACAGAGTTAATTGTATTTTTACATATAAACAGAGTTTTTTGTATCTTTGCATACAGACTGAGTTACTATTGTATTTCAAAATACACAGAGTTGTTATCCATGTGTCATGGCCCAAGGGTACACCCTAGATGTAACATGGTGTACTAGACCCCGAAAGGCCTAACACAAGCCACTTATCATATCATAACATAAATTACATAGAAATGATGCGGAAATTTTAAAACTTTTCTTTATAATCGAAGTCTTTATAAAAGCAAGTGAAAGTCTTTAACACTTTGTCTCAAACCATCTAATGCAACTTGAATAACTATTTGGGACGCATTCCATAAAAAAGTCTAAAACATAAAAGAAATACATAAAGGTAAAAGTCGATTTATCCTCGATGATATGAGGACTCACCAAATCTTCAACTCCTTTGCTCTTCTAGAAACCTATCCTCAAGAATGGAACTCAAAGTCGCCGGACCCTACATTTGATAAAAATGTAGGCAAGAGTATGCGTTAGAACAAAATGTACTAAATATGTTAGCTAGCATGACATCATAAGAGCATAACACAAGGGTTAGCAAACATAAAACATAAGTCATGAGCATAAGAGACAATAACATGATCATAAGCATAATCTCCAACATAGGCATAATATGAGCATAAGTCAACATAAGGCATAATCCAATAACATAGGAAATACCACATATTTATAAGCTTAGTCCATACTCAAATCCTTTTAACATAAGAGAAACTTCATAAGTAACCTTCAAGTTATACTTGTGTAATGCATAGATGAGACCCCGTAATCCCAACTAGGCTAAGTACCACTCTTAGGCCATCATACCTCTTTATCATATTTGATCTCATCCTCTAGTTTACTTCTCATAGAAAAGGGAATCTCTCACCTTTAGAGAATCATATCATGGAAGGCAACTATAGCAACAATCCATCAAACATACATCATAAAAGAGAAACACTTCTTAGGTAACCATAAGTCATACTTTATGCAATGCATGGATAAGACCCCATAATCCTACCCACACTAAGTAATCCTTTAGGTCATCATACTCTTACTTCTTCGTTGGAAACTAGTCCCTCTCTTTAAACCTTAGAATACTATGAAGTAATTCGTTAAGCACATCTTAGTTCATTATTAAGTTAAACCCTATGAGATACTTCCTTAAGCATGTCTAAGTTCATTATTAAGATGGACTCTATGAGATACTTCCTCAAGCATGTCTAAGTCCATTAATGCTTTTGAACACTTGGAGATACTTCTTCAAGTATGTCTTAGTTCATTGGATACGGAGATTGCTACTAGAAACCCTAACTCCACTAGGTGAAGGCTTCCATCACATGAGACCTAACTTTGGGAAAACCCGGACTCTACTATGTAAGAGTTCCCCCTTTAACTTGGATAGTCCTCACATCAATGAGGTGTAGTTCTCCTCTCAACTTGGTGCCCGGACCCTACCTTGTGTGACTCTCCCTCTCATTGTCAATATCCATTTGGAGCCAAGCATATACCCCTAAGATTCATTATTAAGCCTTGCTCAACATTCATGTCTCATGAAAAAATGTCCTTGACAATACATTAATGTTCGAGTGATTCTATCACTTTATACATTCAAGCATTCATAAGGTAGGTTAGGTGAGTATAGGCTTTTCACCACAATTCTACCTATTAGGCCTCTATTCTCATATAGACTTTACTCTCAAAGCCTTAGAATACATAATTCATCACATTAGTTTTACTCTTAAAGCCTTAATGATCAACATTCATGACTACAAGTCTAACTCTCAAAGCTTTACTTCTTACAATCATCATACATATCTAGATCACAAGACATTCAAGTCACAAGCTTCATCTTTAAGCAATTCTAGTCATAATTCATAATAAAGATTCAATTTCAAGCTTTACTAGTCATGATCCATCATATATACTTTATTCTAGTTCAATTCATGTTTACATGCTTCTATTCATGAAAAATTACTATACATAACATTAATTCTAGAAGATCATCTATGAATCCTCAATCTCCCTTCACAAGGCATAAACCCATATTACTAGAATTTCATCAATTAAACTAGGAGCCATGGAAAACATATAATATCATCATAATATCTTGATTCAATACTAAATCAATCATAAACAATTACTATCCTGTCATGACCCAAGGGTACACTCTAGATGTAACATGGCGTACTTGACCTCGAAGGGGTCTCATACAAGCTCTTAGCATATCACAACATAAGATAATAGAAAAGATACGGAAAATTTAAAACTTTTACCATACAACTGAAATATTTATAAAACGCAAGAGGAAGTCTTACTACACTTTGTCTCAAACCATCTAGAACTCAACTTTGAATTAAACTTTGGGATGCAACCCATACAATAGTCTAAAACATAAAGAAAAGACAAAAAGGAAAGGTGAACAATCCTCGATGCTATGAGGACTCACCAAGTCTTCAACTTCTTGCTCCTTCTAAGAACCTAGCCTTAAAGATAGAACTCAATGTCGTTGGATCCTACATTTGATGAGAATGTAGGCAAGAGTATGCGTTAGTACAAAATGTATTAAATATGTTAACTAGCATGACATCATAAGAGCATAACACAAGGGCTAGACAACATAAAACATAAGTCATAAGCATAAGAGACAATAACATAAGCATAAGCATAATCTTCAACATAGGCATAATATGAGCATAAGTCAACATAAGGCATACATCTTGTGCATAGGAGATACATCATGTTCATGGCATAGTCTATACTTTAGACCTTCATATCGTAATAGTGCTATACTCCTAAGTAACCTCAAAACACACTTGTGCAGTGAATGAATGACAACCCATAATCCCATTCATACTAAGCATAACCTTAAAGTCACCATATTCATACTTACCATTCATTTGGTCTCATTCTTAGCTTACTTCATATAGAAAAGGGAATCTCTCACCTTTATTCAATCATATCATAGAAGGCAATTATAGCAACAATCCATCAAAACATACATTATATAAGAGAAACACATCTTAGGTAACTTTAAGTTATACTTGTGCAATTCATGGATAAGACCCCATAATCCTACCCACACTACGTACTTCTTTAGCTCCTCATACTCATTCTTCTTGGTTGGAGACTAGTTCCCCTCTTTAAGCCTTGGAACACTATGAGATACTCCTTGAGCATACTCTTAGTTCCTTATTAACTTGAACATTATGAGATGCTTCTCAAGCATGTCAAGTTCACTATTAAGATGGACCATATGAGATACTTCCATAAGCATGTCTAAGTCCATTAATGCTTAAGAACACTAGGAGGTACTTCTTTATGCAAGTCTTTGTTATTGGATAAGGAGATTTCAACCCTAACTCCACTAGGTGAAGGCTTCCATCTCATGAGATCTAACTTTGGGAAAACCCGAACTCTACTATGTGAGAGTTCCCCCTTTAGCTTGGATAGTCCTCATATTAACTAGGTGTGGTTCTCCTTTCAACTTGGAGCTCGGACCCTACATTGTGTGACACTCCATCCCATGGTCAATATCCACTTGGCGCCAAGCATACACCCCTAGATTTACTTTTAAGCCTTGCTTAATATTCATGTCTCATGGAAAAATGTCTTTGACAATCAATCCATGCTCAAGTGATTCTATCTCTTTATACTTTAAGCATTCATAAGGTAGGTTAGGTGAGTATAGGCCTTTCACCACAATTCTACCTATTAGGCCTCTATTCTCATATAGACTTTACTCTCAAAGCCTTAGAATACATAATTCATCACATTAGCTTTACTCTCAAAGCCCTAATGATCAACATTCATGACTACAAGTCTTACTCTCAAAGTTTTACTTCTTACAATCATCATACATATCTAGATCACAAGACATTCAAGTCACAAGCTTCATCTTTAAGCAATTCTAGTCATAATTCATCATAAAGATTCAATCTCAAGCTTTACTAGTCATGATCGATGGTATATACTTTATTCTAGTTCAATTCATGTTTACATGCTTTTATTCTTGAACAATTACTATACATAACATCAATTCTAGAAGATCATTTATGAATCCTCAATTTCCCTTCACAGGGCATAAACCCACATTACTACAATTTCATCAATTAAACTATGGTTAGCCATGGAAAACATATAATATCTTGATTCAATACTAAATCAATCATAAACAAGTACTATCCACTCAATTGGAATCATACTCAACACTACCCATAATATATGAAGAAACCCTAGCTAGAATTAGGGGTTTATCTTCACAATTTGGGGAAATATAGGGGGCTCCATGGATGGAAGAATCTATGGATGAATAAGCTAACATACCTTGATTATAAAGCCCTCACAAAATCTTGCAAAAAATGGAGGAATTTGGCCTAGCTTGCTTCTCTTCTTCTTCTTCTTCTTCTTCTTCACTTTCTAGAGAGAGAATTTCTTGGAGGGAATTGGGTTCTTTGGTGAATTGAAAATAATGATTTGGAATCCTTTAATTAATGGTTTAAAAGCTTTATATTGGTGGTCTAGTTACTAATAAAATGACACCACTTTATAACTAATTAATTCTAGAATATTCCCTAACTCTCCAACTTAAACCACCTAAGGACAAGGTTGCCTCACCCACGAGACCCCGACCCACGGGCCGTGCTGGTCATCCGTGGGTGGAGGTACTATAGCTTGGTTGGCAGGCCTTGACCCATGACCCTCCCCTACGGGGCGTGGGTGGACCCACAAGGAGAGAGTCCCCATCGTGGATCACTACCTTGGAGGTAAATTCTGGGGTTGTTTTAGGGTCCTCTTCAAGGACCCTTTGGTTGGTTTTTGGGGAGTCGTACCTTGACGTTTAACCCCTAAACCCCTCATTCTAACTACGGGAAGTCATTTTTACAACTCTAACCCCCACGTAAAGCTCTAGAACCCTTATGTAAGGGTCCAGTTTAACCTACTAGTTTTTTGGGTGTTACGCCATGTTTTTTTAAAAGCTTTTCTTTATATTGCATTTATATTATTTCTTTATATTGAAATGAGTTAGTTGAGTTGAGTTAAGCCTATGTATGTTTTTCAGTTCCTTTAAAGTTTATGTCTTATTTTAGAATTCCCCTCGCATGCTTGTACATTCAATGTATTGATGTCATTGGGCCTGCATCGTTGTTATGATGCAGATACAAGTAACCATGATCAGCATCCAGCCTTTGTTGATCCAGTTGAGCATTCAGAGTCTTGTGGTGAGCCTCCTTGCCTTCCGTAGGATCCCAATTTGCATTGCTTTACTAGTTTTTTAGTTGTTAGGATGATCGAGGATCTTGTGCCGACAACCCTCACAGTTTTAGAGGCTTCATAGACAGTTTATTAGCTCATTTGTCTTTATTCTGTTATTGGCTTATGTTTTGAGACTTGAGTTGCCATCTTGGCTAATTGAATGTTTCTTTTAAAACATTCTAAGTTTATTTCATGAGTTCATCTTTTGAGACTATTTCCTAGTTATTTAAGTCTTCCGCTGAGTAGTAAGTCAGGCCAAGCGTTCTCTTCGGGCCAGCAATGGTTCTCAAGTGCCAGTCCTGCCCAGGGTGTAGGCTCGGAGCGTGACAATGGATTCTTGATTTGTGGTTCAATATTTGAATCTTCTCTTCATCTTAGATAGATACAACTAATTGTATTTGTGTATCAGAAAAACCGATGCACCTATTAATCGATTATAGGAAAATTTTGATATATGGGTAGTTAAAACTACTAGTAAATAGCTAAATATCAATGGGTAGGCTAGATTATAATTGAAATAGCTTTCTCTCGAACAACTATTCCGCTTCAAGTGATTTCTCTCGAACATCAACAAGCATAGCAATAAAGAACAATCCATAACCTTAATACATCTTCTTTCTCGAGCAAGATGTGTATGATTAAGTTTAAGATTCACTATCACGAGTTGAACCCAAATCAACCCAATACCTACAAACCATTAATCAAAAGCTTTGGTTCAAAAACCTCTCTCTCTCGCAAGCTAAGAACACAAAATTAGAACTGCATTTGCAACTACAATTCATAAATTAAACCTCAACTAATGATTAAACTCACTTCAATATAGCATTTAAACTAGTAATTAACAATACTCATAAACTAATTCAACCCATAATCACATCATCACACCCCAAGAATTGGGATTTTAGCCAAGCATCATAAAAAGATAAAAACCATTACCAAATCGATTAGCCATCAACTGGGTAAGAGTAATTCAAATTTTGCAATGCTTCAATTTGCAGAAAATTCGAAACCCACTTGCAAAATCTTCAAATTGAGTCTCAAAACCTTCAAGTCTACCAAGAAACTTAAGAGAAAACTGTTCCAGACTAAAAACTGATTCTAAGATAAAAGAGAACTCCTCAATTTATAGTTCAAAATTCTATTTATAGTTGTCAAAAATTAGCCACGAAAGGCCATTAGGCGAGGTAAGTTGGGTTCGCCGAACCACTCGACGAACCGCCCTTTGCTCTCTTCTATCGCCTTTTTGCATTGTCTCTCAGCATCCTCAAGTCCTGTAACTTTGGGAGATCATTCTTGGCATCGCGAAACTACTCGGCGATTCGTCGACTACCCCTTTTCTGTCGTCGAGTTAGTTTCTTCCCTCAAGGATGGCACACTGGAACTTTAGGCGGTCAAAGTAGCCATTTGGCGACACACCGAGTGCTCTTGGTGATCATCAATCTCGCCTTTCTTCACTTCTTCAGTTTGTTTTGTTCCTTTTTGCTTGCTAGTGTCCTTGCTTTGCTCCTCAATCCATATACCTGGAAATCAAGGCTTTAACATTAGTTTATGGCGCAAATTAAACATTTGAGGACACTAAACCTATCAAACAAAGCCTTAAATGAGTTCAAATCTCTGACTTATCACCTATTATCAAATTATATTTTCTTCGATTGATATAATCAGTTATATCAAATAAACTGTATTTGTATATAAAAAAACTAATACAATTATTATCAAATTGTATTTGTGTATTGTAAAAGGCAGATACATTATTAAAAAAAAATACATTTATATAATTATATATTTAAGGGGTGATACAAACTAGGGAGGGGAAATTAGCAAACTCGTCAAAATTCCTAACATAATTAGCTAAAACATCTACATTTTAAAATAATTATTAAAAATGTCATTATTGTCATTATTGTCATTATTGTAGCAAATACAATGTCTCCTAATATAATTAACTTACTATCCTTTTATTTCTCAAATCAGTTACATAGTTTGACTCTATTACCGGTTAAAAATAAAAAGAAAAAAGAAAAAAAGACCCCACATTCTAATATTCTCTCTAGGTTTTTTTACCCCAAATCTCTCCATTCTCTCTATTGTTTCCACCATTGTTATCTCCTATACTTGTTTAAGAAATTTCTTCGACTTGTACGATTTCAACATTCGGCAATTCTTCGTGCAAATTTGGGTATAATATCTGATTTTTCCCTCTCATACGTCTAATCAAGAGTCGGACCTGCTCCACAACTTCTATGCTTATCGGACTCGGGCGGTTTCCCTGTCGGGTTCCAGATCTCTGCCGCCGCCGCCGCTCTATGAATGGTTCCGTAAAGACTCTTCTTGAATCCATGGAACTTGATGAATCAATTGTCGGATTGAAGTTCTTAATTGTCCATTCATTCTCAATTCTAAATAACCAAAATATAGTTTATTTATGTATTCATTATTTAGGTATTCATGCTAATTGCATATGTAAAAGAATATTTTTATCATATTTTGCTTATTTTGTATTGACAATATCACTTTGTATATCAAATAGTTTGTATTTAGATTTGATTTTGTATTCATCCTAATGGTATACCATCAAGTTTTGTATTTATATTTGATTTCGTATTCATTCTGTATTCTAAATAACCAAAATATAGTATATTTATGTTATATATGTAATCATCCTAATTGCATCAATAAAATAGATTTTGTATTTTATTTTGCTCATTTTGTATTTTCAATATCACTTTATATACCAGATAATTTGTATTTAGATTTGGTTTTGTATTCATTTTCAATTCTAAATAACCAAAATACAATTTATTTATGCATTCCTTATATACATATTCATACTATTTGCATCAGTTA
The DNA here is from genome assembly GCF_019186545.1 of Solanum stenotomum. NCBI lineage: Eukaryota > Viridiplantae > Streptophyta > Magnoliopsida > Solanales > Solanaceae > Solanum > Solanum stenotomum. The sequence goes on from NC_064283.1 coordinate 53,876,336, forward strand.
AATAGATTTGTATTTTATTTGGCTCATTTTGTATTTTCAATATCACTCGCAATTTATATTTCAATTACATTTTAAAATAATGACACACAAAATCATATTTAAAGAAGTTCATCCGAATACATTTCAGATAAAATCATATTTAAAAAAGTTCAAACAAGTAAGGATAAAAAACTAAGGGAAATATTTTTACCTTTTTTGAAATATTTTTTCTCCCATGATTCTCTCCATTCTGTTATTAAAAATTTATATTTTTTTAAATTAAATAAATACAATCAGCATTATAACAAATCAAAATATTGACATTTTCAATAAATATTTATTGAAAATTTTCCCTACAAACTATAACTATTTTTGTCATTTGGGCCATGGTGTCTAGTTCTTGTGATTTTGGGCTTTGAAGTCATTTTTCTCTCGGCAACAAGTCCCCTTTTACCAAACCAAAAATTGCAGTGTACTTGTTTTTTTCTTTCATCTCAGCTGCAGCGTGCCTGCTGCTCCCATGGAAGCTTTCACCAACGAAGAGTTCGCAATTGGATGCGCTTTATCCATCAAGACTACTTTAGGTGACGAGTTTGAAGCTCAAGTTATCGCCTATGACAAACCCTCCAACATCCTCGTTCTTCATATCCTTGCTGCAATTTATCTCTTAATTTATTTTCTTTTTGGTTCTTGCGATTTCCTTGACTGTTTGTTTGAAATTACAAGAAGGGGTTTCTGCATCAGGGCCTAAGAGAGACATAAGGCTATTGAAAGCGAACTATATAAAAGAGTTCAGTTTTCTTGGTCAAAACCAAGACCCACTTGATACCAGTAAATGTTATCTTGATCTCAGTAGCCTTCAAGCCAGAGAAGATTCTGCTTTAAGGTTCTTGTTAAATTATTTATGAATTTGTAAAGATAATGAGTTGGAATTTAATGGGTTGTGTATTTGATTAAATTTTGCAGACAAGCAGAGATAGATGCTGAGAGATTCGGGATTGGGGTCACCGCTGAAGCTCAGAATATATTTGATGCTTTGTCTAAAACGTATGTGCCTTCTTATACTTATTGAATCTTAGAAGTAAAGAAGTTAACTGATCTGCCTTATTTGCTTTATTTCCCACTTTGCTTCCTTATTGACTCGAACTACTGATGCCTGGCCTGGAAGTAGAGTATTCTTGCCACTAGAAAAAACTCACTTGTCAAGATGGATTTTTATTTAATGATTGGATTAAATTAACGTCAAATGTATTCGGTTCCCTATTATGTAATATGATTACTATTAATTGTCAACCAGGCATGTTCTGGTTCTCTTTATCCAATAGATGGTGCAGAAATAAGAATGTCTACATCCCCTTTGATACATTCCTATACCTTTACTCCCTTTCCTTCTGTACTTGCCTTGTTGATGCAAAAGATGTGGTATTAGTTCCAAAATACTACTTTCTTATAATGATGAATTGGCTTCTTTCTAAGGGGTTGCCTTTGCCAACTTATAGGCAGTCTTTTCTTATTGTTGTTTCCAACATATAGGTAGTCTAAGTTCCTAATAAAGAGTCTCAGGCTCTCTGCCTGCCATAGGTTAATCATTCATCACCCCAAAAGTTAAAGACAATAGCTTACTTTCCAAATGACTCCCTAGTAAGTTCAATGTGAGATAAGTTTTTCAACTATAGGATGAAGGCAAAAAAGTCACATTAATGTGACATTGGTTTTACCTAAGTAAGAGTTGTGTTGATTGCACTTGCATTTCTTAACTGGCCACTCAAGTAATAATATTACAGCAACATACCCAATATAGTCCCAAGTGGGGTCGGGCGAGGTGTACGCAAAAGGGTTTTGGTAGACCCTCAGCTCAGAATAAGTCTGAAAGAAGCGCAAGATTACAAAACAATGATGAAAACAATGAAGAAAGAAAAGTATTGAGAGTAAACTAGTATAGATAGCCAAAGTAAATTTAACATTAGTAGTAATAGAATCGAAAGATAAGACGGTGCTAGCATAAAAATAATAATACAGATACTGAAACAAATAAATGCTCCGGACTAGAGCCCTGCTCTGTCACAAGGAAGGGAGAAAATGCTTGATAGTATTCAAAATCTTGCTGACTCTTTAAGTTCTCTAAATCACCCAACACGATGTCCATGTACCCTTCTTCGTTCAAGAATCTATGTAAGTATGCCAGTCATCTTCATCTAATGTGTGCATCTTTCACTAGCACTTTACCGTCCTCATCTTTGATGCACTTCATTTGATCCAAGTCTCAACCTTCCTCTCTCTCACCTTGAGGAGCCTGTACAACTTCTTATCCCCGCTTTTGTCTCTTAGCTCAACATACATGCGTTTGAAAGTTGTCGATTTTTGCCAATGGAATCGCTAACTTCACGTCCTTTTTCATCGCCTTATACCTTACCATGTTCGTCCACCTCTCCTTCTCGTCTTCTCTCCACCAATTAAGCATAAGAAGCCTTCTTTGCTTTCATTTGCCTTGTACTTTCCATTCCATCCAATCCACTCGATGACCACAAAAGTTGCCCTTCGTAACCCTTATCACCTCTCTTGTTGCTGTCTTATCCCACGTGTTGTTCGCATCTCCACTACTCCCCCAAACCCCCGTTGCCATTAACTTCTCCTTTATCTTTTAGGCTTGGGCAGGGGTCAAGCAACCCCATTTGATCCTCGATCGATTATACGAAGTCTTCTTCTTCCCCTTCCTCTTAGTTTCCAAGTCCATCACTTGGGGTTTATGCTGGGTAGTAAGATTCTTTGAGTAAAATCCTCTGAGTTTGTAGAGATTTGAGGTAGCTCATTGATTCTTTATAGTTGTAGAAAAGTCCTTTGAGCTAAGAGATCCGGGAAGTAGCTCATAAATGTTGTATGAGCTATGGAGAGGAAGAGAAACTTTTTATGGGCAGCACAGTGCAAAAAACATGCTAAATCATGGGAAGGGTCGCACCCCAATGCTAGCATTAGTGGCTGCTTCTACGACTTGATCCCATGACCTATAGGTCACACAGAGACGACTTTATCGTTTCTCCAAGGCTCCCATTCAAAGAGAAACTTTTTATTAAAGAAGGGTTAAATTCAACTTCAACATTATATGATAGCTATGTAGGTGATTGGTTTCATATTGTAAGGGATTGGAAATGTGTAGAAGATAAAGACTAAGAACACATAAAATGCAAGACTGTGCAAAAAGTTTATATAAATGGTACATGCTTTACCCACCTGGGAATTCGCTTATATGAGTTTTGGATACTCAATTTTGGGTTAAGATGAAGGAGGAGGATTTCTGTAAGGTAACAGTCTGGGTAATATTAGTTGGACATGTTAAGTAGAAAAGCTAGATAGAAAATTGGAATTTTACATTAAGGAGAAATCTAGAAATTTAGTTACATTTAAGAAATGATTGGGTCAGGAATTTATTCGAGCCTTAAGTAAAAGGGTAGAAATTCTGTTGTTGCTCTTTTGAGAAGTGGAAATAATTGACATTTGAGTTTTGAATATAAGGAGAAATTGTTTTGGTTGGGAAGTGGATGATACGGTAACATGATATAAGTTTGGCATCATTTATAAATGATAAAGATGATCTTTTTGGTCTGGACTGTGCAGAAAAAATGGCTTTTACAATCAAATCTTACGTCGTCTTGGTTCCAATAGCACATTATACTCCTCTTTACGCTGGAAGGATATATTGTGGTCCAAGGTGCCATTTAAAGTGGAGTGTTTTTGCTAGGTTTTGGTTCATGATGACTGTTTAACTCAAGCAAATTTGCAGCAAAAGGTTTTCATATGTGCAGCAGGAGCATCTTTTGTGAAAGAGATGTTGAAGAAAGTACGAATTGGTTTTGTTACTTTGAAGTCACATGGCAACTTTGATAGTTATTTTTCAACATTGTGGGGTTAAGGATTTTCCTAATAGTTATTTTTCAACATTGCTTACAGACCATGCCTTTCTCTAACCTAATAACAAGTATTGCCTCCCTCCCTAACTCTATTAGTGGACCCCTTCTTTTGTAATACGTAGTCTTTCATGGCCCAATTATTATAGCAATGTTCTCTACCATAGAATTCAGACCAAAATGTTGTTCTCATGGCCATTATTGTTGCTCAGTTCCTAAAAAAAGGGGGATTGCTCATCCCTCAAAAGAGTACATCTGAGGTACAATATCATCCAACTCCTTTTACTAGCCAGGATAGCACGTAATGACTTTCTGTGATAGGGGCTTGCTTTTTTAAGCTTAGCCCAATCTATACAAGGTGTTGCACGCTTTCTCTTAGCCACTAGAGGCTTATGTAGTGGCCTTCATTCATATGTGCTCCTCCTTGCCCCCTACTTAAGAACCCAAAGGTCTTCTTTGGATGTTGTCGTGACGCTTTCGTTACAAAGGTTACCATGGTCTTGGTTTGTTGTGGCCAAACCAGCTAGTCTATTTCCTCTTTTTTTTGCTCCTTAAGAAAGACGACTTAAAACTTGCTATTAGGACAGAGAAGAAAATTAAGGGGTTAATGCCAAAAGATCAAAGAGACATTTCTTGATCAAAATCACAAGGTATTAGGAGCAAGATCTCTAAGGATACTACGAAGTTGGTTGACCGAATTGATTTAAAAATTGTAGCAGGTCAATCAGAACACATGCTCAATTGCAGGCATGGAGGTCTGAGTTAAGTTAGAAAATTATTCGATAATTTCAGGTGGTACAATTGGATGTAACTAGAGTAAGGTGAAGAAAATCACTTCATACAACCAGCATGGGAAATCGTCACATGACTTGATCTCGAAACAGTTCATGAATAGATGCATGAATTACATGAACTGAATACCTCAATAGCGAGACCATAAGTACACATCAACTCTTGAACAAACATGTAGGAGTACAATTCGAAGACTTTGAAGGAAGCACATGCCTTTAGTTGAATAATATAGAAAAAATATGCAAGAAAAAAGAAAGGAATACAATTTATATAAGTTTGTGAACACAAAGAAAAAAGAGATTCAGGGAGCTAAGGAAGTTGGAATTCAATGTAGTACATTGGAATCTTGAAGCACCACCATGAACGCTCTTACACGTCTTCCTATGGCGTAGTAAGGCACCATCTTGAGCTAGGATCGAACTCTCCATGTGATTCACATTTGCTAAAGTTTTTTTGAAAAAACAAGTATTTTTGGTCAGCTTCATTGTTAAATAGGCTCATGCTTTTATAGCTACTCGATTAGTTATGACACCTACTGCATTATTCCAAGGATGTCCTTATGTACCGTTAATAACCGAAACAATAGCTCCAGAGGAAGAAACAAATAATTCTTATTATCAATGAAACAAAGATAATATTTTGGAAGTCTTGGGGCATGTTGGAATGTCAAAGGATTGAACACCAAAGAAAAGAGAAGTTGTTAAGATTGCTTGCATAGAAATGAAAAGCTAACTTGAATGAAAACTTGGCCAACAAACCTATTGTACAACACAGAAAAATAATTAATTTAGGAACTGGAGTAGATCGAACACTAATATGTGGTAATAGATTGTTCTTGGGTGAAATCAAAAGCTAGTGGAAATAGTGGAGGCATGTAATCATTTAGAGCCAAAATAGTGTAAATGTTAGGAGAATGAAAAACATCACTATAGACAATAAAATTTGTGTCGAGAAAATAACAATCAAGACTGAAAATATCGCAATAATCAAAATATTTGATTTAAAATGTATGAGTGTTACAATCTCTATGAATCATGTAAGTCTTCTTTTCGACTATAAATTCAAAGGTTTTTGAGCTTTATCTTGAATTTGGTGGACTTGTTATTGATTTGTATTCGGATTCAAGCCTTTGAGCTTGATCTTGAATCTTGATTAACTTGTGCTTGATTTGTATTTCAAGGGTCTTTGATCTTGATGTTGAATCTTGATCTTTAGAACTTGTAGATGAATGATTGTATATTCTTTCTGATTCGTATTTGAATTCAAGGGTCTTTGAGCTTGAATCATGAATCTTGATTCTAGAACATGTAGAGAAATGCTCGAGTCTTGAATGCTAGTAGCTTGTAGGGAACTCTGCCACATTTGATCCTCGAGTACTCTTTGGCTTCTTGTTAGAATTCTAGTGGATAATCTGAATTATGAGGACCCCTATTTATAGTTGTAGAATTGAGGAGTTGTGATGAGGACATGTTTCTTTTGTGGCCAAACAAATTTAAGTGATGTGACGATATTTGATTGGTTGGAACATATCACTTGTACACACGTGACACACTCTCGTAGGCCTTTGACTTGACTAGGCATGTTGTGGCATGACCCTATTGGCTTTTCGTGTGATGTGGCGTGCCACGTCATTTGACACGCGACACGAAATTAGGCCTTTAAGATGACATCTTGGGTTTAGCATAGTGGGCTCATCATTTGTAGCCCAAATCAATGAACTATCAATGAAATTGGACTTTCATTAAATCCGTATTTAGTGGACTTAAATAATTAATCCAATTATATTGATTCAAATATTTATTTGGATTAATATATTTTGAATTATATAATTCGAAGTTTTTGGAATTTAATTTCAATAAAATTTCATCATCCCCAAATGGGCCCCACTTCAAGACTTGTCGGAATGTCTAAACTTTTTGTAAATAGGCTTTAAGTATTGATTTGAGTGTCCTTAATAGCACGACTTGTTTGTGAATATTAAACCATTACAGATCAATGCATTCCATATTAACTAAGAATATATATGACTTGAATTACATGTCCATTTGATATCTTTGTGGCACTTTTGATCCATGTTAGATTAATAGCGAATTAATTCACTATGCATGGCTCCCTCAGATTGTCTTATGGCTAGGAAACTTCACTGCCTAGCTTTCTTACCCATATGAAATTAAGAGACTCCATTAGTATTAGGAAAGTGTACAACACAAAACATACACAGGTTGTAACATTTTAAAGGAGTCAAATTGTAGAAACCTAATTCGAATTGGAGACTAGCTGTGGTAGTTGTTTTTGGATCTCTATAAATAGGGATATATACCATCATATTTTCCCATTGATTTCTTGGAGGGGCACACATCTACAACGTTCTTGGTGAGTACTCTTTGAGCCTTTGATTTTTTAATTTTTTTTTGTGTGTATTTTTCCCTTCTTGCAAGCCAATGGAAATAATAATTATATTATGGATGTCATACCATGGAAAGTTTTATCATAATACAAGAATTTAATCTTAAGATGTGAAGGGATGTATTTATCGCCCTCGTCTTGAGATTGCAAAGGCTTTATGAAATATTGAATATTAGAGCATAAGATGCAAAGGGACAAATTTTGTCCACCTTAAGGCATGAGAATTTAGTGATCATTTTTAAGGATAAATCCGTAAAAAGTCAAGCTTAAGGTGCAAACTGCAAAGGGATGGACACTCTTCCTACCTCTAAGAAAGGTAAATTTAATGGTATTCTTAAGGTGCAAAGGGATAGATGCTCGTTCCTACCCTAAGTAAGGTAATATTATGGTGCAAAAGGATGGATACTCATCCCGCTTTTAGGTAATAATCATAGAGCGCAAAGGGATGGATATTCGTCCCTATCCTAAGAATGGTAAAGAGTTCACTTGTCAAGATTTTTGTGTCGGTCGTTGTATGCATGAATTTCATCCCTAATGACTTCTTCTATCCTTTGCAGTTTGAAGAGATAGTGATTGTCAGACACTACACCCCCTCCACCAAACTTAGGTATCTTGTAGTTAAAACTCAAGGTGGGGTGGGGTAACTTGATTCTTGACTACTTCACTAGTTGGTCGGTATGTGAGTTTGTGGTCTTCTTTAAAGAACCCATTTTCTATGGCAAGTTGGACTTTGGTGCAAACTCGCAATTCTAGTTAGTCGTTGCCAGATCATACCATGCTCACACTGCTACTCCACTTTTGAGCTTAGGTCGTTGCATAATTCAAGGAGAGATACACTGGGAAGATGTGATGACGGTCGTAGGAGAGTATTGCCACTTTCCAGGGTATTGGGAGTGGACTGAAAATATATCGGTAGGAGCAAAGAAATCTTGGGTACAACACAAATTTATGATGTTTTTGTGTCACTTTTCACTTATGACCGTAATTCAGCTATTTTGCAAGCATTTTATGAAGCTTGGTGCCCCAAAACGGACACACTTTCTTACCTCTATCAGAGAATTATCTATTTCTCTATGGGATTTACATACTCTTAGAGGCCTACCAATTTGAGATATTTTTATGAGAAAGTGGTGCATGAGGCTATGGAACTTATAGGTTTAGATGAAAAGAGTGCAAGCTATGTTTCTCGAACTTGTGCATATTTGTTTGCAACCTCTCAGATCTTCGGAGAGCTAACCAAGAAATATTATTTGGCAAGTGGATAAAATTTTGGTGTAAGAAACCTCGAAGGTATGGACCTGCTCCTGAGACAGAAAAATAATTATGCTCGCCTCAAATTGACACATAATCATAGCAGGGGCTTTCCTGATGTAGCAAGATGGTCACATGCTTAAGGAGGAGTATTTTCTAAGCTTGGGGTGGAACATGATAAAAGAGATGACACAAATCTGTTAGCTTTCTTATCTTGTTGGTTGTCAGCTTTCGTTCCCAATAAGGAAGGTTACTTCATTCGTCTAGGGACTTTCAAGATGGCAAGTGGGCGGAAGGTCAGCACTGCAATTCCTTCATTGACTAGTATCTACAACAGCCTAAATAAGATCTCATCTTCATCGCAACTTGATCAAATTAGTTTGTTTCACCATTCACTTTGTTTATGAAACTTTCTCATTATTTCAAGACTCATTACGCATGTGCCAATGGGTCCTATGTTCCCACTATGGTGGTATACTTCAGAGAGGGTGGTGCAAGGTACTTAGAAGAGAATGATGCGAGAAAATGTATCCATGGTGGGGAGAACTTGGTTCTGGACCTCTATCATGCTGGGTAAGACGCACCCTTACTGTTATGTGGATAATGATATTGAGCTAGAGTTGGAGTCAAGTCACTCCATGAGTATTTGCTTCAACTATCTTCTCTTATATGTAAAAAATCATTTATCATCGAGCCATATAGTCCACATCACTTTAGTCATCAATTTGGATTTTATCAGGACATCCCTGGCAATATGAGGAATGACAGCTGCAGTGTCTCTTTGGACAAAGGACTTGTGTTTTTTAGGATTGCATGATGGGTCAATCTGCGTTACGAGCAACTTTTCCGTCAATCACGCCTTATGCAGGAAATTTCTTTTGAGCTGACTCAAACTTGGTGGAAGAAGACTCGTGGGAATTTCCTTGATGATCACTTGCAGACTTTAGTGAATGTTGTTGGACCAATTGTTGTCACACATTTGTAGTGTGTATAGATGAAGTCCTTAATAATATGGATGTCAAGCATGTCCAAGTCTTATCAAAGAGGTGATTAAGATCTTTATGGTGAACTAGTATCTCTTAGGTTGCTTGGACATGTTTTTACTCTCGCCAACAACGGTCCCCACTGCCACTCTCACTCTAGTCTTGAGGTTACCCACTGCTTGACATCTCTCAAAATTAAGGACTTCATCCTTTGCACACTTCATTAGAGCCCTCTAAACATGCAACAACAATCGGTCCAACAACATTCACTAAAGTCTGCAAGTGATTGTCAAGGAAATTTTCACGAGTCTTCTTCCACCAAGTCTGATAGTCAATTCCAAAGAACTTTCCTACATTAGGCGTGATTGAAGGAAAAGTTGCTCATGACTCATCATACGAATCTGCCAAAATTCAAGTTCTTTGTCCAAAGAGGCATTGCGAATGTCATTCCTCATGATATCAGGGATATTCTAATAAAATCCAAACTGAAGCGATGTGGACTATATGACTCAATGATGAATGAAATTTATATCTAAAAGGGAGATAGTTGAAGCAAATACTCATGAAGTAACTTAATTCTGGCACACTATCATTATCCACATAAAAGCAAGGGTGCGTCTTATCCAGCATGGTAGAGGTCCAAGCCAAGTTCTCCCCACCATGGATGCATTTTCTCACGTCATTATTGTCAAATTACCTTGCACCACCTTCTTTAAAGTATTAACCCATTAGCGAATGTGTAATGAGTCTTGAAATAATGAGCAAGCCAACCATAAACAAAGAGAATGGAGAAGCAGACTTTAATTTGATCAAGTTGTGATGAAGATGAGACGTTATTTAGGCCGTCAAGGCTAACCTTCTGCCCACTTGCCATCTTGAAAGTCCCTGGACGAATGAAGTGACATTCTTTATTGACAAGAACAAAAAGCACACAACCAATAAGATAAGTAAGCTGCCAGATTTGGAGAAAAATGGTCCTTCATGTTTAGGGGTTGAATTATTTTGATCCTTGATATGTACCATTTGATTGAAATAGTCCTTAATGTATGTAAAATGGGTATCATTTTGGTCCTGAACCCTAAATTTGACTATCCTCTGTTAAAAACTAATGTTCCATACCAACACTCATCTCTCTCATCTCCTTGCCCGCTCCTCTCTGGTTCTTCAGAGCATGTTCTTCCTCAATAATAGAGAATTTCTTATGTGGTATACTGAAAATACACCAGACTCAGTGAAGGTGCATAAAAACCTCACCTATTGATTTCATCCTTTGTTAAATTAACCAATTAGCTAATCCAATTCATAAATCATTCAATTCACCCAAAAAAGATTATAAATTAATAGTAATAAAATAATAGAGAATTTCTTATGTGGTTGTATTATCCATAAGCATGGATATGCTACAGCTCTGTAACATTATATTTCAAGTTTTATTCTGTGTATCGTCCTTGAAGGGATAACTCTTTTTAAATATATTTTTTTGAATTCAACGAAAGTATTGTCATTCATATCATTAACAGAAAATGGAACAAACTGCTCAAATAATTAAGTACCATTGAAATTTTGTAAAAGAAGATGAAGTGTTGACAGTGTAAAAGTAGCAAAAAAACTAATGGGAATGTAAAATTTATCTATATTAGAAATTAATGAACAGAAAATAGAAGAAAGTACAAAAATGAAATGAGATGATTTAATGAAAATAAAACTAATTTAGGAAGAGGATTCAGTTAAAGAGAAACAGAAAGGGAGGCAGAGCATTGGAGAGAAATGAGTTTGGGAAGGAGAAGAGGGAGATGAGCTTGGGAAGGGGACGTTAGTTTTTAACGGAGGATAGTCAAATTTAGGGTTTAGGACCAAAATGATACCCATTTTACATACATTAAGGACTATTTCAATCACTTGGTATATATCAAGGACCAAAATAATCCAACCCCTATACATGAAGGGCCATTTTGATCATTTTCTCGTCTCTTTAATCATGTTTCAAAAAAATTACCCCCCCTTCAGCATGTGACCATCTTGTGGGCAATTTTTCCACTTTGCAACCCAAAATATCAGTAGAGAATGTTTGTCACATCCCTGATAGGATATAAAGTGCTCTTTCCCCAATTAACTTTCAAACCTACAAAAGCTTCAAAAAACAATAAAATTTATTTGATGAATCGAATATCACCATGTCATCTGCATCAAGTAGATGGCAGATCTCTTAATATCACCATTGTTTCCACTAATCTGAAAACCTATGATCCATCTGTTCTGAGTACCAATCCTTTCAAACTATCAAATCCATCCATTACCAGGATAAACAAAAGGGGTGATTTAGGATTACCCAATCTGATTCCCTACCTAAAGAGAAAAAGCGCACAGGTTCTCGATTTACAAGAATGGAGATTCTCACCATGCTTATGCAAAATTTTATCCATTCCAATTCCCTCCTATCTTTCTCCAAAACTCATTTGTCTCAAGGTGTTCAGTAGGAAACCCCAATTTACATGATCATATGCCTTTTCAGTGTCCAACTTGCACATTACCCAAGAGATGTTCCCTTTCAACCTGGAGTCGACACATTCACTTGCAATGAGAGCAGCATCCATTATTTGTCTTTCTTTAATAAAGGTCATTTGGTTTTTGTTGACAAACTTATCAATCACCCTTTTCAACCTTTTTGCCAGTGATTTTGTTATCACCTTATAAACTCCAGTAATCAGACTTATTGGCTTGAAGTCTTTTAGTTCTGCATCATCGGCTTTCTAGGGAATGAGTGCTACAAAAATAGCATTAAAGCTCTTCTCAGTCTTCTGTCTAGCATAGAATTCATGTATAGCCTTTATAATATCCTCTTTCAAGATCTCCCAAAAAGACAATTTAAAGGTCATGAGGATAGTATTTTTATCCCCCTGCTTCAGCCACTGGATTCTTGGATCTTTGCCTCCACCTTATTTCTTCATTGCAGTGAGCAATTTTCTGTTGGTTTATGTTTGAGTCCTAGGAAATGTGTAGCTTCTTCAAATTGCAAATGAAGAAATATGTTTGGTGTTTAATCCTTCTAAGTGCTGGTGACCTTCCAATATCTTTTTTGATCTCCTCTTCCTTCTTTTCGTACTTATTGTTCGCACTATCAAATATGATAACTCTCAATTTATCAGCTTGAAATCTCATAAAACATAAAAATAGCCAGTTCCGGAAGAAGCAAATTTTGTCACTGCTGTTCCCATATTTTAAGGCTTAAGGCCTGCAATTTAACCCAGCCATTTGTTCAAATGTCTTCTGACACTCAGAATTTGCACATCCTGTAATCCTTAAAATCTCCACCTTTTTTGCCCAAGTGCTAGTGATTTTTTTTTCTTCTGCTGAGCAGGGTAGGGAAAAATCTTGAGCTACCTGTCGTTAGAAATTCCGTAATAACTGTTGAAAGAAGGAGAAGGTCATTAAGTCGTACGCTATTTAGGCCTAAATCTTGATAGGTTCAACATACTTAACCTAGTTAACAGCTCACCCGCCACCCCACCCCACATTATACTGGTGCCAGCTGGCTGTAATTGAATTTACTGTTTGAGATTATGGTATAGATGGAAAAATGGCAAAAAAGAAAGTATTCACCTTACAACTACAATGACTTAGGTAAATCTATGGATTGATTCCTCTTCTCTTTTTTTTATTTGTTGTGATGAAGTGAGCTTATATCAGATGTTTACTAGGGGAACTCCAGAGTGGCAGTAGCAGGAGTGAAGAAGCTGTGGTTGTGGCACCCAACTTTGTCCCATTTATGTTGGCTGAAGTAGTTTGAGCTTGTCACTAAGTGGTGTCTAGGTGTGAGTTCTCTGGCTTGAGTTGTAAGAAAAACATGGGTCACTTGTTAGCATGAGAATAACATTTGGCTTTCTGGGACTAAAATACTAAGTTAATTGATCTGCGAATATTCCATGACAAATTAAGAAGTTGATATATATTTTTTGATAGAGAGAAGAAAGTTGGGATATTATTTGGCTGAAGACAAATCAATTGTTGATTCATTTTGGTGGTTCTCATTATAGAAGTGTTTGTTTTAGATTCTAATGGCAATTTCAGACTTTTAGTGGCTAAATTAGTTCTTGTGGGTCATGTTATATCCTTGCTGATTCGTCTATAAGGAAGTCGACATTTGACCCTCTTAAATTTTATTAATGGAATTTCACTGACCAAAGATGAGATATAAAGGGAAGCTTAATCTGATGCAAGGATAACAGTTGAGAATAGGTTTCACACGATACATAGATCGTAGCAATCCATAGAGCTTGGGATTATTCATCCAACTAGGTAATTGAAATGGATTTCTGTCCTTGTCTAGCGAATATCCAAAATTTTATTTACAATTTATGTTCTTTTGAAACAATATGGAGGTATGATAATAAGTACATATTAATCCTTCGGGGTGGCCCAGTGGTTTGGGCTTGGGACTTCCATGTTGGAGGTCTCAAGTTCGAAACCCTTTGCCATCAAAAGCAAGGGGTTTGCCTTTTGGGTCGAGCTCGTCGCACCGGGATTGCCTAGTGCATGTTACCTTTCCTGTGTGGTTTGCGAGCTATTGCATAGGAGCGGGAGTTTTACCCTGTGCGCACCCAAAGGATGGCGGTTGTGGGTTTCTCGTCATCAAATAAAAATAAGTACATATTAGTGAAGTACCTATCCAGAAAACTATGTATAAAGGACATTGCAGTATCAGTCTCCTGTGTTTTTGTACGAGCATGTAAACTGTGCTGCGCATATGTAGGATCCCAGTTTTGGTGACAAGGATATCTTCTGTGAAATTTGATGTCACTGTTCATGTAACCAGGTTGCCTGTGCGCTGGGACAAAACTGTGATAGTTGTGATGAATGAGGTGCGTGTTAGCAGTCCATACCTTCCCGAATCTGTTGCTGGAGGCACTCCTGCTGCTAATGAAAGAGTGCGGAAAGTGGTAAGATACTTGTGTATATTCTGAAATCAAAGAAAAACTAATCTTTTTTTTGTGGTTACTTGAATTCATTCATCATGGTTTCTTCATTCAGCTTGAATTGGAGAGGAAGAGGTTGCAATCCCGTAATACTGGACAGTGAGGATTCCTTTTTGTTCGTCTGAGGTATTCTTTGGATCGGTGTCCTGCTGAGGAAACAAATACCAAAGGCTTTAGCAAAACTGGCCATATAAGTAGCATCCTACTTGAGCGAAGATGTATTGTGTCTCTACATCTGTAAGAGATTTCGACTTGGGAAAATTTTAGTGATGGGAGTTGCTCTATCCCTCACCCCCATCCCCAAAGAAAATACAAGTTTTTTTTTTCTCATTTGCCTGTAAAATTAAGGTAATTTAAATGTGCCATATTATGATTACAAGGTTGATAACTTGAGGAAATGGTGTCGTCAAGTAGAAACACAGCTTTGGGGGTGAGGATATGATGAAGTTTTATTTATCTAATCAAAATTTGTTTGTTTGATTTTCTTTGCTTTTTTTCGTTTCCCCCTTTATTTGGAGGGTAAAACGACATTGCCTGTTAGAAAGCAACTGAGATCTGATATACTCTACCGAGTATAAATGTTATGCGTTGTTGCCTGTAAAAAAGATTTACAACAAAAGATCACTCAGAAAGCAGCTCTAGGTTTATTAGACATTAATTGATAACCTTAAAAAGGCAATGTTTTACAATGAGAGATACATTGATGGTGTAAGAAAATCTTGACAAAGTGGTGTATATAACTCAAAAAACCTATATAACTATTGAAAGAGGAATCAGGTAGATGGGAACATTGTTGCTGAGGAGTGAGTACATTGGTGATGAGGCTAGAATTACATTGTTTATTTGAAATAACAAAAGAACATTAAATTAATGAGAAAAGACACGTGAAAATTCTTACAATAATTGTTCTCTTGTTTGTTTTTGTTCTTCGTCCTTGATTTTATCATGGTATCAGACCCATATTAATAAGGATATAGAAAATCCTACATTGTGTGATCATGACCGAAGAAAACGGTAAAGGGATTGATGCAAAAGAGGAGATTAGTCAAAGGAAGACGATTTCTCCATACGACATCACGTCAACTGATAACCTTGGGATTGTGATAACACCAGTCCAATTGATGGGTGAAAACTATGAAGAATGAGAAAGATCCATGAGGATGGCCTTACAGGCAAGGAATGAATTTGGCTTTATTGATGGAACTACAAAAAAGTCAAACGAAGAATCTTTGGATCTTGAAGATTGGTGGACTATTAATTCTTTATTGGTAGCATGGATTCACAATACCATTGAACCAATTTTTGGGAACATTTGTGGCTGATAATGATCCTAGTAATTAACAATGGTCGTTGAGGGTAAACAGAAGACATGACCATTGTTAATTACTACAGGAAACTTACTAAGTTGTGGGAAGAATTGGAAAATTATGAGCATATCTCAATGTCCACTTGTGTGCAAGTGTTAAGTGTACGTGCAACTTGGGATCAACTTTGGAAATCAAGACAGAAGAAAAGTACATCTCTTCCTTGTGGGATTATATGAGACAACATATGGAATAGCAAGATCCAACTTGCTGGCTCAGGACTCGTTGTCGACCTTGAACAAAATTTATTCAAAGTTGGTACATGAATAATAGGTGAAAGGGATTTGCTTGGAACAAAAGGATACTCTAACCGTGATCAAGGTGAAGGGAGAAATAAGAACTGGAATGAGTTTGTTCACATTGCAAGAAATATGGGCATGACTCCGAAATATGCTATCAGCTTGTTGGTAACCTGAAATAGTGGTTTCAAAGGAGCGATGGGAAGGGAAGGAGGCTAGGGAAGAGGTCAACTACAACAACAAAGAGGAGGTTTGGGAGGAGGTGGGAGGAGGCCGGTGAAGAGGCAATTTTTGGGTCAATGTTGTTGTGACCAAGGATAAAAGTACATCAAACCTCTGATGAATGTCAACTGGGACCACCCAAACTAAGTAATGAAGGATGACTGTGGTTGGGATCAGTGGCAGCTCAAACTAATTAGTTGCCTAAAGCCAAAAGTTAATTGGAGCTGACTTTTTTTTACTTTTGAGATACAAAGTTATTTCCTTCTTTTTATTGAAAAAACTTTATTTTTTCTATGGATATATATATATATATATATATATATATATCAAAATATTTTTTAATTTTGTGGTTTTAAACATGTCACGTGGAAGTTAAATTTAAAAATTGACAAAAAAAAAACATTGTTTAATGTTTTGAAATGAACTAAAAAAATAAGACAAATAAACTAAAAAACACTATAATGTTTTTTGTTGTTAAAAAAAACTTAAAATAATTTTATTATTACTAAAAGATGGAGCCCCTCAAATTTGAGGGTCCAAGACGGATGCCTCGTTTTTAAAGACATTAAGCTACCCCTGATTGGAATGTTGAAGTCTCAGTAACCGGGTACGAATGACAAGCTGAATGGTTAGATTAAAAATATGTCTTGAATTATTGACATCGGAGTAACCAACCATTTGACAAGTAGTTTGAACAAGTTGCAAGGTGAATGGGACATTTTGAAATGTCCCATTGGGTTACTAGACGGGAGTAACTCGGTGGCTACTAAAAGGGGTTCAATGAAATTGAATGAAACATTATGATTGAAGAATGTTCCTTATGTCCCAGATTTAACTTGTAATTTAAATTGTGTAACAATTAATTTGATCACTTGAATTATAATGGCATATTCACTAAATTTATGTGGGTTATATAGGACTCCACCTCGAGAAGATTGTTAGAGGGGATGAACATTGAGATGGGCTTTATTATTTCGGATCATATTGTGCATATTTACAAATAAGTCATTCTCTAGAATACTCTACAAGTCTAGAATATTCTAAGGACCTTCCATGTAAATCTACAATTTTCTAGGATCTATCAAAAATTTTCATATTTCTCTAGAATCTTTCACTAAGGACTGTTTTTTTTTACCCTCCCTTAGGAGCTCTCTTTCCTATGTAAACTTCTACATAGACAGCTAGGGGTGTTCATGGTTTGGATAAAAATCGATCCAAATCGAAAAATCAAATCAAACCAATTAAATGAACCGATTTAATTTGGGTTTTGGTTTGGTTTGGTTTTAGATTGTTNTGGCTTACCTACTGGTGGGTTATAGTAGGTGCCATCATGACTTGATAAATCGGGCATTACAGAACCGAACCAACAAGTTATATACATAAATTTTATTATTATACATACATAATATATTATATTCATAAATAATTTTAAAGATTTTATATATGTTTCATCAAAATTTATTTTTATAATTTACTTATAAAAGAAAAAATGTCCAAGGTGAGAATATTTTTCTTATTGGTTTCATGTATATGAGTGTCTATGAAAATTCTTTGTGGGACTAAAAATGTCATTGTCTCTTCCTTCTATGCCAAAATAGTGAATTTTGAAGTTTTATTCAGTAAATTCAATGATCGAAAGTTCTATAATGTCAGTCATTCTAACTATTTTTTTGTTTGAATGGATTGTTGTAACTTTTTTCACGTTTTGAATGAATTGTTTATTTTATTTTTATGTATGGTTAATAACTGAATAACCGAACCAAACCAAACCAAAACCGAAAACAACCAAACCGGTAAATGTATATTATATTTGATTTGGTTTGGTTTTGATAATTTTAAAACCGATTAAGTTGGTTTGGTTTTGATTTTGATTTTGACCAATAACCGACCCAACCAAACCGTGAACACCCCTAGACAACTTTATACCACATAGTGCCCAAGCATTATGATAACGTGGTGGGTCATAACACTATTCCTATTAACAATTGGCATATCTAGTTGCAATGGCATCCCAATTATGTACTGAGTTGGTGTAAGCAAAGACTCTTTCACATAGAATGTAGGTAAAAGATTTGAGAATTTGCCTTGAACTTAGCTTTTGAGTAGCTACTGTCATTTAGGGTGTGTTTTGTATGAAGGAAAATATTTCAATTTTTCATTTTTGGTTGAATTAAAGTTTTGAAAAATATTTTCAAATCAATTTATTTTTCTCAAATTTAAGGAAAATGACTTCCTTTTAAAAATGAAGAAATTTTTTTTCCAAAACTCTATTCTAACCTTAAATTACAATATTTTTTTCTTACCTTACCCCGTATTCTGATCCTTCCCATCCAATTTTTTTTTTTTAATTTCGAATATTTTTTACCCATGCCCCAAATCAGCCCCCAACCCCCCTCCCACCAAATAAAAAAACTTAAAATTTAGAAAATTATTTTTGAAAAATATTTCAAATTTTAAGATTTTTTTTTTACCTCACTCAACCCCGGACCACCCCTACCCCTCTCCCTACCCCCACACAAAAAATCTTAAAAATTGTTTTTGAAAAGTATTTCAAATTTTGAAAATTTCCTTTTTAATCCCCCTACCCTGACCCCTCCTCCCCCCTCCCCCCCCCCCCAAGAAAAATACAAATAATTGTTTTTTAATAAAAAAAAATAAAAGTTATTTTTAAAAAAAATTCAAATCCCAGTTTGAAAGTCGGGTTCTAAGTCGGATGTGTTCATGTACCGATTCACAAGTCGGGGTCGAATTTTGATTTAAAAGTCAAAATTTGGGTCAGAAGTTGAGTCAAGTTGGGTCCTGATCAGAAGTTGGGTCCCATATCGATTTTCGGGATTGAATCTCGAATTGGTCGTCGGGATTGTGTTCAGGTTCGCGTGTTGGGGTTGGGTCTTAGTTTGAATGTTGTATCTCGGGTTGGAAGTCGGGGTCAGGTCTTGGGTCAGATCTCAGGGTCAAATTTTGGAACGTTGTCGGGGTCGTGTCCTATTTCGAGGTTCAAGGTCGAGTCATAGATTGATTATCGGGCTGGTTTTCGATTCATAAATTATTTTCCTAAAAATTTCATTCACCAACTAAACACCAAAAAAAAATTCTAATTTTTTTCTGCTCACCAACCAAACATGAGAAAATAAGCTAGAAATCCACTTATTTTTCAAGAAAATATTTTCCATGAAATACAGTTTCCTTCCTACCAAACACACCCTTAATTACAATAGATATTAGATAGATGTGTTGTTCCAAACGCAAATAAATAATCAATGGATAGCTTCAGTAGATTAATCTTTTCATACTGAAGTATTACGTCATTTGGTGTATATATCGTCTGGCCTGGAGAATTATTATTATTTTTGCAAAAAAATAAGTTATTTTTATTTGTTTCACTGTTATAAAATATTTTTTTCACTAAAGGGGGAAATGACTTTTCTACCTTTGGATGGAAGTCATTTTCCCTTTCAATTATCTCAAATTTTAACTTCACATCTCTGATGATATAACTAATAATAGTGGGCATGAATATCGGAAACCGAAAAATTGGATCGAATCAAACTAATTTGATTTGGGTGTTTTTTAAAAAAAGATTGATTCTTTTGGTATATGGGTTTTGGTACTTAGATGCACACAGAAGAATTATTTTTTTATTAAATAATTATTTTCACATATTAGCATTTCCCTAACCAAAAAGCAAAAGTCTAACAAGCATTTAAACCATCTATAACAAGTCAGTTTTAAAGTATCATTTAACATGATTTTAAGATTTTAAAATTTTAAGTATTTTATATTTCAATTTGGTTCTCATTTTACTTTTTCATTTACATCAAAAAATCATTTTAAAAATATTGAGCCGAACTAATTTAGTTTGGTGTTCAATACACACTTTTTCAAAATTGAAAATTGAAAAATCAAATCAAACTTTGATAAAACCGAACTGAATGTCCATCTTTATAAACCAACACAAATGTCATCATTAAAAAAAATTTATCAAAACATAATCCTATTTAATTAATATTTTCTTGGAAAATATTTTTCAATTCCCACCAAACATCAACTGGAAAACCTTTTTTAGGAAATCTTTTCCTACAAAAATAAGTAATTTTATGAAGAAAAAGAAATCACATACAAAAAAACACTTGAGTAAAAAATAATTTCAATTGCAAATTATATTTACTTAATTACTTTGTCATTACAAAAGAAATAATAACTACCAGTTTTTCTGGTTCATATTTGGGCAAGATATGAATTAGAATTTCTACTCAGAGGCGGAGTTAGAATTAAGAGTTTATGGTTTTAAATTTTGCGATTGAGGAGAAAAATATAACAAAACATGTTTTATTTTTTAAAAAAGAGAAACTTTTATTGATTTAGTGGAGTTCGAATTCACAACACTAGTGTGGAAAACATGTTCACTACCTCTTTCTTACCACTAAGTCATCAATCAATTTTATTTGGGGATTCACAAGTTAATATACATATATATTTATTTAATTTTTTAATACAAATATAGAATTTACGAAAAAACTACTGAATTCATCCGAACCCACAAACCTCCACTTAATTCCGCCTCTGTTTCTCCCTATTATGTCATTGCATACGTAGATGATATGTGCCTTTAAATAGTAACAGCCAAGAAATTTCTATGTAATCAATGCGTTATTTCGATTATGTAAGAGCCTTTTTAATATGCCTGAAATAAAGTATTTTGGTTTATCTTAATTTATGTGACACTTTTTAAACTCAAATTTAAATAAGTTTTTTTTAATTATTTTTTATATATAATTTTCAAATATCTTGATTCATTAATCATTGTAACTTATATTACTCTTTACATAATTTTCAAGTATGTAAAAAAAAATTAAAAATTTAAAAATTTCACACTTAAACACATCATTAAAATAAAATTGACTCTTAAAATTCAAACAAAGAGGAACTAATAGATGTAGTGTCAAAAGTCGGTGCAAATGATATGCTAGAATTATAACCTAAATATTTTGATAAAATATTGTTGACCGTTAGCTATTTAAGTGGTATTATATTTTAATTTTTTGGTAAAACTTTCTTGGAAAACAAGAAGTAGGTGTAATATTATATTGGAAATGAAGACCGTCACAACCATCTAATGTTATTAGAATACGTCTTGCCCAAGTTAAATATCTACGTAATTAAATTCTACATAACTAAATTTTATGTAATTCATACTTGTATAACTAATATCAGCATAATTCTATTCAATTACTAAACAATATTATATTGGATAGCAATTTCTTTTATCAATTAATTATTCCTTCCGTTTTAATGTATATTTTGACTTAACACTAAATGCAAAAAATATTCTTAAATTCCGTTTAATTTATATGCCATATATTTAAATATGTAATATAAAATAATTAAATTGAAAAATTACCTAAAAAGAAAAAAGGACGATTTTTGTAAACAGCGTAAAAGGTATGATAAATAAAATTAAAATAAAAGAGATATTTTTTGAATTATTAATAGGTCTGTCATATGTAATCATGCTAATTAAATATTCATTTTATAGGCTGTCTATGCTCTATTCAAATCAGACGGACAAATAAAATTATTTTTGAATAAAGTATGGAGACTAGAGTTAAAATATTACATCAGAGTTAAAAGCGAAATTCTACGTAATTTAATTTTCTTTATGAATTTTAAGAACCTATCTAATTGATTTAATTTGATAAATAAAAAGTTAAAATCAAATTGAACACCTTTAGATACCACTATTGAAATAAAATTTCTGAGAATTTTTTTAATTCACTCCCTCCCTAGGAACTTTCTATGCTTATCATTTGAGCAACTTCCTCTAGAAGATAGATAGATTCTTCTCGATTTTATTTACATGTGCAAGTGCAAGCACTGAACGTTACCACATGCAGCATGCACTTGAAACAATTCGCTTTGAAAATGGCATAATACATGACGGGAAAGGGTTTGATATAATTTTAAATTTTGTTATTTCGGGTTTATCTATTCCTTGTTATAAAAGTGATTCATATATAATTGTTATATAAATGACTCACATATATACTTTTCCTCAAATGAAATGAAAAAAAATAATTTTAAATTAATTTTTATTAAAAAAAATCCATGTAAGGGTATATTTGATCCTTCTCACGCATTTTTTGAGCAACTTTCACATATAACAAACATAAAAATCATATTTGAACAATAGTTTGCATAATTGCGCTCCATAACAAACTTTATGTTTGCTATGATTATTAATATGTATATTTCGATATACATATACGAAAGAAGCAATTGTATAATCTGTTTCGTTATACATATACAAAAGAATCAATTGTATAATTTGTGTTTGTATAAAGCGAGAAAGAGAGAAAGACAAAAGAAAATTGGGCAGGGGAAGATCGTATTTGTATAATCATAAGTGTATAGGACAAAAATATATGCATTTGTATTTGTATATACAATTTTCTCTCGCTTTATACAAACACAAACGCAATGTATATATTTGTGTTTGTATAAAGTGAGAGTGGCGTGCGAGATCTAGGAGAGTGGCGAGCAAGATCTGGGAGAGGGGAGAGAGGGGAACGAAAATATATGTATACATACAATTTTCTCTCGCTTTATACAAATACAAACACATTTTATACATTTGTGTTTGTACAAAAGTGAGAGGCGAGGGAGACTGCCTAGCAAGAATGGAGTGGCGAGCGAGATTCACCAGGGAGAGAGGCGAAATAGAAACAATTTACTATGGGGTACAATTAAATCAAACTATGGTTATAGCATTTAATTTGAATTAATAGTTTGTTATTATATACAATTTTTCCTTTTTTTTTTGCTTGTTTGACTCAAAAACTAATTTGAATTTATTTTTTTAATGGTCCAATTTATTTTCTTACTTATTTTCCTGTAAAAATTATCATGGATGCCCCCCCAAAAAATTTACAAATACAAAAACTAAATTAAATATAACCGCAAAAAATAATAATTTGAAATTACAATATAGGCACAAAAAAATATTAGTTTTAATTTTTTTTCATTCACACTTCTTTCTTTTTATTTCTTATATTTTTTAACTAAAGAATGAAAGAAAAAAATAAAATAAGAATAAGAAACTCAAATAATGATAAAGAAGTCAAAAAATAATTCCCGTGTGAAAAGATTATATATATTCTTAAATGGATTTTAAAAAAAAAATTTAAAATTATTTTTCACTTATGTATGTTAGATGAAAAACGTGTATGTGAGTCGTTTTGTAATGATATAGGTATATGTAAGCTAATTTATAATGGTATATGTAAGTCACTTTTGTAACGAAATATATATCAATTCTAAATAACAAATTTTAGGGTATATCATACCCTTTTCCCATACATAAATGTGCCCTTCAACTTGACTTCATCCGACATCTATGTCGTTCAATTTTGAGTGTACACAAGTAGATACTTAAATTTGTATAAAATTGAATAAATATATACATTCGTCTTACATAGCGTCCTACATGATAATTTTGTGTTCTATAAGGCATTTTACGTGTATTATGTCATGTATAGGAATATAATATGTCTTTCTAGCTGTTCTATTTTAGACAAATTTAAATATCTACTTATGTACATTCAAAAATCAAAAACTGAAAAACATAAATATTAATTAAATTATTAAAATCAAATTAAAAGACATATTCATATATTATGACTTTAAAAATTTCAAAGTACTACTACAATTCCTAATGATAGAATTGAGTAAAACAGTGTGTCCCCCTTACATGTTGTCATGCTATTTGGGTCCTAGAGAGACAGGAATTAAATATGGTCAAATTTTTTTTTTGCAAAGTATTCAACCCTTTCTTGGTCATTTCCTTTTCTACTCCACTTGTTACTTAAATAACATTATTTTTTTTAATATATAGTCAGATCCAAGCAATCACTTCCTATCAAACAGTCACAAAGAAAAGAGAAAAATAATTAAGATGGAGTCAAGCGGTTGTGATGAAATTCAGGAGATAGTGATAGTAGGTGGAGGCCTTTGTGGACTTGCCACAGCTCTTGCTTTGCACAGGTTCTTTTCTCTCTACTTCTGTTTTTCTTCCTCTTTTTTACTTTCTATGGACAAGTTATAATTAACTAAGATATAAAAATTGGGAGTGAGATGTGAATTCACGCCCTTTCAGACCAGAATCTTAATTTAATGTGCTAGACTAACTTCATCATTTCAATATTTAAGATTTATTTCATTAAGTGAGATGAAATCATGATTTGAAATCAGGTAGTATGATACAAGGGACTCTGTACTTGATTCCATATGTAAACTTTGGTTTTTACATATTTATGATTTTGCCAATTAAACTTCTCACTCACTGAAACACAATATTTTTAACTTTTGACCCCTGATCAAATTTATGCGACACTAATATTGCTGAGTTGATAAAATGTGTCAAAGCAAATAAATTAAAAATATTTTACATTAAAAAAATATTATTTTTTTTAAAAAAAAAACTGAAATAAGCTATAATAATAAAAATAGTAATAATAAAAGCTCTCCTCCTTCTTAACACCATCACCCAACCAAACTTCGGTATTGAAAAATTTCATTGATCAGTTTGAGGATGCTTGAAGAACACTAAATGAATTTTGTGAATTTATGAAATTGATTTAAAATTGTGATGAGAATTTGTTGGGTTTGTGTTTGTAGGGTAAAATTCAAGTCAAATAGACAAGAATTTCATCTATTTGGTATGAATTTGGCATTCAATTTGAGAGCAAATATAACATAATGTTCAATATTTCTGCAAAAGTATTTTTTTTCTTTTTTAACATTTAATATCTTATGTGTCACTAAAATGAAGTGAAATTCCACGTGTAAAACAAGTGTACAAAATCTCACACGTAGGATAGAACGAGAAAAAAGTTTAAAATATTGTGTTTTATTGTGTTTAAGGGTTCAGTTAGGGGAGTACAAAACCAAACCGCAAATCGAGAAAAAAACCCGACTAGTGGTTGGTTTGACTTGGTTTGGTATTGGAAAAAAAAACCCGACTATATTTGGGTTGGTTTGGTTTTAACTAAAAAAAACCAACCCGAGACCAAACCAACCCGACATTATATATATAATTTTAAAATTTTATTTTATACTTAAAAATATTTACTTTGATATAATTTTTAAATATTTCTTATACTTTTTCTTAGTTTTTATCTTTTAATAAATTATTATTTCAAGTTTGAAACTTAGAATTCTAAATGGTTCAATAAAGATTATAGTCCACAGATATCGGTAATTATAATAAAGCTTAAATCAAAATTAAATTGATACTAAAGCAAAAAAAAATAATCAATTCAACACTAAGAATGACAATAATATTGAATATTTGTTCTACGGTTTTACATTGGTTTATTCAAATACATAATCTAATTTTAATTTCCTTTAATATTTAGTCATGTAACTAATACTTATTAAACTTATTTTAGCATGATTTAGTACTTTTAAATTATGATCATTTTCATTATGACTTGTTAATTTGCAATATTTGTTTTACGCGATTTCATTATTATTATTTTTTGTTGGATATTTTAGTATCATTACTCATATAATATTTTGTGTTATTTTCTTAAGAAACACCTTAGATAGTTGTATTTTGGTACGACTAAAGAAATATTTGAAGTACAAGTAAATTATATGTTTGTATGAATACTTTTCCGGAAAAAACCCGTAGTTGAAAAACTCGAGTTTTATTGGTTTGGTTTGGTTTATAGATTTAAAAATCCGACACAAATGGTTTGGTTTGATATTTGAAAAACCCGAACCAACCCAACCATGTACACCCCTAGGTTCAGTTGATAAAGTCATGAGTATAAGGGCCCAACTTGCAAATGGAGCCAAGTATAAGGGTGTCCTGGGTAATTCCGCCTCGAAATTATGATATAAATTTAAAATTTTGTTTGGATTTTTAAGTTGTATTTTTTGTTTATAAACATAAAGGCCAAACACATATACATCCCCTCAAACTTGCCCTCATTTTTCATTTTGGCACTCCAACTTAGCCTTGTTCCATTTTAACCCTTAAACTCCATTTTTTCTGTACCATTTAAACACTTATACTAATTTTTATGATTTGTTTTTATTTATGTTCTTCAATTGCAATTTCTTATTTTAAAAAAATAGATGTGTGCCTGTTAATTAAAAATATTAAACATTCGCGAACGAACATAAAAATTTTCAAACAATAATATTATTCTTTTATATTTCTCTGTATTTTTGCATGAAAATAAATTAACGAAAGTTCTTTGATTTTCTTTCTTAAACATTCAATCAAATTAAATAACACTACTTATTTATTTTTTCTTATCATCTAGGCTATCTAAATTTAACGCAAATACTCACTTTTAATTTTTAATTAAATCAATACGAATAAAAAAACCTATCTTCAAAAAGACTCGACTGACTTAGTTAATAACACTATTAAAAAAAGACTCTTGTTCATTGCTAATAACACTACTAAACAATGTTAAAACTCGACTGACTTTGTTAGGTTGTCACTAATTTTAAAGAAAGAAAACCAACACAATTTCGTCGGTTATTTTTCACACAAAAATACATACACTCTTAAATAGAAATTATTATTTTTTAAAAAGAATTATTTTTTGTTATTTTTTAATTTTTTAACTAAAATTAAATGACACATGTCGATTTAAAATAAGAAGTTACAATTGAAGAATATTTATAAAAATAAATAAATCATAAAAATAGCATTTCGTGTTAAAATGGAATATAAAAAATGGAGTTCAAGGGTTAAAATGGAACAAGGCTAAGATAAAGTGCCAAAATGAAAAATATGGACAAGTTAGAGGGGTTGTATATGTGTTTGGCCAAACATAAAACTCTCATAAGTTGTGAAAACTATCAAAATTACCATGATTCTTTATACAATTTTATTAACTAAGCAAACGATTATAAAATTATTCTAAAAATACAACATTTATTCATCGAACTGTAATTCAATAAGAGTGGTGAGAGTAGTTGTTATACCTGATATAAATGGTTTAATGGTTGCTAAGAGTAACAATATCAACTATAGATTTTGTTTACAGATGAAATAAATGTTAAAATTGTAGTTTTTTTAAAAATAAAATATAAACTTGGTGGTCAATTTTTATATTTGAAAAATATGAATTCATGACATGAAATTCCTAAATCTAAGTTTTTTTTTTTTAAAATAAAATAAAATTGGATTTCATCTCATGCATGTCCAAATGGTTTAATGGTTGCTAAGAGTAACAATATCAACTATAGATTTTGTTTACGGATGAAATAAATGTTAAAATTGTAGTTTTTTTTAAAATAAAATATAAACTTGTTGGTCAATTTTTATATTTGAAAAATATGAATTCATGACATGAAATTCCTAAATCAAGTTTTTTTAAAAATAAAATAAAATTGGATTTCATCTCATGCATGTCCAAACGATCATTTCATCTCTGATTTTAAGTTACGAGATAAAATGGTAGGTCCAAAACGTCTACTTAGTTTATTGAAGAAAGAATTTGTATAAATTTATATATAAAACCAAATGCAGGAAAGGGATAAAGAGTGTGGTATTAGAGAAATCAGAAACTTTAAGATCAGCAGGAGCAGCCATAGGTGTATTGCCTAATGGATGGAAGGCACTTGATCAACTTGGTGTGGCTTCTCATCTAAGAACTACTGCTCTTCCTCTTCAAGGGTAATATAATCTTTACATCATTTTAATTCGGCATAACGCATAAATGTGCTTTTTAACTTGGTTTCATTTCACATTTATGCCCTCCAACTTTGAATATGCACAACTAGGCACTTAAACCTGTATAAACTTGAAAAAACAGACACATGAGTCCTCTATGTGACATAATACATGTAGGACACAAATTGTCATGTAGGACACGTGTGTCTGTTAGTTCAACTTTATACAAATTTAAGTGTCTACTTGTGCACATCCAAAATTGCAGGACATAAATATGAAATGAGGTCAAGTTAAAGGGTATTTTTATGTGTTATGCCTTTTAATTCTCTAGTTTTTCTACTCTAGTACTCTTGTTAACTTTATAGTATATCAAACAGGATGCGAATTACATGGATGGACAAGGGCAATGAAAAATTCACACCATACAAGTAAGTCAAATTCAAATCGAAATCGATGTCAATTTCATTTTTTTCTACACTTGAAAGAAGAGAAAGTAAACAGTAACTCTATACGGTGTTATTAAAATATAGGAATATCGGAGAGGTTCGTTGTCTGAAGAGGAGTGATATAGTTGAAACATTTGCTGATGCTTTGCCTCCAAATACTATACGTTTTGGATGCGATATTGTGTCTGTAGAAATGGATCCTATCACTTTCTTACCGAGTCTTCTACTTTCTAATGGAAAGCGTATTGGTGTTAAGGTATTCTTTCTCTATTTGCTCTGTCCTCTTTTATGAATTCCCTTGACAGTGGAAATTTCTGATGTATTGGTGGTAAGGATGGCTCAATAAAATAGAAGTTGATTACATTATGTTTGAGTGATCGTTGCAGGTTTTGATCGGGTGTGATGGATGGAGGTCAATAGTGGCAAGTTTCCTTGGATTAAAGCCTGCAAAAACATTTCGGAATTGTGCAATCAGGGGTTTAA
Source organism: Solanum stenotomum (assembly GCF_019186545.1). NCBI lineage: Eukaryota > Viridiplantae > Streptophyta > Magnoliopsida > Solanales > Solanaceae > Solanum > Solanum stenotomum. Next base: position 53,905,071 of record NC_064283.1, read on the forward strand.
CAAGTTATCCCAATGGTCACTCATTTCCTCTCGAATTTGTCCGTCTCATCATTGGCCAAACCGCAGTTGGGAGACTACCGATCACTGATAAGTTGGTACATTGGTTTGTTGCTGTTCAACAGGGCACAGGTATGGTAATCCAATTTGATGCCTCTTGTTATAATGTGACTTCAATTTTGATACTTTTCATGATCCCACAAATGAATTTTATCTCCGTCTTGTGTCCATCTATCTTGTTTTCTGTATCGTCTGATTGATTTTGTGCACATTCAGATGCCAAGTTTCCACAAGATACACAATTTATCAAACAAAGAGCCATGGAGGCAGTAAGTGGTCATCCAGCTGATGTACAAGAAATGATAGAAAAATGTGACTTGGATTCTCTGTCATTTGCTCACTTGAAATATCGCGCACCATGGGACTTAGTATTTGGAAATTTTCGGGAAAAAACAGTAACGGTTGCTGGAGATGCAATGCATGTAATGGGTCCATTCCTTGGGCAGGGAGGTTCATCAGGAATAGAAGATGCAGTGGTGCTTGGAAGAAACTTGGCAAAGACGATTAACGGAAGTTGTTTTGATCATGAAGAGGCATTGGATCGGTATATAAAAGAGAGGAAAATGAGGGTGGTAAAACTAGCAACACAATCTTATCTGACTGCCCTTCTTATTGAGAATAGACCAATGCTCACAAAAATTGTCGTCGTTGCTGTGATGGCCATTTTCTTCAGAAACCAAAATGCTCACACTCAATATGACTGTGGTCTCCTCTGATACCAAGTGTTTTGCGCTTTTGTATCCATCTTTTGATAACTAGAACGTGTGTGTCTACTTGTTCAACTTTTTACAAGTTTAAGAGTGATCAACTGCAACAATAGTTGCAGCTTATTTATTGTTCTATGTTTATATGGGTTTATCCTACCATAGTACTTCAATGAATACACAACAACTAATATGGCCATTGTTCGAGTAATGCAAGATCCCCAAATATATCAGGGAGTTCCTTTTACACATCATTGATAGATAGAATCTAAAGATCCGGATGAAGTTAATGGCATATTCGAGTAGATCAATCATGAAACATACAAACTCAATGAGGAGAAACGAAGAGAATTGTAATGACCCTCGTGGTCGTTTGCGTTTTCAAGTTTTGACCCTTCTCGTAGTTTCATTATGCCTTTTACGACTTCTCAAGAAGGGTGACACGATCTCCAAGGTGATCAGATGAGTTTCGAAGCAGATTTTCTTTCTTGGAAGCTAGGTTTTTGGAAAGTTTGACCAAAGTCAACATTTTTGGTTAGCGAGGTCAGATTTGAATCTTGACAATCTATTAGGTCTGGAGAGTGATTTGGATCATTGGATGGATTCAAATATTTTGAAAAAATTTAGATTTAACCTCGATCAACATTTGGTCAAAACGACCACTAATAGGTATTTTGATGATTCCAACAGGTTCGAAACGTCTTTTATCATCATTCTGCATATTTAGTTTGTATCCGAGAGGTTCCAAATGAATTCCATAGGGTGGATTGAAGATTTGGTTGAAGCTTGATTTTGCTAGTTTTGCAGTCTTCTGACTTCTAGTGCTTTGAAGTTTTGGGGTTGACTTTTGAGCAATATATATGTCTACGGACTCATATACAAAGAAAAAAAGGAAGCATCATTTGAATCTGCATGTGCTTTGCAAAATAGCCCCAAAACCAAGAATTTTTCCCTGCAATTCATGGTCTATATCACCCAAACTCCACTGGTAATAATAAAGTAAAGCCAGCATCTTCAACATTGTGGTAACATAGCAATAGGAAACAAAACCTCTACATAAAAATGTGAATACATTCAATTTGGTTAGAACCAGGTTGCAATTGCTAACTCACCATCCCAAAAAACACAGGTGTTAATGCCTCTAACCAGACAACCAACAGGAAATATTTTCATTGTATGAACTTCCTGTCAAATACCATCCTTAGTTACCAAACAGGTAGTTAAATATGCATACAAAAACTTTTAATCTTATCACACACATTGACACAGAAACCACACGCTTTACGTAATTGGCCAATTCAGTACCTCGTTTAACAAAACTCATTGAGAACAGGGGCATCAGTCTGCGTTCGTAGCCTCAAATGGAAAATAGAACAGTTCTGCCCATGTGGAAGCTCTGGGAAAACGCATCAATTTTATGGTGATATTCCTTTCTTCCTTGGAATCAATGGCTATCCCTTGCTGAATGTACATCCTTACAAGAGATGGAGTGCAAGCACATAATAGCTTTACAAAAAACACTTCAGTTTTTGAACACTGAAAAGAATTGATGGTCACATACTCAAGCTTATTAAGTGGTCTATTCAAGCAGGTTGGTGTCTCCAGCTATTTCATAACTGTTTCAGCATTGTCATCGCCATCCTGGACCTAATGTATAAAGAAATACCAAGACATTTTAGCTTCTCAAGTTCAAATAAATGAAGAGCAAACATGAAACCAAGTAATAATTATACCATTGCACGACAACATATATGTACTATTTCTTACCGTAATCTGAAGTTTACTCAAATTAGGAAAACTCTTGATTAACTGTACAGCACAAGAAGTCTGATCCACTTTATTGAAATCAACTCCTAAGTGCAGATACCACAAGCAGTTGAGCTTGGGAGGAAGCTCATCCAGAACTATATTTGCATTCAAAAGCGTTCAGTCAAGTACTATAATTAGAATCCGATGAATACAATCAATCACTTTTTCCAATTCAAGTGAAACAACGTGTAGATTTCTTACCTCAAGGACCAAGGAACCCAAACAAAGTTGTTCAAGTGAAGGAAAGCTAAATAGAAACTTTTCCAAGGTTGATATTTCATCATGTTTTGGATTATCCTCCACTTTTTCCAATTCAATCACCAACACGCTCATTTTTTTGCAATTCATGAAGCAATTTAGCACGAGATAGTGACCCCCAAGAACAACCAAGGACTCTAACTGTGGTGAAACCATCTTCAAGTATTGAGTGCCACAACAGAACGTCAAGACTAAATCCACAAGAAGGGGAACATCGATAACACAAAACTGGTTGGTTGGCACAAATGTTATTCTTTCTAGATGAAGATAAGTAAGATTCCGAAAGCCAAGAAAATAAATTGGTGGTTTGAAGACACAGTTGAAGAGTTCCAAATGTGTCAAGGTCGGACAGTTAAATACATAAGAAGGCAGTATATAAATTTTATTATCCGACATATTAACAGTTAACTCCTTGACACCATTTTTGGTGACATAACGCATCCATCTATTAATACTAGCATATGAAGACAAATTTATTCCTGAAACGCTGTAACAGAATCTCATCGACTGTTATTCTAAAAAAATTTGCAAATTTTGCTGTTAACTTTTTGCAAAAATAGTTATTTAGCACTAGAAATGGAAGTGAGACCCAAATATCTCTCCATTTACTAGACAAAATACTAGTTCTTTCTGCATCGTGAACAGGCAAGAACTCAAGGATAAGATCGACCACGTTTCTCGGCAGAGCAATGATTATATCTTCTTTTTCCCCTTCCACAGCAGCTCTTTTACTAGATTCTAGAATAAGTTAAAATAATCTTATTAGGCTTAACATTTATAATCCAAAAAAATACAGAGAATTTTATACCTTGTTTAGTCATGCTGGCTGATTGAAAAATTGTGTCTGATTCAAAAAATAGTACCAAAATGCACAGAGGTGGCAACGCCGTATTAAGAAAAAAGTGAAATGCCCCGGCAAAGAAACGTTACTGCAGTGACAAAGCGCACGTTGCCAAGCAAATGAGCGCGAGCAAAATGCCACGGTGAAACCCTAGATTTTAGGGATTTTTTGGTTTGGGTTTGCATAGGCTCATTTGTTTTCATTTCCATTAAAACGTTTAAATATTAAATATTAATATAGCTTGTTTTCTATAAAATTTTGTCTTTATTTAGAAAAGAATAAATATAAAATTAAATAAAAATACTAAATTAATTTAATATCATATGAATAAAATATTTTAAAATTTTAATATGGATTGATGGTATGGGATGTTCAAAATTGATCCGTAATCGATAAGTCAATCGTAAAATTGGCTTATTGGCTTATTCGTATTGGGTTATTGAATAAATGGTTGATGGACGGATTAGAATTTTATAATTAACGACTTATTGGTGTGGGGGCAAATTATTCAATTTCCTTATAGAATAAACCGTTAACCCGTTAAGAGTTACCATACTTATACTTTTAGCTTAGATATGTTAGTCTCTTTTAATATTTTGCCATATATACAATTCTATATTGTTAGTCTTAAAGTCGTAAAGACAAAAATTGAAACAACTATTTACTTTTTATATTGTATTAACTATTATATTACTATTAATCTATATATTTTTTGCAATATAGAAGAATTTAATAATTTAACTGCATTTAAAATATTGAAAAGAATTCCTCTTTTTAAGGTGCGTTCATGAAAAAAAAAGTTAGATGTTACCCAATACACCGCCCGATAATTGTTAATCAGTTATCGAACAAATCGATATCTTATTGTTTGGCTAACGAGTTAGTAAATTTAAAAACTAATCTGATAGGCCAAATCGTTAAGCGAAATTATCCGCCTGATCTGCCCGATAAGCAATCCTAATTGTTTGTGGTGATGAATAACAATGGTGATTGTTGGCTGAACTCATCGATGACCCCCTAAAGTTGGCACCAATTTTTACATAGACACTTCAAATGAGCTTTGTTCATTTTAGACATCTATTGTCATTTTTGACACTTTTTTAACAATCAACAAAAGTTACAAAATGTGTGTTATACCCTCGCGGGATAACATGATAATAAATTAAGAGAAGACATGTGGCAATTTGGGTTAAAAAAAAGTAAAATTTAATTATAAGTAGAAGAAAGAAAAAATATATAAACTTATATTTTAAAAAATCAATAAAAAAAGATTTCATTTTCTTGGAAGTCATTTCAATGACTAAGATCTAATTTTTTTTTCGTCGGAAATTGTTGTTCCGCCCGAAAAATTGAGAAGACTTGGATCCATTTTTTTTCAATGACTTCTCATATTTTCTTTTATGACTAATAATTCTAATTATAGATAAAATATATTTTGGTAGCAGCTAGGGGGAGAGAGCGACAAAGATAGTAACAAAAATGATGGATCTCCATCTTTTCCGACAAGATGGTGATGTTATTTTTTAGATCTGAATTTTTTATTAAAAAATATCTTTTATAAATTATTTCAATCAGTTTATGATTCTTTTTAAATCTTTTTTAATGAGTGTATTATTCCTTTTGTTTTACTCAAAATCAGTACATAATGGTGGTGGAAGGTGAAGGAGAAAGAGATAAGAAGAAGAGAAAAAAAATATTATTTTTCACAAAAAATGCTTTCCATGCACTTAAAATCAGTGCAACACACGCACTTTGTCAATTCAGTAAAAAGTGTCAAAATGACACAGCGACATGACATGAGGTGTCTAAAATGAATAAAGCCTAGTTGAGGTGTCTAAGTGAAAGTTGGTGTCAACTTTAAGGGGCCACCAATGGGTTCAGCCGTGATTATTTGTCAATTTGGAATGGTGTTGATCGATGATGTTGATTGTGCATAGTATCTTATGGTATAGTGATTGATAATAGTAATTACGGGTGTTCACAGTTTAGATAAAAATCGATTGGCAGTAGTGATTAGAGGAAAAGAGAATCGTATACCTTCTTGAGTCATACTAGTTTATTCAAAAATGATGAAACTAGAACAATACCAAAATACACAACAATGTCATATTAAGAGAAGAGTTGGAAATTCATGGCGAAGAACTGAGAAAAAGAGCAAGTTGCCAACAATTGAGGGAGGAAAAGTAGGTTTGACATGTGATTCGGATCTATCAAACCTCAAGAGTGATTTGGATCATTGGATGGATTCTAGCATTTTAGAAAATTAGGTTTGAATTGTCAATACGACCTCAAATCGTTGTTTTGATGAATTCAACAAGCCCAAAACATGTTTTGCCGTCAATCTGTATATTTGGTTTGCGTCTGGAAGGTTCCGGAGTAATTCCAAGGAGTGGATTGAAGTTTTGGTTGAAGTTTGATTTTTCTGGTTTTGTTGCCTCCTAGTGCCAGTAACTCCTCCGTGTTCGTGTTCACAAAAAAAGAGGGGGTCATTGGTATTCACATTCAAACATTGATTATAAATTTGGGCTTTTAATACCTAGAGTTGAATATTGATGTTTCTTCAATTTGGGGATCGATTAGTGCTCAGATTTCAATAATTTTTTGGCGCATAAGCTCTTGACCTTATTGGTAAACTAATTTTGGTGTCAAATTTACAATTTTGATCTTGGGGTTGACTTTTGAGGTCGGGATAAAAGTATAGCAATATATATGTCTACGGACTCATATACAAAGAAAAAAGAAAGAGCATTTGAATTTGCATGTGCTTTGCAAATATAGCCCCAAAACCAAGAATCTTTCCCTGCAATCATGGACTATATCAGTCAACTTCCTGTCAAATTACTTCCTTAGTTACCAAACAGGTAGCTAAATATAGCATATGTCAACACAGACTCTTAACTTTAATAACATCCAATTGATGAACATATTAATCGTTAAGGAAACCACACGTTTAAGAAATTGGCCAATTTAGTGCCTTGTTTAACAAAACTCATTGAAAACAGGGGAATCAGTCTGCGTTCGTAACATCAAATGGAAAATAGAATAGTTCTGCCCGTGTGGAAGCTCTGGGGAAACGCATCAATTTTATGGTGATATTCCTTTCTTCCTTGGAATCAATGGCTATCCCTTGCTCAATGCACATCCTTACAAGAGACGGAGTGCAAGCACATAATAGCTTTACAAAAAACACTTGGTTTTTAAACACTTAAAAGAACTGATGGTCACATACTCGAGCTTGTTAAGTGGTCTATTCAAGCAGGTTTGTGTCTCCAAATATTTCATAATTGTTTCAACATTGTCATCACTACCCTCGACCTAATGTATGGAGAAATTTTAGCTTCTCAAGTTCAAATATATGAAGAGCAAACATGAAACCAAATAATAATTATATCCATTGCATGACAACATATATGTACTATTTCTTACCGTAATTAGAAGTTTACTCAAATTAGGAAAACTCTTGATTAACTGTGGAGTACAACAAGTCTGATCCACTTTGTTGAAATCAACGCCTAAGTGTAGACACCACAAGCAGTTGAGCTTGGAAGAAAGCTCATCCAGAACTATATTTGCGTTCAAAAACTTTTAGACAAATACAATAATTAGAATTCGATGAATACAATCACTATATATTAGATATTCAAGTGAAACAACACGTCAATTTTCTTACCTCAAGGACCAAGGAACCCAAATAAAGTTGTTCAAGTGAACCACAGCTAAATAGAAACCTTTCCAAAGTTGATATTTCATCATGTTTTGGATTATCCTCCATTTTTTCCAATTCAATGACCAACAGGATCAGTTTATTGCAATTCATAAAGCAATTTAGCATGAGATAGTGACCCACAAGAACAACCAAGGACCCCAACTGTGGTGAAACCATCTTCAAGTATTGAGTGCCACAACAGAACATCAAGACTAAATCCACAAGAAGGGGAACATCGATAACACAAAACTGGTTGGTTGGCACAAATGTTATTCTTTGTAGATGAAGATGCGTAAGATTCTGAAAGCCAAGAAGTGAATTTGATGGTTTGAAGACACAGTTGAAGAATTCCAAGCGTGTGAAGGTTGGACAATTAAATACATAAGAAGGCAGTATATAAGTTCTATTATCCGACATATTAATAGTTAGCTCCTTGACACCATTTCTGGTGACATAACGCATCCATATATTAATACTAGCATATGAAGACAAATTTATTCCTGAAACGTCAAGAACAAACTTCACAATATCTCCAACATGCTGTAAGACAATCTCATCAATTGTTATTTTAAAAACAATTGTAGATTTTGCTGTCAACTTTTTGCAAAAATAGTTATTTAATCCTAGATATGGAAGTGAGACCCAAATATCTCTCCATTTACTAGACAATATACTATTTCTTGCTGCATCGTGAACGGCAAGAGCTCAAGGATACGATCAACAACATTTCTTGGTAGAGCAATGATTATATCTTCTTTTTCCCCTTCAACAACAGCTCTTTTACTAGGTGCTAAAATTAGTAAAAATAATCTCTTAAAATTTATTATCCAAAAAAATACTAGAAAGAGGAAAAGAGAGAATTTTATACCTTGTTGAGTCATGCTGGCTGATTCAAAAATAGTAACAAAATGCACAGAGGTGGCAACGCCGTATTAAGAAAAAGTGAAATGCCCGGCAAAGAAACGTTACTGCCAAGCAATTGAGAGCGAGGAAATGCCATGGTGAAACCCTAGATTTTAGGGATTTTTTGGTCTGGGTTGCATAGGCTCATTTGTTTTCATTTCCATTAAAACGTTTGACTATTAAATAATTAATATAGCTTGTTTTTCTATAAAATTTGTCTTTATTTAGAAAACAATAAATATAAAATTGAATTAAAATATTTTAAAATTTTAATATGGATTGATGGCAGGGGTGTTCAAAATCAATTTGTAATCGATAAGTCAACCGTAAAATTAGCTTATTGGCTTATTTGTATTGGGTTATTGAATAAATGATTGGTGGACGGATTAGAATTTTATAATTAACGACTTATTGGTGTGGGGAAAAATTATTCAATTTCCTTATAGGATAAATCGTTAACCCATTAAGGGCCTGTTTGGAAAGCCAATCTGGTAATTGAATTTGGTGTAATTGAGTGTAATTACACTGACTATCCTGTTTGGTTGGACAAATAATTACTTGGTCAGCAGGTAATTGGTGTAATTGGCAGGGATAATTACACTCTCCAATTAGGGAGAGAATGTGAATTGTTGGTAATTACATGGTGTAATTACCGGGCTGACTACTTTTTAATTTCTTCTATTATTTTTTTGTTTTAATTTTTTATTTCTATTATTTTAAGTTCTTTTTTCTTATTATTCTAAAAATTTGTAAAAGTTTATTTTTTATTTTATATTATTATATTTCATTTTCTTCTCATTCTCAACCTTATTCACATGATTCTATGCAATTTTTTCGTATTATCTACTTTCTTTATGCCATGCTTATTTTCTCATTATCATAATTTTATTAGTATTCTAATTTTTAAATTAAAATATAATTTATTGTTAAATAAGGTTATAGACTTACGTTTTCTTTCCTTTAAAAAATAAAAATAAATCATATTTATTTATGCGATGTTGAAATTTGCGATAAGAATATTATGTTAAATTTTTTGTTTTGAATTTATAACTTATGTTATATTTTTCAGTTCATTTGTTTTAGTAATATTGAATTCACATTGCAAGTCATTTTTTAATTAGATTATCTTTTTGTTAAACATTTTAATAATTTATGACATTTTATTTATATATTAATATTTTTATCAAACATGCATTTCACGATATTCGTAGAAACTTCATACTTTTGGTTTTTATGATCAATTCAATTGAAATATATTAATTTGAAATTATATATAAATCAATTATTTTTTTCATAATATTAGTTAAGAACATATGTTTATTAATTAATATATATCTTAAATATTTAATTTAATATCATTTATAAAGTTTCTTATTTGTTTAGTATAAATTTTTATTTTTAAAATTTAATATAATTTTATGATTGCAATTGTGCATCCAAAGTCCAAACAAAACATGTATAATTACACTGTGACATCCAAACAAGACATGTGTAATTACAGTGTAATTACACTGAGGCAAACAAACAAGTCAGTGTAATTACTAGACTGTGAAATTACTAGGCTGATAACTACTACCCTAGTAATTACACCAATTCCAATTACCACGTGGTTTTCCAAACAGACCCAAAGTTACCATACTTACACTTTTATCTTAGATGTATTAGTCTCATGTAATATTTTGCCATATATATAATTATATATTGTTAAAGCCGTAAAGACAAAAATTGAAAAAACTATTTACTTTTCTATTGTAGTAACTATTATATAACTATTAATCTATATATTTTTTGAAATATAGAAAAAATTTAATTTTTTAACTTACATTTAAAATAGTGAAAAGAAGTCCCTTTTTTAAGGTGCGTTCATGAAAAAAAGTAGATGTTAGCTAATACATTGCCCGATAATTGTTAATCCGTTATCGAACAAATTGATATCTTGTTGTTTGGCTAACGGATTAGTAAATTTTAAAATCGATCTGATAGGCCAAATCGTTAAGCAAAATTACCCGTCCGATCCGCTCAATATGCCGATTGATTGTGGTGATGAATGTGATTGTTTGTCAATATGGAATGGTGTTGACTGATCATGTCGATTGTGCGTAGTATCTTATGGTATAGTGATTGACAATAGTAATTAGAGGTGTTCACGGTTTAGATAAAAATTGATTGACAGTACTGAATAGAGGAAAAGAGAATTGTATACCTTGTTGAGTCATACTAGTTGATTCAAAAATGGTGAAACTAGAACAGTACCAAAGTACACAGAGGTGGCAATGTCATATTAAGAGAAGAGTTGGAAATTCCGGCGAAAAAGTGAGAAAGTGCAGGTTGCCAACAATTGAGAGGAATGATAAGTAGGTTTGACATGTGATTTGGATTTGTCAAACCTCGAGTGATTTGGATCATTGGATGGATTCTAGCATTTTGGAAAAGTAGGTTTGTCCTGTCGTTTTGATAATTTCAACAGGCTCAAAACATGTTTTGTCGTCAATCTGTATAATTGGTTTGCATCTGGAAGGTTCCGAAGTAATTCCAAGGAGCGGATTGAAGTTTTGGTTGAAGTTTGATTTTTCTAGTTTTGTTGTCTTCTAGTGCCAGTAACTCACTCCTCCGCGTTCACGAAAAAGGAGGGGGTCATTGGTATTTACATACAAAAATTGATTATAAATTGGGGCTTTTAATACCTAGAGTTGAATATTGATGTTTCTTCAATTTGGGAATCAATTAATGCTTAGATTTCAATAATTTTTTGGCGCATAAGCTCCTGACCTTATTGGTAAGCTAATTTTGGTGTCAAATTTACGATTTTGATCTTGGGGTTGACTTTTGAGCCCGGGATAAAAGTATAGCAATATATATGTCTCCGGACTCATAAACAAAGAAAAAAGAAGCAACATTTGAATCTGCATGTGCTTTGCAAAAATAGCCCCAAAACCAAGAATCTTTCCCTGCAATTCATGGACTATATCACTCAAATTCCTTCCTTAGTTACCAAACAGGTAGCTAAATATGCATATGTCAACACAAACTCTTCAACTTTAAAAACATCCAAGTGATGAACATATTTACCATTAAGGAAACCACACGTTTTACGTAATTGGCCAATTTAGTGCCTAGTTTAACAGAACTCATTGAAAACAGGGGAATCAGTCTGCTGCGTTCGTAACCTCAAATGGAAAATAGAACAGTTCTGCCCATGTAGAAGCTCTGGGGAACGCATCAATTTTATGGTGATATTCCTTTCTTCCTTGGAATCAATGGCTATCCCTTGCTCAATGCACATCCTTACAAGAGACGGAGTGCGAGCACATAATAGCTTTACAAAAAACACTTCAGTTTTTGAACACTTAAATGAACTGATGGTCACATACTCGAGCTTGTTAAGTGGTCTATTCAAGCAGGTTCGTGTCTCCAAATATTTCATAATTGTTTAAGCATTGTCATCGCCATCCTAGACCTAATGTATAAAGAAATACCAAGACATTTTAGCTTCTCAAGTTCAAATATATGAAGAGCAAACATGAAACCAAATAATAATTATATCCATTGCACGACAACATATATGTGCTATTTCTTACCGTAATCAGAAGTTTACTCAAATTAGGAAAACTCTTGATTAACTGTGGTGCACAAGAAGTCTGATCCACTTTGTTGAAATCAACACCTAAGTGTAGACACCACAAGCCGTGGAGCTTGGGAGGAAGCTCATCCAGAACTATATTTACATTCAAAAGCTTTCCGAAAAGTACTATAATTAGAATCCAATGAATACAATCACTATATATTAAATATTCAAGTGAAACAACACGTCAATTTCTTACCTCAAGGACCAAGGGACCCAAATAAAGTTGTTCAAGGGAAGGAAAGCTAAATAGAAACTTTTCCAAGGTTGATATTTCATCATGTTTTGGATTATCCTCCACTTTTTCCAATTCAATCACCAACATGCTCAGTTTATTGCAATTCATGAAGCAATTTAGCACGAGATAGTGACCCACAACAACAAACAAGGACTTCAATTGTGGTGAAACCATCTTCAAGTATTGAGTGCCACAACAGAATATCAAGGCTAAATTCACAACAAGGGGAACTTTGATAACACAAAACTGGTTGGTTGGCACAAATGTTATTCTTTCTAGATGAAGATACGTAAGATTCCGAAAGCCAAGAAAGAAGTTGGTGGTTTGAAGACACAGTTGAAGATTTCCAAATGCGTCAAGGTCGGACAATTATATACATAAGAAGGCAGTATATAAGTTTTACTATCCGACATATTAATAGTTAGCTCCTTGACACCATTTCTGGTGACATAACTCATCTATCTATTAATACTAGCATATGAAGACATATTCAAATTTATTCCTGAAACGTCAAGAACAAACTTCACAATGTCTCCAACATGCTGTAAGAGAATCTCATCAATTGTTATTTTAAAAGCAGTTGTAGATTTTTCTGCCAACTTTTTGCAAAAATAGTTATTTAGCACTAGATATGGAAGTGAGACCCAAATATCTCTCCATTTACTAGAAAAAATACTAGTTCTTGCTGCATCGTGAACCGGCAAGAGCTCAAGGATACGATCAACAACGTTTCTTGGCAGAGAAATGATTATATCTTCTTTTTCCCCTTCAACATCAGCTCTTTTACTAGGTGCTAAAATAAGTTGAAATAATCTTATTAGGCTTAAAACTTGTAATTAAAAAGAAAAAAAAAACTAGAAAGAGAATTGTATACCTTGTTTAGTCATACTAGCTGATTCAAAAATGGCGAAACTAGAACAGTACCAAAATACACAGAGGTGGCAATGCGAAAAAGTTGGAAATACCCCGATAAGAAGTAAGAAAGTGTAGGTTGCCTGAAATTGAGAGGAACGGTGAAACCCTAGATATAAGGGTTTTTGGTATTAAAGAAAAATATTTCGTAAAAGGGTCATGTTTGCCCTAGTACATATTTACCCTCGTCATACTTTTTTGATATATTTATCTTTACCATCCAACTATGGGTTCATATTTGCCCTCGGAGAGCTAACTCTCATCTTCCCACCCCTATTATCTATGTGGCACTCATGTGTATTTATTTTTAATTCAACAGAGTTAGGATTTTGGCTTGTGGGTTGTTGATTTGGAATCACCGTGGAAGAGGAGAATGCATAGACTATTGCAACAGTTCAAGATGCTGCTAATTTGATTGAGGATCTCGTAGACAAGAAATTTTAAGATGAAGTTGAGATGTAGAAGCTTGCTAGGATGGAGGGAGTTGTCATTTTGGTTGAAAGTTTGCTTATCTATTTAGTCATAATTTAATGGGTTATATCTCTCTGTATGGCCTATGGGAGAGTTTCTATTGCAGTCTTGTTCCAATGAGCTTTGTCTTAGATTATAGGATTTCTTTCATATGAAAGGAACTCTCATTCATGGCAAGTTTGCTTCATTTTCATGTTTTATGTTTAAAATTTGATTTGATCTTTTCTGCTTTGCGGAGAATTCTGGATACTGGGTGTGTTGATCTTTGATCTTTTAAAGATCAGATGATCTCGGGTTGAATAAGTGATTATTTGAAATGATTGTTTAAATGTAATAATTGAAATAAAAATAAATTCACATCAGTGCCACATAGCTAATAAGGGTGGGAAGATGAGAGTTAACTCTCCGAGGGCAAATATGAACCCATAGTTGGATGATAAGAGTAAATATATCAAAAATGTATGATGAGATATAAATATAACTATTTTCTAAGATTACAAGGGCAAATATGACCCTTTTCCAGAAAATATCTTAATTTTGAGTAGAGAGTAGAAAATACTTTTAAGAAATATAGTTTTTGACTTGAAAATCAATCCAGATAATTGATCCGAAAATCGACTCGAACATCCGAATCAGGACACGACCCCGATGATCGAATGAGATCTGATCCTGACATTCGACCCGACACCTAACATTGGATCTGACCCTAACATCTGAATGAGGACATGACACCTGACCTCAACACCCGAATTGAGACTCGACCCTAGCATTCGATCCGGAACCAAAACTCGACACCTGATGTCATGCCTTGAGCCTATACCCTGGACGTGACTGGCATTCGAAGACTATCGCTGGCCCCCAAGCGAACCCTTGGCCTGGCTTTCTTAACTCAGCGGAATAACTCAATGCAATGCAAGGTTTTTAAAACAACCTGCTTAAAATAACATCTGGCCAAAAAGGCAACTCGAGTCTCAATAATAGAATATTTACATATATACATAGATGAGAGACTCCAAACCAACTGACTGACTGTCTATGAAGCCTCTAAAATACTGAGAGGGATGCTGGGATAGGCCCCGCGACATCCTCATAAAACAAAACTTGAGAGAACAAAATAACTGAGTCCTCCGGAATGCAAAGAGGCTCACCACTGACTCTGGAGTACTCAACTGGATCAACGGCGAACCGGATGCTGGCCCTGGGTACCTGTATCTGCATCATTATAAGATGCAGGCCAACTGACATCAGTACATTGAATGTACGAGTATGCGAGTTGAAAAGCTAAAACACAACTCAAGCTTGAAAGGAGTACAAAGTAACTCTTACTCTTACCTTGGCTCTGTTCAACTCATGAATAACTGAACTCAATATATAAAGCAATAAGACACATGCAATATATAAATCTTGTAAAACAGTGTAAACAACTTAGCTTATTAAAGATAAAACATTAACAACTCAACTTTACTTATATACAAGTAATATAACTTTAGTGGGAGACTCTTTCACCCACAATCACCACTAGGAGCCTTAGTGGTGATACAACATTTTACCTCACGTTGCCCGAGGACCATCCTATACCTTGCCATCGATATAGGAAGCTAATGATACAACGTTTTACCTCACGTTGTTCGAAGACCATCCTATACCTTGCCATCAATATAGGAAGCTAACTTTACCAAGTGGATCCACTAGCTTAACTTTACTGATTCATCTAAAAAGTATGACCCATTAAATCCCATGTTGGCTACATGGCTCTTATGGAGAGTTGAGTTTATAGGAACTCGTGTCTCCAATTCGGTGCTCAAGACTACTCCCAAAAATACTTAGCTCATAAGTGTTTTAAACACATCTTTCTTTATTTGAGATAATTACTCAAAACTTTGCCCGAAGGCTCACTTGGAAACAATGTTCTTTTTCTTGAAAACTAGCCCCAAAGGCTCTTTTGGAATCATAGTTCCTTAATTACTCAAATGTAAAAACATTTGGAAACTTCTTTAGGAATACATAGTTCCCTAATAACTTTTGAGAAATGAACTCAACTTAAAACTCTTAACTTAAGTTGAAACTTGACTTAACTTGAAACTTGACTTAACTTGAAACTTGAGCCTTAATATGAAGTTAAAACATTCAACAAAGACTCTTGGAAAGCTTTAAAGACTTGCTTTGACTCCCTTCTTGAACTTCTAGACTCAACTCTTAACTTCCCTTGACTTGGAAACTTACTCTCCTTGAATTGGAATCATGGATTCAAGGTGTTTGATCACGTGTTATGGACGAGTTCTTGACGTTTAAACGTACCTTGGAGTGTTGGAAACAACTAGGGAACATAGGTATAACACCTAGGAGCATGTATGAGAAAGTGGGGAAAGAATGGGAAGACTTGGCACTCTTGGTGCTCTGAGAGGCGCGGAGCACCAGACCTCAAACTTCAGAGAGGTCTGGTTGGGGCTCTGGTGGGGGCGGCGCCCAGGGGCTGGACCTCAGAGTCCCTCTTGGGGCGCGCTGGCTGGCGCGACGCCCCAGCCCTTTTCCCCGAAAACTTGACTTTTCTCCTCCTTTTCTCCAACTCTAAACCTTCCAATATTCAAAGCTTCAACCCCCAAGCACTTAGGATCATCAAAACCCTTAACATACACTAGTTTCAACTCAAAACACCACCGGAAACATTCACCAAATCAATAAGAACTACAACACAACACAACTACAACTTCAATAATTCCAACCAACAACTTCAATCAAACATAAACAATCTTTTCTCGAAATTAAACGAGCTTGGCTTGTGGGGAAAGAACAAACCCAACACTATGAACTCACATACCTAAAAGGGATCACCCCCGATGATATCCACGACGATCTTCGACGAAAACTTGCTTCTTCTTCTCCTTTCTCTCCTCTTCTTTTCTTCTTCACTCTCAAACCCTTACTTTCACTCTTTAAAAATGAGGAAAACTGATCAAAATCAGTCTAACACACTAATATATATCCAGAAGAAAAGGCTAGGGAAAAGGCCAAAATACCCTTACAATTTCCGGACGGATTCCCTGCCAACTGCCCAACTTTCAAAGGGCATAACTCACTCATACGAACTCGGAAACGAGCAAACTCTATGGCATTGGAAAGATCATTCCATGTACTTTGCAAATATAACTGGAACAACACCTAGATCATCCTGAGGTAGGAGTTATAACTGTTCAAAGTTGGCCAAAAACTCATTACTTTCCATACTTAGCCAAATTTTCCAGATTTTGAAATTTTCACATTTTTCCAAAAATGACTATTTCCAATTTCAAGTTTTTTTTTTTTCAAAGTTATTTCAAATTGTCGGATGTTACACCTGACCTAGGACTCGACCTCAACTCTCTAGATGAAATCTGAATCTAACACCTAACTCGAGACCTGATCACGTTTCTCGATTCAACTTCCAAATCAGAACCTGACCTCGACGACACTCGACCTCGATGACTGATCATGAACCTGATCCTAACACCCATCTCAGGATTTGAATTTCAGACTAAGACCCTACTCCCGATCTGGGATCCGACTTTTGAATCAGAATTCAACCCGACTTCCAAATTGGAATCTGACCTCGACATCCGACCTTTACGACCGATCCAAACCCGAACTCAACTCCTAAATTGGAACTCGACCTCGACATTCGATCCAAAATCCGACTCCAAACACTGACTCTGGACTTGATCTTGATATCCAATTTGGGATTCAACCTTAATTCATGACCATAAACTCGACATTGCAATCGGGATCGGACCCTGATCCCAACCTACCTAGAACTCGGGAGTTGGATCTTGCATCGAGGTCGGAAATTGAATTCTGAATCTAGAATCAGGAGTAGGATCCAGATTTGTATAGGAAATTTGTACTCAAGACTTGAGTTAGGATTAAAGTTGAGGTGTGAGATTTAAAAGTAATTTTAGAAAATGTGTTTTTCTTATTTACTTAATGCATGTTTATATGCAAACACATTATTAATCATAATTTCGTATGCTCTCAAATATGCCCGCAAATTAATTTGAAGGAGTGTAAATAACATGGCAAATTATACAAGGTATCACGATTTATGGTACTTCTTTTATTACTTCATTTTCCTTGTCGCTATTTTTTATAAAGAGATTTTTTTTTATTTTTCATTTTTAATATATTAAAAAATAGTTATTTTAATATATTTTGTTTTTAATATTAACTACTTATTCTCTAAATTATTTTTTAAGATCTAATATTAAATATCAATTGATATAAATATTATTATAAGAATATAGTTATATCAATCATTTTTTTTTTTTGGTAAATAAGATCTTATTTACCAAATTGAGCAATACAAAACATTCAAAAAAAATAAAATCAGCATGCTTGGACAAGCAGCCCCAAGATCAGCTACGCCCATCACAATCTAACAACTATCCTTTCTTTCTAACATTGTTACTAGGGATATATATTAAGCTGTTACATCCTACTTCCTCACTTGACATTCTGGGTTCCTCTTATGTGCACACTTTGTATTATCTGTTGATGATAGTCTCCTTCTATTTCTCTGTTTGTGCTGAAATATTTTTGTAGTTTCGTTCCTTTCATAAACAATATATGGTCCTGCCAGTGTCATTCTATATTCCTGTGTTACATTGTTTTTGCTCTTTATATGTGCTAATGTCCATTGTACTTCATCCTGCCATTTTAGGCTAGGCCTCTGAATCCCTTGCCATGTCAGAATCTTATTCCACACATTTGCCGTGAATGAGCATTCAAAGAACAAGTGTTCAATGTCTTCATCGGCATCCTCTTGACATAGTAGACATGTCAAGTTAGCAACTATATATCCCCCATTTCGCCAATCTAATCTTTGTTGATAATCTCTTGTTGAAGGCAAGATATAGTATGAACAACCATTTAGAAGCTTCATATTTTGTACAGACCAACTTCCTCCACTCAACCATGTCCATGCTTCCTCTCATCTTTTTATAGACCTCCTTGACAGAGTAGTTTTTAATATTCAGCAGTGCTTGTTCATTGTATCTAGCAGTTAATGATTTTTGAGTGCCTTTAGTATTCTCTATACCACCCAAGAGGCATTCTTGGCTTGTATGATGCCCCATATTTCTTCTTGTCCATAGTAGTTATGGATCCACTTTACCTATAGTTTATCTTTTTTTTTTATTATTTTTTTGCACAGGTTCCACAATAATTTCTCTATTGCAGCCAAGGGTGGAGGCAGCATATAATGAGGGACCCCCTTGACGAAAAATATTACTATTTATACATGGTTAAGATTATTTTTTATGTATGTATAATAGATGTCGAACTCCCTTTCACTAGTTCGTGTGTTTACTTCTTAGATTTTGAACCTCTTATTAAAATTTCTGACTCCGCCATTGATTGCAGCTTTGTTTCAGGTATGCACATCCAGAAAGTTAATTCCTCCACATATCTTTGACCAACATAATTTCTCCCAAGCAATTAAGGTTTTTTTTTTTTTTTTTTTGATGTTTAAAGATTTTCTTTCCACATAAACCTTTTGCAAATACTTTCAACATTTATATCAATTATTTTTTTTTTAAATCGTGTAAAATTTAAAATATTAGTAAAAATAAACTAAGGAAATAAATGTTAATAACACCAAAAAAGATCCTCTATCAGAGCTTATGAAGATTTTCTTTATCAGTCTAAGGAAATACATGCACCCTTCACTATATTATAGGGGCACTTCTCTCTTTCACATAAATCACAACCATTAGACTTTTAGATTTGATAGAATGTATTAACAAAATATATGTATTAGATTTGTGTATTACTTTTTTCATTCTTATTTATATGTCACTATTTTAGATTTTACGATCTTTAAGAAATTAGGTAAATTTACCATTGTATCCTTATATGGTGTTCCCTCAATTTTTTTTTCATAAATGAACATAAATTAATTTATTTTGATTAATTAAATTGATCAATGAACCTGAATTAATCATTTAATTTTCCTATGTTGAAACTTTCAAGACTATTATTTTCAAAGGTAAAATAGGAAGAATAGTATCATTTATGTATTGCTTTTATACAATGACTAGTATTAAGGACCATCTCTTTTTAGTAAACGGGACATATAAATATGAACAGAGAGAGTTATACTCAATAAACAACCAAATATGACTAAAAATTACCGAAGAACACCATTACAGAAGGTTCAACTTACCAAAGATGAGAGCTTTGAACTTGGGGAAAAAGATTGAAAAAACTAGATGATGATTTGAGAGGGGTTTAGGACGATGAAAAGGTTGTATAAGTTAATGGAAGAGAAGTGTATGGAGAAGAGTAACATATGATTACACTGGTTCCATCTTTCAAGAATAGAAGATGTTCTTGGAAGATGAAAAGCCCTTGCTCTTGGAGAAGAAGAAACGCCGGAACAAATATTCAGAAAATTGTGCCTCGATTTTCATCAATAAATAATATATTTTAAAATGTATTGGGATTATTATATATTTTTGTAAACTTATATCTTTTTCCCAAGTTTTAAAAATAATAAACAAGCCCATGACCCCACAATTTTTCCTTTTTAAAAAGCCTAGCCCTAGAAAATAAAGCAAAAACAGATTAAGTGGGTATGAGCTAAATTAAGTTTTGTTGGTGGGTACAATACCAAATCTTCTCCAGTTACTCGGGTCCCCCACTACCTTTCCACTTGAAAGAATTCTTGCATTTTCTTTTTTAAGTAGTGGCTGCTACTCATGAAGGATTCTAATTTGCTCCAATTGCTTTGCTTGTTCATAATTTCTCTTTGCTTTATACCTATTTTACAATTGTTTTTGTTGTGCCCTTGCATTTTGCACTCGAAGTATTTCAGACATGATATATAGTATTGAATATTTATCATATTTGACCTCATTTCTCTCATTTCTAGATTTTCTATATTCATCTGCACCGTCGTAGAAAATTTGCCTTTGAGATCTACCAACACCTTCACACGTGCACAACTAGGCCTTGTTGCTTGATCGAAATAAATTGGTTTACCAACTGCCGCAACAACTGAAAATAAACATTCTTTCACAAAGAAGGTTGACAGAAGATTAGGAACTGAAATCCATGCCATGGCCATAGTTATCTCTTCAGAAACCTTGAATCTACAATCATAAATAAGAATACACATCAAATATGAATACGCCTTTTTGCAATTAATGTTGAATGCCCCTTTCGAGATCATGTTAACATAGTCCTCATGTTTGGTCGTAGCAATCCTATTTGATAGTCACCCTTCAATTTTCAATATGAGTCTTCTGAATCACTTCCTGTATCCGTCCATTTTACTTGTGGTGCACCTTCCACATATGTGATCTCCTTCTTTAAAGAACAAATCTCTAGAGTCTCATTATCATCATTAACATTCAAAGTGTTTGCAAATATTTTCTCCTTAGGCAAGTTAGGGCTAACAGTTGATATATCTTTCAACGTTGAGGGTAGAATTATTGGAAGCAAAGGGAAATCAGAGTTTAGAAGGTTGGAAGCCGCATGTCGCCACCATGAACTAGGTTTTGTGTTGACCATCTTTTTTCCTGCACTAGGAATTTCCTTAGAGTGGTTAATCGAAAAATCTGTTGTTACTTTATTGTGTCAAAAATACACTTTTTCAAATAAACATGATTATTTTTTTTGTAATTAAATTATTATTCTTAAAGAACCCTTTCTTGTTTCTTTTCTTTTGAAATTCTTTTAACTTAAAAAACATCGGAAGTAATATTTTCTTAATCTCGTTTTATTATAATTTAAATAGAATAACGTCATGTACTTTTTAAATAATATCATAGTAACTTCATCTTTAATTTTATATAGATAATGATAAAATTATTTTTTCCCTAATAAAATAAAGTATATTTTTTTTCTTAATCTTCTTAAAATTGATTAAGCAAATATTTTACATGTATCACAACTGTGGAAATATCATTCTCTTCCATGAAGTAGATAAAAACTGAAGTATGAAATAACATTGGTGATTGCTATTCAAATGATTGTTTAGTTTGTTGCATAGTACGTGATATATTTACAAATGTAAGTAATAATGCTCTTATTGTCCATTTTCAAAATATGTAAACTTCGTCGAGAACTATTATAGATGAATAATATATATTTATAGTAAAATTATTTTTAAAAAATTATGCTTTGTAGAGTTTGCACGGTATTGAAGCCTAAGGTTGGTTTAGTGATCTAATCAATGTGTCTACTTGATACCATTAAATCTAAATCCTGGATCTACTCTGATTGTATTGTATTGTTAGTTTAAATACATTGTTTGTTTTGATTTTTACTTAAATTGTATTGTATCTGTAACACCCCGTATTCGAAAACAGACCAACCAACAGATTTCTAGAAGTTGCAGGTGCAACCCACGGTTGCCACCCACGGACCGTAGGTTGACTCACGGTCCGTTTTGGTGGTCCGTGGATGGCCACCTACAACCCTCCCCAGAAATATTCCAGAAATCCAGCTAAGGGTCCTCCCACGTCGGGACTTACAGACCGTAGGTCAGGCCACGGTCTGTGGTCCAGGGCCGTGGGTCAGCCCCCAGCTTTCAGTCCCAGAACCCCCCAGAAAATTTAGCTAAGGGTTAGCCTACGCCAGGACCCACGAACCGTAGGCCAAGCCACGGTCCGTGGTCCAAGGCCGTAGGTCAGAGCCCCAAAATTTAACTCTCTGAAGCTGAATGACGACCGACCAGAACAGATCGTCGGTCCATCGGTGACCCCGACAACTTTTAAGTCAGGGGTCGTTTGGTCTTTTCCTTATGCGTTGAACCCCTAAACTACGTCTTTTAACCCCTAAACTACGTGGATTTGGTCTGTTTTAGCCCAGTAAACTAATTAGAACCTAACCTAATCAATTACTCACCAAAATCAAGCGAAAACTTAGAGGAAAATAGAAAAGAAAGTCGAGCAACCCTAGTTCAAGAACACAACGAGTTTTCATCAGTTCCAACCCCGAAATCGAAAGATTTCTCCGTGGAATTCATCACCAGGTATGTGGGATTTCACTGGTTGATTCCTTTCATCCACTAGGTCCCTAGATTTCAGTCAGAATCTTGATTTCCTTAATATTATTTAGACCTAGGGTTTCTTGAATGTTAGAAATTGTTGGGTTTTAGCTGTTAGAATGATCAAATCAGATTATCATATTGTTGCTTAGTTTTTTGTATGATATTCAGAACCTTAGCTATGTAGTTCTTTTAGTTCATGAATTACACATGCTAGGTCAGTTATTTTAGATATACATGCTTCAGTTTACGAATGCCACATTATCAGTTATAATTGTTGCATTCTCAGAGTTTGCATGTCAGTAATTGAGCTATCCAGTACTTCAGCATTTCAGTCATAATATTGCTTACATACATTCTAATTGGGAGTAGGCTTAGACCGAGTGGACTAGGGTTCAACGTACCCGATAGTCCCAAAACTACGTGCCCCCGTAGGTTTATAAGTTTCCTATGTGGGCATTATATTTTAGTGATCATGCTAGTCAAGCCTCTATACCTCTAGCAGGGTATATTGGGTCCTCTCGATGGGACGTATACATCGGACTCCACATTTAGCTCATGTGGTTTTATGTCGGTCATTAGTAGCTCCCATAGTTAGATTCTATTGCATTGACCATGTTATCAGTTACAGTCAGATTTCAGTCTCAGCATGTTATAAACTTGGTCATTGCATTCAATTAGTTCATGTTCAGTGCTTTCAATATAGTATCATGCTTATCTCATGTCATTGCTCAGTTATATGGTTTGTTCAGTTATGTATTTTGTACAGCTCTATTCTATCCTGGATGCTCAGTACCTTTCAAGTACTGACGCATACTCTGCGCTACATCTTCTCGTGATGTAGGTTCAGGTCCTCAGCATTCAGATCACGCATAGATCAGTTCCTGATCTCTAGTTCAGCAACATCAGTGATGAGCTACTAGAAAATTGTAAATTACTTGTAGATTTTACTTGGGGATTATTTCCGTAGAAATTTTCTACGATTTTTCTTGCGGAAATAAGAAATTCCTAAATTCTAAACTTTTTTACATGGGAAAATAATTTTCACAGAAAATTGGTATGTAAATTTGGCGCTATTTTAACAAAATTATTACCTGGGGAATTATTTAGGGAAAATGATATGCAAGTACCATTTTCATAAGTAAATTCGCAAGTAATGATTTTTTTTAATCTATTTATTAAACAAATCGCTATATAAAATGTCATGACCCAACCCATCGGGCCACCGGGCCTTGGTGGTGGCGTGCGTCATACAGGGCATCCAACTAAATGTGGGGGAGCAGATCATCTCAGAATGGAAGATGTTTTATCGGGGCAACAAAAAGGCGTTCTTTATTCCTAGTCTTATCACTGCCATGTGCAAGCAGGCAGCGGGAGTGCCACTCTTTGATGCTGATGGGGTACTTTCTATGGATCCCCCCCTTCTGGTTAGGACAAGTTCTACTTCTAGGAGCAAGATAAGGAGGACGGGCATGCCTAGCAGCAGTAAGGAGGTCGTGAATTCAAACGACGATGACCCACTTTCAGCTGCACGGGTCGAAAAGGATCTGGAGGCTGTCTGGAAGAGGATGTGGAGTGATTATGCCGACTTCACTCCAGTTCCACCCAGCACTGCCCTAGAGGTCGAGATGCTCCGTCGCCACATGCGCCAGGAGAAGAGGATGGGTGTGGAGAGGGATCGCTTGATGGCCCGGATGTGGAAGACTATTAAGGCCATCTTTACTTGCGTTACCCCTGGCAAGGAGATCCCCCAACTTGATCCAAAGGACTACATGTAGTTCCCTATGCTGAATGAGGCCTGGGCTGGCGTGATAACCCAGAGGACCTTGACTCTAATGTGGACACCACCCAGTCTGAGAGTTCCTGATTTGACTATTGTTTCGCCCTCTTGGCTTTGTAAAATTTAAGGCCATTTGTTTCTATCTTTTCAACACTCTTATGTTTTATAAGCACATAGATGCTTGATTTCCTGCTTTTCCGCAGTAAATGATGAATTTCTAAGTTTTAAATCTATTTTTTGATTTGCTGAACACTAAAAGGATTGTAGGGATTTATTCGTATCCCATTTGGGTTGACATTTCAAAGTTAAGGAAAACAGAGGAGGCTGGGTTGAGGTTCTGTTTCGCCCTGTCCCGCTCTGGTGGTATCGCTATGGCGGGAATAATCCCGCCCCAGTGGCTCAGACGGGACTAGAACCCATGCTAATAATTTCTGGGTTCTTTTCGTTTTTCTAAGATTTTCCCAAGGTCTCTAGCTTAACAAAACAATCTAAGATAAATCTCCAAGCTAGGAAAATCATTAACTAATCCGAATCAATCTTAACGACACGACACCCCACTAGTTCTCATTAATTCAACGTTACACCCACACATTCACACGATTATTAATTAGTTGCGACACACGTCCATAATCTATTTTACGAATCACCTCGTAAATTAGCTAGACCCTCGCACCAGCTAAGTTCTGACTTTTTTTTTCTCAACGGTTTTTACGTTACACGAGTAGTTGCACTTAATAATTTCCACAACTCAGCCAACACTTCGCGCATATTAAGGTTTAAACACACACATTTATAGCACACATATTCACATCATAACATTCAAGCAATTACAACTTCATAACTGTAGTTAATTCAAACATCAAGAATCACACAGTCCCAATTATTTCAGGCAACAAGAAGCACATATTCACAGTTTCCAAAATACAATGCACATGCGATTTCAATTTATTAGTTAGTTCGTTCCATAGATGACCATTACTGGTCATCCATGCTCCTTATAGCCCCTAAGGCTAGATACCAATTGGAACCTTCCCAATTCCAATTACCTTGCTTGTGCTCCTTCAGTCGTGACCATGACTTCCGATTCACTTTGTTGAAATACCAATTGGAATCGGGAAATACCAATTGGACTCAACTCACACCACAAGCGACACTTCGCAGGAAAGGAGAGAATAAGTGGAATAGTTTCCTAGAATGCTTCCTAGATTCCTGAAGATTAGATGTGGACGTCAACACACCAATCCGTAGGAGTCAAGTCCACATTTTACTCTTGTACGGGGAGACCGGTAACCTAGGCTCTAATATCAATTTGTCACGACCCAACCCGCCTGGCCGTGCGGGCACTTACATACTACCACATAAGTAGGAGAACCCTCATATCCTAACAATTTAAAACATATGAAAAATTAAATAAATGGAATAGCATACTAACAAAATTCTTTATTAAAAACCTTTTAAATAATTTTGAGTTAAGACTTGTGAAGTAATTAACACTCCCAAGGATCTAGTCTAAACAGGTACAAGAGCTACTAGGAGTACAACTGGACATGATACTTAAAAGACACAACTTCCACCATGCGGAAGGAAGAATAGAAGCTGCTGGAAACGTCACCAATCCTGCATCCAGACTATGTCAAAAGACATAGCAAGAGTAGTATCAGTACAAACACGCGTACTGGTAGGCATCATCGATCAACCCGACGCCCACCACATAACATAAGAAAACAACTAGTAAGATCATGAAATAAACCACTCGCTTCTCCACCTCTACCCTCTCTTGAAATACCTCCAATATATACTAGTATTCTGCCTACTGTCACCCTTCTCAATCAACCTACCTACCAGATACTTGATCATAGCCTAACCATTCTACCACATAGAGAATTCCCCCAAATACAACCACCAACATTTCCACTAACCGTTCACGTCATTCCCCTACTCCTCGTCACATTACCCAACCATAGTCACATAATACATTACATCACGCTCCCTTAACACTAAACCCAATCTCTTTCCCCCAAGGTGAAATCCACCTAAGCATATTTCATAACTCACGCTACATCTACTCTTTGCCATTACAACACACGAACAACCCTTACTATCTATTACTCGCCTCTTGAACATTTTACCCTTCCACTATACCTAATACGTTTGCTCATTACAACGAACAATCAAATATAAACCATCATACAAGTGCCCACTAAGTACAACATAAGCAAGTCAATACAACGTAATACGATATCATCAATATTTACGAACAATCGGACAATCTCACATTTTATATCACATCATTGGTCCTCTCATGGAACCCAAACCCAAACAATTAATTATGCTGGAACGTGGCAACCGATCCAAGTTAGTTATGCCGGAACGTGACAACTGATCCCATAGTTATGCCAGAACATGGCAACCGATCCATTCAACACATCACAATCACAATCACAAGTATATCTTCAAGATCATACATTTAAGTCATGATTTCATGGCAATCATATTTTACCCATCTCAATTACAACAAGTGTGATCAACAATGCAACATTCATATACAAACATCAATTTGACCATACTTAGCCCTAGTTCATCATCTAAGTACTTCCTTCTAGGGTTTAGTCACAATTCATCATAAATCCTCAATTCAATCACTCCAATTTATGATCTAGCATGCATTCATAAATCTAGTTCCATTCATGATTTCTTAGTCTTATTCTTGAACCAATTGTATCCATGATAACAATTCTAGAGTCCCTAACAATTCATCTATCTCCTCTTTTCAAGGCATACACCCACGTACTTTGATTTCTAGGGATTACTCATGGAATTTACTTGGTGCACGAAGGTCTACACACAACCCTACCATTGATTTCCATATATTACGTACTTAGCACAAATTTATAAATACTCAGTTCATAAAATCTAGCCTACCTGGGCGCCAGGCAGATGCACAAAGTTTTGACTTCGATTTGAGTTCTCCGGGCTTCGTGATGGTGAATTTGGCCAAGAATCCGCAAGATCTCTCCATCTTTACGCTAGAAATCTCCTTCTCATTCCTTCCCAAGCTTAGAGTAGCTTTTCTGAGGTTTCTAGGGTGTTTTACGACTTAATTAGGTATTTTAGGAAAATGGAGAAAATAGGATTTCTCGAAATTTATGTTTTGTCTCGCTTATCCTGATTTGGCGCCAACTTACCCCACCATGGCGACATCTAGCTCGCTCTGGCGGGACAATGGCCCAGATTTTTGTCCCTCCTAATTAACGACGGTTCGGGTCGTTACATAAAATTACTTTCAAATTTAGCTAGAAATAGTTACTTGAAAATTTATCTAGAAATAATTTTATATGTGATATTACATGTGGATTCATGTTCTACAAATTTTGTTGGGGATTTATTTCTTGAGAATTTACTTGGAAATTTTCCTAGTGAAGAATTTACTTGGGGATTTTATTGTTGTGAATAGGGGTGTTCATGGTTTGGATAAAAACAGATCCAAACCGAAAACCAAACCAAACCGATTAAATGAACCGATTTAATTTGGGTTTTGGTTTGGTTTGGTTTTAGATTGTTAAGAACCGATAGTATTTGGTTTGGTTATGGTTTAGTTCGAAAAAAATCGAAGAAATAACCGAACCGAACCAACAAGTTATATACATAAATTTTATTATATATACATACATAATATATTAGATTCATAAACAATTTTAAAGATTTTATATATGTTTCATCAAAATTTATTTATAATTTACTTTTGAAAGAAAAAATGTTCAAGGTGAGAACATTTTTTTTATTGGTTTCATGTATATGAGTGTCTATGAAAATTCTTTGTGGGACTGAAAATGTCATTGTCTCTTCCTTCTATGCCAAAATAGTGTATTTTGAAGTTTTATTCAGTAAATTCAATGATCGAAAGTTCTGTAATGCCAGTCATTCTAACTATTTTTTTATTTGAATGGATTGTTGTTACTTTTTTCACGTTTTGAATGAATTGTTTCTTTTATTTTTATGTATGGTTAATAACCGAATAACCGAACCAAACCAAACCGAAACCGAAAACAACCAAACCGATAAATGAATATTATATTTGGTTTGGTTTGGTTTTGATAATTTTAAAACCAATTAAGTTGATTTGGTTTTGATTTTGACCAATAACCGATCCAAACCAAACCGTGAACACCCCTAGTTGTGAATTTGGTTGGTGATTTTTGAAGGAATTTACTTGGAAATATGCATACTTCAAATTTTTTTGATATAATTTTACTCAAAGTTTTTTCTTGGAATTTAAGGATTATTTTTACTTAAATATTTTCTTAAAAATATTTAACAAAATTGAAAATTATAATAATAGAAAAAATGATAATGACATTAGAATGAATTTTATTGTTAAATATTTACTCTAACTTTAGGTTTCATCCAATAGAAAAATAACTATCATAAATATAATTAATTTTGTTTCAATACTATTTTACATTAAATTGTGTATTATTAAATAAGTCAAACATTATTTTTAAGGGGAGAAAAATTCGGTTATTTACATTATTAATGTGAAGTTTGATTACCCCTCATGATTATTTTTTTTACTTGTATATTCAATTGATATATCTTTTTTCAAACATTTAAAATGATATAATTTTTCTATGGTAAGTTATTAAATAATATTATTTGTAAATATAATTGAGTATGTTAAAATATAATTATTAAAAGATAAATTAAAATAATAAATGTCACAAATATCTTATAAGCTATACTATCAATTATTGCTAATAACTTTTTTGCACTTTAAACTTAAAATTTATTTATATTTTTCATTATTTATTTATAAGATTTTGTATGTATAATTTAATTTTTGTTTGTGTTTAATATGCTTAGATATGAATGTTATCTCACAGAAAGTGTAAGTTTAAAATTTTCATGATATGTTGGGTGGTAGTGATTTATTTTAAATATATAAATAGTGATTATGTTTCATTTTTTAAGAGTCAAATTACATAAATGCTAGCCAACATTTTAGGATATATTTTGTAACCATATTTATATGACATGAATTTATAATATTTTTTGTGTAATCATGAATTTCTAAATTATATTTTAAATACCTCATTTATTTAAATAAATTTAGCTTTAAAAATTAATCAAATCGGAGGAAGACATCAAAAATTGGTGGTGTTAATGGTACTTCTTGTACCACATCGATGGAAGACGCCAATAGTTTTGCATTTATAATACTTTGACTAAGAACAATGATGTAATGCAATTTGAAATATGCAGAGGGTAGGCGTTGGGCAGTGGGTGGGGATTAATTTACTTGTAACTAAGTCGTGTAATATAATTGGTGTGCATCGATTAATTAACCTGTGTTGTAATATAATGGTGGGCAGTGCAGTTAAATACTAGATTAACCCAGAAATAAGTCAATATGTGATTAGGGTTTAATGAACAAAATAAATAATAGAAGATAATAGTTAATATTGTTTATAGGAAATTAAGAAAATTCATTTTTTTGTTATTTTTTATCAAAAATTATTGGGATATTTGTAATATTATTTGCAAGAAAATTCCCAAGTAGTTTACCTGCAAAATTTAAATCCCTAGGTAAATTATTTGCTGATTTTGAAATCCGCACGAAATAATTACCTGCGAAGGTTTTACCATCGGATTCTTTTTCGTAGGAAAATCCGTAGAAAACTTAGTTTTCTTCGAATTTTCGTATATAATTCCTTGGAAAATCCCCATGTAATTGACATTTTTCTTACAGTGGAGTCCTCATTCTTCGAGGACGATTGACATGATTATTTCCTTTCCTTTCAGTCTTTAGTTTCAGTTTTGCTAGATTTAGCTTGGGCATGTCCCAACACTTCTAGTCAGTTAGAGGCTTATTTCAGACATAGTTAGATTCAGTTTTAGTATTAGAGTTTGACCTTTCAATTGTTGTTAAACTCTCAGTTTTTATATATTCAGTTAGCTTATGGGTATTCCCCATCATTTCAGTTTATCTTATGATTTAGCTTCCGCACAGTACTTTCCTAATTCAGTTTATTGAGTATGCTTATGATATGCCAGCAGGGTTAGCTTG
Source organism: Solanum stenotomum (assembly GCF_019186545.1). Lineage (NCBI taxonomy): Eukaryota > Viridiplantae > Streptophyta > Magnoliopsida > Solanales > Solanaceae > Solanum > Solanum stenotomum. Next base: position 53,935,458 of record NC_064283.1, read on the forward strand.
GGGTCACTCGTGATCCTAGGTCCCGTGTCCGCGTCCTAGGGGTAGCTTCGGGGCGTGACAGTATCGTATCTTTTAAATCCATCGTTAGGTAACGACGAAACGACCCATTTTATGTAACAACCGATTTGGTGTGATTGTGTTGTCACCTTAACAATTTCTTCTCATTTTGTCTTTATTTATTATTTAAATTTCATCTATTATCCTACCTTTTCATAGTAGTTCTACCTCGTACCCGAATTTTCTTATAGGTTTATCATTCAAATTATGGATGTGTGATATTATGTAACAACGGAGAACGATACAATCAAACCAAACACTTTATTCATTAAAACAATATAGTAAGATACAATACAATACAATACGATACAATACAACATAATACAATACAATACGATATATTATGAAACAATTTTTTAACAAGAATCAAAACAAAGTGTTACATTGATGTGCTTATTGTTTTCCTTGTTTGGATATCGATAGTGCTTAACGATGAATTAGTACACACTCTGGCATCTTTGTAAATTCTTCCGGGTCGACAAAAGTAACCCTTGTTTGGAGCACAATGAATATCTTTAGAGCAAATGCATAGTCCTTCTAGAGCACACCCTTCTTTGACTATGCTCAACCCATCTTTTAAGCCTAAAACTTGATCAGTCCACTCACTTGAGAATAAACCTAAATGGTCATAACTTTGTTTCACTTGCAAGAATTTATCAACATTTTTGTACTTGTTGATTGCCCCAATAAATGCTACATTCCTATTTTTACCCCAATGTGGCAATGCACCATATTTGAAAAATGCTAGTTGTTCAATTTCTTCAAGGAAGTCTTCAAAGAGTCTAGGGGACATTGGGTCCTTGCTTCTATAATATGTGATGTCAAAATCCAAAGAATCTTCTTGTTTAGCCAAGTAAGCATTTGAAGTTGTAACATACCTCATGAGGATTCCATTGTATAAGTCAAGGACACATAGTGCCTTAGGCTCTAAAGCAACTAGCCTTTGGACATCTTCAATGAAACCTTTGACTTTTGATAAACTAATGGTAAATGTTGTTTGGTGAAAAAATAGACCTTTAACTCTATGGTCCCAAGGGCATGTTGCACCTTCATGACTGTCTAGGCATGTTCCTGATGCTTGGACTCGGTCGTGAAACCCAACCATTGGATAGCCAGTACCTAAGAGAATGCAATCGAATTATTAACTATATATGTTGCTTGTACGTCGCATGATGAAATAATTAACTAACCATTGTTTGTCCACCCATAAGAAAGAGACTTCAATATGCCAGTGGTTATTGTTGCATCAAGGCATTTTCCATCAGCATTATTTGTTGATTCTAATATCTCCTCTAGTGAACAAAGAAAGTAGAGTAAAGTCAAAAATGTTACCATTAAGTTGAAAGAAAGTAAATTTGAAGCAATTTACTATGAGTAATTAATTGTTACCCAGGGTTCTGAGAGAGGCGATCAAGTATTGATCTGTAGGGCGAAATCCAAGGAAGTCATTAAGGGCATTGCCAGGAGTGTCGATACTAACTCGATCATCGATCCTATAAATAACCTTGTGTTGACTGGGATACCACGTAAAATCAGCAAATTCATGTTGTCTCCCAAAAGTAGCTGCATCTTCCCCTAAGTTTGAGTCATCCCTTTCAGAAAAGGTAATTGAACGTTTGAACACTCGTTCTAGTTTTAGTGTCACCTAAATTTATCACATACACACATACATAAGGATTGGATTTGTCATTCAAAATCTGTGTTTGATTTTTTCACATTGAAAAGAGAACTAAACATGATTTATATATCATGTATTAATTATACGTCATATATGATATGAATATGATTAATAATATCATAACTAATATATGCATGTATTAGTGAAAATCTAATACATCTTACCAAACGATCCGATAATATAATTATAAAAAAGTAGATACCTGTGAAACAACTCCAAGAACACCTAGTGACACTCTAACAGCATTCAAGTCGGGGCTACCATTTTCCAATATACGGACTTTAGCATAATTATTTGCCGCATCGGCTGGTGTAACAATTCGAAGTTGTACAATATAATCATGTACAGAACTTCCCAAACCCCAGAGAGAACTTCCATGAGCTCCGGTCCCAATTAAGCCACCAATCGTTAAACCCCACCAGTAAGGCGTGTAAGGCAGGACCAAACCTGCTTTACCTGCCTCACTAATTAGTTGTCTCAATGTCACCCCACTTTCAACGGTGATCATCATGTTTTCTTGATCGATTCTTATGATTTTATTTAGGAATTTTGTACTTATAAGTAACCCGTCTTGATCACCATTGTCTAGACATACCAATTTGGGTATGCTACTAGAAAATCGAGTTGTGATTTTCATTTTTCGCTTTTCCCTTGTTGCATTTGCTACTATAGAAATGACTTCTTCTTCTGTGGTTGGAAAAACAGCTTGAGCTGCCTTGCAAATGGTTCGATCTGGGAAGGCACCATAAGTGTTTGTAATGGTGCAATTAAAATTGGTGTCGTATGAACATTTTATGGGATCTTCAGGTGGGCTAGAATTCACTAAGTAGATCATAAAGAAAATCAAACTTAGTTTTATGATTTTTGTGTCACTCATGGCTACTACAGAGAATTGATGAAATAATTATAGAAGAACATGAAGGATGTGTCTACGCAACTAACACCTACTTATATAAGTTTTTTTAAAAAAAAATTGTGTGTGTGTGTGGGGGGGGGGGGGGGGGGNTTACAAACTAGTAGATTCAATTATTATGCTTTTGAAAACACAAAATTTGAATCCACTAACTTGTAAGAATAAAAAAACAATTCACATAATTAGTATAAGTTATGTGAGAAATATAACTGACACTAATTAATTATACGTGTAGACATCAAAGTGAGGAGGTGAGAGAGGTTGATTATAAAAGATATGAGGAGATCGAGGTAGAGGTAGATCAAAAAGGTATTAGAGAGAGGTGATTAGACATTACATAACTTTACGTTATCGAGAATATAACCTTAGATAGAAGAGTAGAAGACTCATATTAAGATAGAAGGTTTGTACGTAATAGAGGTTGTTTCACCTTTTGAGGGATTAAACTTTTATGTGTTGGTTATTGTACTAGCAATATTATTGTAGCTCTTGTAGGTAAAAAGAAATTAAGGCAAAACAAAACTCTTTTTTTCACCCCAATCTCTTAATAGATGAATGTTGTGCCATGTCAAAATAAAAGAAGACTTTCACCATTTTGTATTTAAAATTTGTATTGCAATCAATAGTGACATGCCATTCCATCATTTTGTTTCTAATAGAATAATGGAAAACTATCCTTAAATTTTGCGTGAATTATTACTTTAATTTTTTAACTATTGACACCCTTAAAAATATCCCTATCTATTTGACTAATTGAACTTAAATACACCCCCGATCTGTCATATGACATAACAAATGGTCTCAAATTTTTGTAGAAGCGTGGGGCTCTTAATAAAATGTCGAGTGAAGTGTTGAAATCATCCATAAACTTGACTAGAATTTAGGGGTGTATTTCACCATATGACAAGATCAGGAGTGTATTTAAGTTCAATTAGTCAAATAAATGGGTGTTCTTAAGGCTGTCAATAGTTCGAAGACGAAACTAAATAATTCATGTTGAATTTAAGATGTTCACACTACTTCTCTTTGTTTTTTTAATTCATGTTGCTGTTAAAGTTGAAGCGAAGAGATATAATAACTAGATGATAGGACCATATTATACTAAACAGGTATCATATAAATATAGGTGTAAAGACATTAGACATAACATATTTTCTTTAATTTTATTTGGGTCAAACATAGATGTAGGGAATGAGGACAAACTCAGTCCATCACTATGATAACCTTACATACTTGGAGGAACAAAGTTCTTGGCGAAACAGTTAGAAGAATGCTTGAAAACCCTAGATTTCTCCTCTTGGATCCTTGCTCTAAGACTTGGAAGCGTTAATGAATGTAAAATAATTGACTAACACTGTTTAAACCCTTTAGTAGGTGTAAAATCATTGTAATTTAGACTTATATGAGGTGATAAAAGACTTAAATATCCCTCTTGAAAGTTGGCGAAAACCTTCTACGGGTCCATCTACGGTTCGCGGTTTATTTACGGACCATAGATATCATCTGTGGAACTGATATTGAATTTTATGGCTCAAAATTTCATCCTACAGGTCTAATCTACGACCTGTAGAAGTTCCTACGGCCCGTAGATGGATCCATACGAATTGGACCCCAAAATGTGACTTATCTGAAGTTTTCAACGAGTTGACAACACGAGTCTTCGAAATTTCTACGACCCATAGAAGTAACTCGAAGGAATTGACTTCAGGAAACACTGATGTGATAGTCTCTAGTAAAATGCCATAACTCTTTACTTTGAACTCGAAATGAGGCAAATTTGGTGACATTGGAAATAGAACTCATAGGCCTTCAATATTATAGGTCATAGGTCACCTAACTCATTTTGTTCTGAGATATATGATCATTTGAAGTTGACCTAAGTAGAATTTTATGTCGAAATTGAATCGGTAAGGAAGCATGAGACTCAACCTTGAGCTAGGGAGTTCTTGTCACCTTAATTGATATCCAAATTCATTCCGACACAAAAGAATTGACCTTTTACACATATGAGCAATTTAAGAATCATTCGATACGACCTTACATGTACATAAAGAATGATTCACCTTAGCTTAGAAATTTTCGGGATGTTACATTTGCCCCCGACAGTATAAAATACAACATGTATCAACAAATACAAAAAGTGTACAATTTGTAAGACTGATATTTTAAAACAGTCGAGAATAAAATTCAACAAATATTTCTAATTCGTAGATGTATCGACGAATATGGATGGACAAATAAAAATAAAGAGATGGACAGATAAAAAAAAAAGAAGGAATTAAATAGTAGTTGATTAGGTTGTGTTTTTTCGAAAAGTAGAATAAAATTTCCTAAAGGGAATTTGTGGTCGTTAGGCAATAATTGCATATTTGGATCATTTGACTAAAGATAGAGTTATGAGTCGAAAACTTTTCAAATGAAGGATAAAATTATTCTATATAAAATAGAGAAATATTTGATCATTTTCCATTATGTAACACAGTTTACAAAACGGGTTCAGTTTCAATCGATACCACAAACTCCCAAATATAATTCATAAAATTTAAATACTAGTATATATTTTTTTACCCAATTAGTGACCATTAAGTTTGAGGGTTGCTCTATTTTAGTCCTTGTATATATAAAAAATGTTTTTTTTTACCCAAATTCCTCATATTAATAACTTATAATAATACAAAAAATAAAAAAATAATTTTGTCAATTACTTATAAAAATATCAGACATATCTAAAGAATAAATGCATGGTTGATAGAAATATTGGATTCACACCCAACTTAATAAATTAAAAGGCACAATAATTAAGAGCAATATATTGACATCAAAAGTACTTAAAATTATTACACATTTTTATGTGTTCTATATATGAAAAAATTACTTATAAATATAAGAACATTACATTAGGGGACCGTGTTTTTTACTTTTGGTATAATTTATTTTTTTGTTTTTTATGTTTCCTTCCATCCATCACTATAAAAATTCTAAAGTTCAGCTATGAAATTATTATTACTTTTTCATCAAATAGTTCACAGTAAATATTTTGTATGATAATCCGTCAGTTGATAAAATAATATATATATATATATACACACACATATATATACCATTTTTGTGACACTAAGTTTAAGACAAAAGGTCCCACATCGATAAAAACATAGGAGAGATATTGGGTATATAACTTATAAGTAAGCAGTTCTTACCAATTAAAGATGTGTTTTAAAGGTGTGCGGGCATAAGCCAAAAACGAATAATATCACTAGTGAGATGGACCATTAAGAATTTCATATATAAATATATATACTCATGTAGTCGTGTAGGACATCAAATACGCTCTCTGTCTCATATGATATTTTAGCTATTCAAGATTCAAATTATACAAACTTCAATTTAGATTTTAAAAAATATTTTTTTCATTATATTGACATGAGAAGAATTGCATTATACAATATTTTTTGAACATTAAGAAAAGGTCACATGCCAAGAGTAGTAAACTACAAAACGTCATTTTTACTTAAATGTCGTTTATTTTAGAGTGAAGAAAATAATACAATTGAATCTCAATGAGCAAAACTCATAACATAAAGAGTACCTAATGCATGAATGGTTGAAAGACATAATAACTAGGAACAATATAATTATAAATCACATTTTTTGTATGTTATATATACCGGCAAAATGACTCATGAATAAAAAACATTTTAAAGGGGGCCATAGTTTTTTTTCAATATCCCTTTCTTTTTATTTATTTTGTTTCTTTTATTTGTTCTTTTTTATTGGTGAAGTGTATATTATTTGGATAAGATCTATCTTTAAAATATTGGAATAACATGAATTCATAAAACAATTGCATTGTATATCTATTTAAGACTTTAAAATCTTTGGGACCATCGATTTAATAAATGCGTGGTAGGTAGGGTTTGAATTGCAATTGTCAAATTAGTCCCCCCATTACACCCCAACAAATAAAATCTAAACGTGACAATGTGTTATACTTTCTTTGGAACAAATAAGAGGGTTGAGGGACCAATAGTAAACAAAAAATATGTTTATAGGTATGTGGAAAGATAAGTATGTATTCATCTTTAATTTGAGGTTTCGGATTTGAGTATTGAATATAAAAAACTTCTCAGTATAAATTTCTATTAGTTGAACTCCAAAGCAGATATCAAATACCAAACGAAAAACAAAAAAAAAGGTGAACTAAAATAACGATACACGATAGAAAAGAATATGAAATCTTGCTAGCCTTGTTTTAAAATAAAGAAGTCAATTACCAATAAACTAATTAAGTTTCTTTTGTTTCACCGCGCCAATTTTATTGATTATTTTAATTGAAAGAAGTTTTCTTTCAGAATTTTGTACTACATTAAATGGATTCTACTTCATTTAAATCCAAAGTTTCAATGTGATTTTTACTTAAGTATCGTTTATTTTTGAGTGAAGTAAATAATATAATTGAATCTCAATGAGCGAAAATTATGACATAAAGTATACGTATGCATGGTTGAAAGACATAATAATTATGAACAATATATGAATATCAAGTACCTATAAATATAAACCACATTTTTTGTGTGCTTTATGTACTGACAAAATGACTTGTGAATAAAAACATTTTATAGATAGATGTAGGGCATGAGGACATACTTAGTCCATCACTATGGTAACCTTAGATACTTGGAAGAGATAAGTTCTTGGCAAAACAGTTGGATGAACGCTTGAAAACCCTAGCCTTCTCCTCTTGGATCCTGTCTCTAAGACTTGGAAGCGTTAATGAACGTAAAAAAATAGACTAACACTGTTTAAACCCTTTAGTAGGTGTAAAATCATTGTAATTTAGACTTATATGAGGTGATAAAAGACTTAAATATCCCTCTTGAAAGTTGGCGAAAACCTTCTACGGGTCCATCTACGGTTCGCGGTTTATTTACGGACCATAGATATCATCTGTGGAACTGATATTGAATTTTATGGCTCAAAATTTCATCCTACAGGTCTAATCTACGACCTGTAGAAGTTCCTACGGCCCGTAGATGGATCCATACGAATTGGACCCCAAAATGTGACTTATCTGAAGTTTTCAACGAGTTGACAACACGAGTCTTCGAAATTTCTACGACCCATAGAAGTAACTCGAAGGAATTGACTTCAGGAAACACTGATGTGATAGTCTCTAGTAAAATGCCATAACTCTTTACTTTGAACTCGAAATGAGGCAAATTTGGTGACATTGGAAATAGAACTCATAGGCCTTCAATATTATAGGTCATGGGTCACCTAACTCATTTTGTGTTGAGAGATATGATCATTTGAAGTTGACCTAAGTAGAATCTTATGTCGAAGCTGAATCGACAAGGAAGCTTGAAACTCAACTTTGTGCTAAGGATTTCTTGTCACCTTAATTCATATCCAAATTCATTTTGACACAAAAGAATTGACCTTTACACGTATGAGCAATTTAAGAATTATCTGATACGAACTTACATGTAAATAATGAATGATTCAGGCCTTAGCTTAGAAATTTTTGGGATGTTACATCTGCCATTGACTATATTTATTATTTGAAATACAACATGTATCAACAAATACGAAAATGTGTACAATTTGTAATATTGGTATTTTAAAATAGTCAAGAATAAAATTCAACAAACACTTCTAATTCATAGATGTATCAACGAATACGGATTGACAAATAAAAATAAAGAGATGGACGAATAAAAATAAAGAGAGGAATTAAGTAGTAGTTGATTAGGTTCTGTTTTTTCGAAAAGTAGAATAAAATTTCTTAAAGGGAATTGGTGGTCGTTAGGCAATAATTGCATATCTAGATCATTTGACTAACGATAGAGTTATGAGTCAAAAACTTTTCAAATGAAGAATAAAATTATTCTATATAAAATAGAGATATGTTTGATCCTTTTTCATTATCTAACACAGTTTACAAAAGAGGTTCACTTTCAATCGATACCAAAAACTCCCAAATATAATTCATAAAATTTAAATACTAGTAAATTGGTGACCTTTTGTCACACCCCAAATCCAGATATGATGGCACGTGTCCATTTCCCACTGGACACGTCAGCCTAACCCAACCACAACGATAGAGAAGTAGAAATACGAGAATAAAAGATAATAAATAAGCGGAAGACTTTAATTAAGACTCAACACTATCCAGAATTTAGTTGTCACATGTACAAACCTCTAAATACAGAATTCGAATAAAAATATACAAGTTTCAGAGTATAGTTCTCGAATAGAACAAAACTGAAAGTAAAGATAACTCAAGGGCACGTCTGGAATGAACCGCCACCTCTCGAGTATGTCCCGAAGCTCAATCTGCTAAAGAAGCTACTAAACCGAATCTGAGAGAGAGCTGTCAACCTACATAATTGTATAAAAGCAAGGGTGAGTACCGAAATCCACAGGTACTCGCAAGTAACTCTAAACTAAGCAAAACTAGCAGCTACAAACAACTCCTTTCAATCCCAACCGAACCACCGAAACTTCAATCTAGCAGCAAACCAACCAACCTATACTAAACAGATCATATTCAACAGCCAGAACCAACAGTATATCCTCATCAACCTCAGATCAACAAATAAGAGCAAGTAGATCAAATTCCACATAAGAAGGGTAAACCGATACAATCCACACATCACAGACAATGATAAGGCAAATGCGATGCAAAATGCAATAATAATGTCATGTAGTCGTGATGTATGTCTGTCCTACGATACACATCTGTTGACGTAATCAGTCCGCGCTGAATACTCAAATCAGAACCCATGTGGGCCACACATGGACCATGTATCACCGCCGGAACCAGATCCCATCGGCATCCAAATGCTAGCCGGAGCTAGTCCATCTCATATATCTCTAGCCGGAGCTAGTCTCAAATATGTCTCATATCCATCCATCCTCATATCAGTGTCTCAGAACTCATGCAACAGATAGTTCACACATGGGATGAATAATGAATATGCACATGTCATCAATCACAATTATATCACGATCCATCATAGTATTACACATCATCTGTCTCAATCACAACCATATCACGACCACATCATAGTATTACACATCACCTGTCTCAATCACAACCATATCACGACCACATCATAGTATTACACATCATCTGTCTCAACATCAATGTTTGTATCAATCATAGCCTACTCATGCTCTTCTATCCCCTCAATATCAGTTATCACATGACTTATTCAACAAATTCAAGTCACATATAACACATTTAGCTCGTTTTATTCCCCATCTTTCATTTACAACAATTTCAATCAACAAATAAAACCCATCCTCAATCCCCATTACTCCCCAACACAATTAGGAAAGTAGTCATGCGTAGTCTAAGAGTTTTACAAAGTTTGGAAGCCACTTGCCTTAAAACGAACTCCAAAAGTTACTTGACTTGAGCCTTTCCTTTCCGAGTATAATCCGGATCACGATAATCTATTCAAACAATTATTCACAATCACAATTCGAGTCCAATGACACCAAAATCAAGAAATTTAGGGAAAAAGGGCAAAACGGTCCAAAAGTCTCATACCGGAAAACGATACCCAAATCTGGAAATTTTTGATGTAAAATGATCCTTAAAGTATTTGGAAGCTAATGGTGAAAACCAATTTGAAAACGGAGTTGAAATCAATTCACAAACTCAATTTGAAGGAAAATCCACGTTCTTGAAGAAGCCTAAAATATTCGGATCCGAAACCCCGACTCGAAAATGAAATATCTCTTGAAAAACATCTTACCCATGCTTAGATAAGTTCAAATATGAAATTTCATCAAAAACGGAGTTAAGATCGACCTTGAAATTCTCAATTTATCAAACTTTAACTTTACCGGGAAAGTCCAAATTGTACGTGGTTAATATGATGAAAATAATCGATGAATCAATAATTTTATGTTAAAATCAGTTTACCCATAACATAAGGATCGTAAATATACCTTTTTCATCAAAAAGGGAGTCCAAATCGATAAAACCTCAATTTTTCCCAAGAGATTTACGGATAGGAAAAAAAACCAGATAAAGAAATTATGAGAAAATATTGAATTGAAGATTGAATACTAACCCTAATATTAATTCAAGAAGAAACCTGTAAGAATCACTCCATTCCGATCTCTAGAACTCCCGATATGCTCAAAATACCAAATGAACACAGTCTGAGATTTTTATAACAGTACATGGCTGTTATGCACCAGAAAAACAGCAGTTAATCTTTCACTAAAAAGGCCGTAATTTCCTCATACGATAGTGAAATGACCCGATTATTTTTTAGTAAATGTCTTAAATAATGATACGGACCTTCTCGTTCAATCGGAGCTCAATTTCATGCTCGTTGCCCAGTCAAATATTATTTCTACTCGATAAACAATTATTTCTTATTTGCGATAATAGTCCAATCTCGGGTTAGCGAAAATGCACCCAAAATTTGCCGATAAGTCCTATAATTCATGCTCAAAATTTCAGAAATTTCGGAATAATTTTTCAACCTTTAAAACTAATAATGAAACCCTTTAGTTGCCACAATTTGCTGAAATAGTGTCAAAGCATCCAAGAAGCTTAAAAGCTCACCCAAAACTCATTTGACACTTCCCGAACACAAACCAAATATGCTACTAGCTTGAAAATGACATTTCGGACTCAATGAAATTGTCAAAATTTGAATTTGAGGTCTCCTTGACCCGGTATCCGATAAGGCGTCAAGAAACTAACTTTAGACTCAAAAACTCGAAACGCACTCGGGGCCTCTAAAAATTCAACCAAGACTCATTCTAGAATTAGAATCACCCCTGAATCCAACGGTGCCCTCGGAATTCCATTTCGAGCACCAGAACCTCGTTTGTTGACCAAAGTCAACACTTGATCAAAATTTCACAATTTTTGCAACTTAGGACCTCAAATCTTCGTTTTAACTCCAAATTTGACTCCGTAAATTCTCATAGACCCGTTTCGACATTCTAAAGCTGCTGGAATCGACGGAAATCCGATTCGAGTCTCGAAACTCCAAATGACTCGAAATAGCACTTTTAACCAAACTTTAACTCTTAAAAACTCAACTTTCCAAAAACTCAACTTTTCATCAATTTTCCTTCAAACCAACTTCGAAAATACAACAATTAGGACTCGGGGCAACTATCGAGAGGGGTAAAACGGTCATTTTATGAAAATTTCCATAAATGACCTTTAGGGTCGTTACACCATTAAGTTTGAGGGTTGCTCTATTTTAGTACTTGTATATATAGAAATATTTTTCTTTTACCCAAATACCTATTATTAATTTCTTATAATACTACAAAAAGATAAAGAAAAATTTTGTCAATTACTTATAAAATATCAAACATATCTAAAGAGTAAATGTATGGTTAATAGAAATATTGGATTCACACGCAACTTAATAAATTGAAAGGCACAATAATTTAGAGAAATATATCAATATCTAAAGTACTTAAAATTATAACACATTTTTATGTGTTCTATATATGAAAAAATGACTCATAATTGAAAGAACATTACATAAGGGGACCATAGGGTTTTTACTTTTGGTATCATTTATTTTTTTGTTTTATATGTTTCCTTCCATCCATCATTATAAAAATTCAAAATTCAGCTATGAAATTATTATTAATTTTTCATCAAATAGTTCATAGTACATATTTCGTATGACAATCCGTCATTAGATAAAATAATATATTTGTCCATTTTGTGACACTAAGCTTAAGACAACAGGTTTCACATCGATAAATACATAGGAAAGATGTTGGGTATATAACTTATAAGTAAGCAATTCTTAACAATTAAAGATGTGTTTTAAAGTCGTGCAACATAAGCCAAAAGAGAATAATATCAATAGTGAACTGAACCGTTACAATTTTCATATATAAATATATATACTCATATAGTCGTGTAAGACATCAAATACACTATCTGTTTCAAATGATATTTTAGCTATTCAAGATTCAAATTACACAAACTTCAATTCAGATTTTAAAGAATGTTTTTTTCATTATATTGACATGAGAAGAATTGCATTATATAATAATTTTTGAACATTAAGAAAAGGCAACATGCCAAGAGTAGTAAACTACAAAACGTCATTTTTACTTAAATGGTGTTTATTTTAGAGTGAAGAAAATAATACAATTGAATCTCAATGAGCGAAAATCATAACATAATGAGTACCTAAATGCATGGATGGTTGAAAGAGATAATAACTAGGAATAATATAATTATAAATCACATTTTTTGTGTGTCCTATATACTGACAAAATGACTCATGAATAAGAAAATTTTATAAGGGACAATAGTTTTTTTTTTAATATCCCTTGCTTGTATTTTTTTTTTCTTTTATTTGTGCTTTCTTATTGGTGAAGTGTAAATTATTTGGATAAGATCTATCCTTAAAATATGGATTCACGTGAATTCCTAAAACAATCGCATTGTATATCTATTTAAGACTTTAAAATCTTTGGGACCATAGATTTAATTAATGTGTGGTATGTAGGGTGAATTGCAATTGTCAATTAGTCCCCCCATCCTACCCCAACAAATAAAAACGAAACGTGAAAATGGGTTATACATTCTTTGGAACAATAAGAAGGTTAAGGGACCAGTAGTAAACAAAAAGTATGATTAAATGTATGTGGAAAGATAAGTATGTTTCGGATTTAAGCATTGAATATAAAAAAGTTCTCATTATAAATTTCTATTAATTGAATTCCAAAGCAGATATGAAATACTGAACGAAAAACAAAAAAAAGGTGAACAAATATAATGATACACAATTGAGAAGAATACGAAATCTAGCTAGCCTTGTTTTAAAATAATGAAGTCAAATTACCAACTAATTAAGTTTCTTTTGTTTCACCGAGGCAATTTTATTGATTTTTTTAAATGAAAGAAGTTTCTCTTTTCGAATTTTTAACTACTTTAAATGGATTTTACTTCGTTTAAATCCAAATTTTCAATGTGATTTTTACTTAAGTATCGTTTATTTTGAAGTAAAGTAAATAATATAATTGAATTTCAATGAGCGAAAATTATAACATAAAGAGTACGTAAATGAATGCATGTTTGAAAGACATAATAATTGGGCACAATATATCAATATCAAGTATCTATAATTATAAACCACATTTTTTGTGTGCTCTATGTACTGACAAAATGACTCGTGAATAAAACCATTTTATAGATATATGTAGGGCATAAGGACAAACTCAGTCCATCACTATGATAACCTTACATACTTGGAAAAACAAAGTTCTTAGTGAAAAAATATATACTTAAAGGTATAGAGATAATTGAATTAAGAAGAATCATATGGGAAAAAACATTTAATGATAACGAATCAGAAAATATATTAAACCAACAATGGTATGAAATAGACCTACGTGATTTAGACCTCGAAAGAGTAGAATGGTATGATTTAGAAATAAATTCAGATAAAATGAACTACGAATATTTACAATATTGGACTGAAGCTATGGAAAATATAAAACGATTAGAACAATTAATGGAAAATAATTTATATATGTACCTAAGAACCCAAGATATGTTATATCTAGAATATATCATAAATAATATTAAAGAGATATCAAGATTAAAACACTTAACAAAAGAATATTATAATAAAATCTTTAAAATGGATTCTTCACCTACCGAAAATGGTACACCTACCAAATATGTCTCACCTACCACACTACCAAAAATATCTTAGTATATCATGAACTTATCATCTACCAGTAAAATGAATTCCGCACCGAAAAATGATATCAGAGCTTGGGATGAAAAGAAATATAAGAAGAAACGTACTAGTAGAAAATTAAGAAAAATAAGAAGAAAATTAAACAAATTATATCCGGAATATAAACAACTCAATATCACAAAAACTGATAACGACAAATTAGATCAATTAATAGATAATATATCTAAAATAGAATATAAATATATTCAATATTTAAAAATACAATGAATAATGAGAATAACAAATACAGACAAAAACTTAATGAAATAATTATACCAAAAAGACAAGAATTAGCACATAGGCAAAGTAGACTTAACAATAATATATTCGCAGGAACTTGTAAAAAATCTATAGTAGCAAAAAGGAAAACTATTTTATATCTACAGATACAGATAGAAAGTTTAGAATATAAACTTCAACACAATCTATAAATGAATAAGGAAGAATATGCCATAGACGAAAAAATATATGAAAACTATGATGGATTAAAAATAAAGATAATATTTTCTAATCTAGGAAGAAGATACAAAAAAATAAATGACAATATAAGTTTAATGTTTAAAAAAGAAACGGTAAAACTAGAAGATAGTTTAACTGCTATGATAAGAATAATAAAAGAAAATGAAGAAATAGATAGAAAAACGGAAATTGAAAAACTAAAACAACAAGCAAAAAAGGAAGTACAACAATTAGAAGAAGTAAAAAATACTAAAATAATAGAACTAGAAAAAGAGCTGGCAATGTTAAAAGAAATGTATGAAATGAAACAAAAAGAAAAAGAACAAAAAAGAAAATTAGCAAATGAG
>NC_064283.1:53957454-53998312 GCF_019186545.1 Solanum stenotomum
ATGATGCCTACTGGGTACCTGTTGTTTTGGTACTCATGCTACGCTCTGCATCTATTTTGTGATGCAGGTCCGAGCACTAGTAGCCAGCGTTGATCGAGCTTGGAGTAGACTTATCCGGAGACGGGGGTGAGCACACGGCGTTTTGTACTATTTCAGTCTCCATCTGTATATATAGACTTGTCTTTTTCCTTTCGAGACAGTCTAGTCTCTGTTGTCCAGTTTTGGGACTTGTACTCATTTTGTAGTAGCTCTGTACTGGTGAATTCCAGGTTCTGGGAGGGATCTTTATTTGTATATATGTTTTGGGTTGCTTCCGCCTGTTTATATTGTTATTTGCCTACTCTTGTTTAATTTCTACCCTCAGACCCATTACTTGTTGTTTCGGGTTACGGGTTGGCTTACCTGCTGGTGGGTTATAGTAGGTGCCATCATGACTTGATAAATCGGGTCGTGACAATAACACATGTTACATATTGCTAATTTTGTCATTAGATTCCGATTTATGATTTTTTCTTTATTTTGTTCTTCTACTTCTGTTGTCATACTACTAGATTCGTTTCTTATAGCTATTTCGTATTTATATTATATTTCCATAGTTGTAGTAGCTATTTCACCATCAAATTTTTAATTACTTCTTAGAGTTTGTAAACTTTTATTTGATAAATTTTGTAGCCATAATTTTACTGTTCCTATAAGTGTTCTTTCTATATATCCTGGTGTTTTTCTCATTACTATTTTGTTATCTATTAATTGTTTTGATAAATATCCCATCCATAATTGGATTGTTTTATTTATATCTGCTACACAGTCCAAATCTAAAAAATTATGTTGTTTAGTTATTGGTTTAGGTGTCCATTTTTTATTCAATCTTTTATCCCATATAGTTTTTTCTTTATCATATTGTTCATAGTTTGTATTATAATATTTTAAATTTTTGGGTTTTTTATTCCTGATGTATTAGGTTTTTCATCCATGTCTATGTCTCCTGTATTTACTTCTAAATTCTTTGTATTATCTATATTTGTTAAAAGTTCCGTATATGTTTCGCTTGTTTCTGAATGTTGTTCATCTAGATCATCGTCATTTATTTCATCAATTCTTATTTCAGGTAGATTATCTTGGTTATTTTCTTCTTTTCCTTATAAATTATTTTCCATTAATTATTCTAATAAGTTTATATTTCCCATAGCTTCGGTCCAATATTGTAAATATTCGTAGTTCATTTTAATCTGAATTTATTTCTAAATCATACAATTCTATTCTTTCGAGGTCTAAATCACGTAGGTCTATTTCATACCATTGTTGGTTTAATATATTTTCTGATTCGTTATCATTAAATATTTTTTATTATTTCGCTGTTATCCTGTCCGACATTCTTTTTAGTGCCCCGCCTTTCCCAACAAAAAACATCATAATTTAGGCTTAGATGGGGAGAGAAAAGACAAAAATATCCCTCTTGAAAGTTGGTGAAAACCTTCTACGGGTCAATCTACTGTTCATGGTTTATTTTACGAACCATAGAAATCATCTGTGGAATTCATATAGCATTTTACGGCTCAAAATTTTATTCTACGGGTTTAATCTATGACTCGTAGAAGTTTCTACGGCCCGTAGAATGGATCTATACGAATTGGACCCCAAAATATGACTTATCTGAAGTTTTCAACGAGTTTAAAATATGGGTCTTCGAAATTTCTACCACCCATAGAAGCAACTCGAAGGAATTGACTTAAACTCTGATGTGATAGTCTCTAGTAAAATGACATAACTTTTTACTCGGAACTCCGAATGAGGCAAATTTGGTGACATTGGAAATAAAACTTATAGGCCTTCAATATTATAGGTCGGGTCACCAAACTCATTTTGTGTTGAGAGATATGATCACTTGAAGTTGAACTAAGTAGAATCTTATGTCGAAATTGAATCGGTAAGGAAGCTTGAAACTCAACTTTGTGCTAGGGAGTTCTTGTCACCTTAAGTCATATCAAAATTCATTTCGACATAAAAGAATTAACCTATACACATATGAGCATTTTAAGAATCATCTGATACGACCTTATATGTATATAAAGAATGATTCAGGCCTTAGCTTAGAATATTTCGGGATGTTACATCTGCACTCATCTGTATTTATTATTTAAAATGCAACATGTATCAACAAATAAACAAATGTGTATAATATGTAAGATTGGTGTTTTAAAACAGTCGAGAATAAAATTCAACAACCACTTCTAATTCGTAGATGTATCGACAAATATGGATGGATAAATAAAAATAAAGATATGGACAAATAAAAATAAAGAGAGGAACTAAATAGTAGTTGATTAGGTTGTGTTTTTTCGAAAAGTAGAAAAAATTTCCTAAAGGGAATTGGTGGTCGTTAGGCAATAATTGCATATTTGGATCATTTAACTAACGATAGAGTTTTGAGTCGAAAACTTTCAACTGAAGGATAAAATTATTCTATATAAAATAGAGATATGTTTTATCCTTTTTCATTACCTAATACAGTTTACAAAATAGGTTCACTGTCAATCGATATCAAAAACTCCCAAATGTAATTCAAAAAATTTAAATACTAGCATATGTTTTCTTACCCAATTGGTGACCATTAAGTTTGAGGGTTTCTCTATTTTAGTCCTTGTGTATATAAATATGTTGTTTTTTTTTACCCAAATTCCTCTTATTAATTTCTTATAATACTACAAAAAATAAAGAAATAATTTTGTCAATTACTTATAAAAATATCAGGCATATCTAAAGAGTATATGCATGGTTGATTGAATTATTGGATTCACACACAACATAATAAATTGAAAGGCACAATAATTAAGAGCAATATATCAATATCAAAAGTACTTAAAATTATAACACATTTTTATGTGTTCTATATATGACAAAATGACTCATAAATATAAGAACATTACATTAGGGGACCATAGGTTTTTAGTTCTGGTAACATTATTTTTTTGTTTTTAATGTTTCCTTTCATCCATCACTAAAAATTAAAAAATTAATCTATGAAATTATTATTAATTTTCCATCAAATAGTTCATAGTAAATATTTTGGATGATAATCCATCATTAGATAAAATTATATATATATATATATATATATATATATATGTAATGACCCGGACACGAAAGGTCATTTTTGATAATTTTGAATAGTCATTTAACTATAGTTAATTAAATTGCGAGTGATTTGTTTATTGTTAAAAATAATGGGCCAAGCCTGAAATATTAAAATAGGTTAGTAGGAAATTATTATTGTTAATACATAGTTAATTTGGAAAAAAAGAAAAGAAAAAGAGGAGGAGCAGAAAACTGACCTGCGTGCGGTGTGAACACGGATCAACAGAGGGCACTGCTTCACGTAAGGAAAATTCAACTGATGCTTTCAAATTCTGCTTGCATTAATTGCTTTGCTATCCTTTCATTAATTGTTGCATCTATATATAAATATATAATAATATTATATATCTATTTGGTTACATATAGAACAATAATTAGTGATTGCTATTTGGGCTCTTAAAATCTAAACAACAAATCTATTTACGGGTTGTAAATTTTGATATTTCTAGAATAAGTTGTGATTGGGTACTGATTAATAATTATGGGATAATGTTTGGAATACGGATGACTGGTGGTTTCGGTTAGCGACTTAAGCTATGGGTTCGTCACTAATTTTAGGGTTCTTTTAGCTCATAAATCAAGTTTTAATAATATTGGTATTTGATTGTAGATTTGAGTGATGTTTTTGGGTCTAGATTAGACCTATAGTAATATGAATGTTGTTAGTTTTGGAAGCTTATTGTGATTATTTATTTGAGTAGATTGTATTTATTTGGGAGTCCAACGAAAGAGAAAGGCTCAAGTCACTGAGTGATTGTTCTACTATTTGAGGCAAGTAGATATTTAAACCCTTGTTAAGTGTATGGAATTCATGTATTTCCTTGTAATATGTGTTTGGGGGTAACGAGACTTGGTGATGGGTTGACTTGTCCACATTGATTAATTCTAATGATGAAAAAGGGGTAATAAAAGGCAATGTGATTAATTGTTTGTGTGTGATGTGTTGAAAATGGTTTGAAAGGCTTGTTGAATCATTGTGGATGTTGTATCATGATTGTGTTGTTGTGAATTGTGCAATGCTATGAAATTGGTCATCTCTTAATTATTTGTGTGAACATGTCATTTGCATTGTTCTGAGACATGGCTGTGACAAGTGTTATTTGAATTGAGAAAGAATAAGAAATTAAAGAGGATGCACCATTTCGAGGGACGTATCGCACGCCGCGATGGATACTATATTTCGAGGGACGTATAGCGCGCCGCGATGGTTATTATTATCGAGGGTCGTATCGCGCACCGCGATGAATGCATGGATAGATATGTCTCTCATGGGTCCTGAACTGAGAGACAGCGGGTGTGTATCATTAGGTCAGACATGCATCACTATACTTGACATTGCATTTCAATACATTGCACTTCTTAATGATTGGTGAACTTGATCTTGTGTGTTGCTGATCTTGTGAGTGCCTTTCCGTGGAACTTGTAATTGATGAATATTGAACTTGTTATTAAAGATATGCAATTGTTAGAGTGTTGTTGTTGAGGATACGAAATTGTTAGAGTGTTGTGTTGAGCTATGTGTTTGTAAATTGTGAACTGTTAGGTTGGGCTGGTTGTATACAAATTGTAGTTGTAAAGGTTCGGTTGGGGTGTAAGGAGTATTCATATTCTATCCCCTTATCTTGTGTTTAGAGGTTTACTTGCTGAGTACCGTGTGGTTTGGTACTCACCCCTTGCTTCTACAAATTTTTGTAGGTTACGAGCCTAGATTTTTGTGGTACTTGTCATTCTCTTCTTTTCCAAGGCTTCTCGTGGAGGGTTGTGAGGTAGATGCTTGTCATTTCAGTGGACCTTCTTACTCCTATTTATGATCTTGTTCTAATCTAGAAACAATGTCATTTTAGACTTGTGTTTTCTTTTGAATCAATTGTAATACTTTAGATGCTTGTACACATGACAACCTGATTTTGAGGGTATTTTTGAGTTGAATATAAAATTTCCGCATTTTATTGTAATTATTGAGTTTTAGGCTGACTTGTCTTGGTGGGATAAGACGAGTGCCATCACATCCATTTTCGAGTCGTGACAAAATGGTATCAGAGCCACATGTTCATAGGGCTCACGTGTATACAAGTCGAGTCTAAGTTGAGTCTCGAGAATCGGTACGGAGATGTCTGTACTTATCTTCGAGAGGCTATAGTGACTTTCAAGAAAAATCTTCACTCATTGGATATCTATCGTGCGTTCTTGGTCCGGTTTTGATTCTTATCACTTCACTTCATTCACTCTCACTTATAGTGATGACTCGTGCGTAGTTCCTCATGTGGGTAGTTGGGGTGTTGTGTACGGCTTGGAGTCTAGATCTGGTTTGGAAGTGATAACGTTATTGAAATGAGGCTTGTTCAGACTAAGAATATTCGACAATTTGAAGGGGTTGAGTAAGATTAGTTACCCTAGTAAAAAGAATAATACTTGTGTGGTATTTACGATATTTAAAGCGATTTAACAATCGGAAATGAAATGATAAAAATGGTGGCTAGATAATGGACATGTATCTTTGGAATCTACAATTAATAAAATTGTCATAACAAGTATGAGTTACTTAGCGAATGATGAGAATGATGTTGCACCAATTGAGGTTAGAATCTCTTTTGTGGCTTCACAGATTCAGTGCATACCAAACAAGGTCATGATACAACTATTACAATGGTGCCAATTCTTACTTGGTTAGAGTTATGGAATGTGTTACTCTTGTTATGGACCTGATCTACGAAGGAATGCATATCGCTTTTGATGAGAGATTGAACTCATTTCATAGTGTATAATAGTTACTTAATGGGTAGAAATGTGTGCGCTATTTGGGTACAATCTTCTAAGTAGGTATGAGGTGTTCTAGTGGTGGATCTAACAAACTTTCACTATATGGTACTAGTGGTATATAAATATGGACACGTCGATTGTTAAGTGCAAATACTAACTACTTAAAGAGTTATCTATTGTATCATATGCTCATATAATAAGATTTGGTGTTGGATTCATATTTGAGAAACCAACTAGCTTGTTAGTACAGATGGATGTGTTAAGCATTATTTATAAGAAAGGTTTTAGTTCTGGACATTCGGTATGATATTGATGTGTTTAGGTTGTGAAATGTATCTTGAGGATTTTAGATGAGTGTTGATTTCACCGTAAGCTCCTTGGAAGTGGATCGACATTAGGATGACAAGATTATGAGTAAAGATAGTCTCAAAGAGTATACTTGTGTGAAGGTAATTGGAAATTTTAGTAAAAAGTGCATATAAAAGTGGGTTAGTCTTTTGAATTTGATAGGTATAACTGATTTTACGGTGTCATATTGATGAAAAGGTTGACTTCGTAGTGATGACAAGAGCTAACTAAAGATGATGGTAATAAGAGTTCGTGATGGACTGTGATTGAAAAGTTGCTATATAATAAGGACTGTTGGTTAAACGGTTTTTTTTGTATTGTAAGGAAGACTAATGAGTACCTAAGGTTGTGGTTTGCTACTATTTGGTGAGTAACGTTGTTGCATAGAAAGTTATAGGAGGAGAGAGCAATGATATTTACTCTAATTGTATTGGCCAATGATGTATCTTTAGAGGGGTTGAGAATCGGTTCAGAGACACGTGGTTTCATCCGTTTTTCTTTGATCACGGTAATAATGTCGTGGGTTTATCAGATTGGTTAGAACGATTAGATAAGATTTGAGAAAGAAGTCTATATGCATTCAATTTGAGTGTGGTAATAAGTGCTTTGTGTTTTTGAGTTTGATAGCTGGCACAATTGGAATCAGAATTCAAGTTTTTCATTGCAAGCTTACGTTCGTGGTATTGTAGTTTATCAAGGTATGAATTAGTAAGGTAAGAATTGATCGATCGCATCGGGTATTGAGCATTTGGAAGGACTTGTGCATAATTTAAGTCGTAAAATTGATTACTTTTGATTGTTATACCTAGGGGGGGGGGTTTAACGTAATGCTTTGGCTTAGAGGATAAGGTAGAAATATCATGGTTTGTTGGTCAAAGGATAAGATTGGTAAGCAAGTCAGCGAAACGAGAAAGGGTATGGTGTATAGAAGAGTTTGAGGTATTTGAAATTTGTGTCATGAAAATAATTTAATAAAAGTGAAGGAATATGATCTCTTGTATAAACCCTTGGTTTGTAGTTGAAAGATTTGTTAATTCTTGCCTATGAGTTTAGATATGACTGTGAGATATGAACTAGTTCAGCACAGACTTACTAGGAATTATCATCAACTTTTCTAAAGATTGAGTTTTGTTTGGTTGACAAGCAATGATATGTGGAAGATTATATGTGGTTATGTCGAGCTAGATTGTTCAAATTTTGATAGGTTACTTATTGATGCTAAAAAATGTGGATATACAATTTTACATGATTAATGAGGATTTCGAAGGGATTGAAACTACGTACTTTGTTGATGGGATGATACAAACTGTTAGGATGTGTTACATATGCATTTGATGGCGAGTAGAAATTATAAGCTTATAGTACATCGAATTATTTGAGTAGCCAAGAATTTTTTAAGTGTTAGTATGAGGTATATGATGGTTTTGAATATTAATTGAAATTTGGTAGCTAAAAAATAATTATGTGGAGTTGACATTGAGTGTGATTCAATTGTTGTATCTCGATGGTAAAGTACTTTTAGATTTGGAATTAGTGCTATCAGTTTTGGGTGTGACATGCATTTGTCATGAAATTCCTAAATGAAAAGAGAGGGAGCCGTATTTTGAAATATTTGGAGGCGACAATATATTTTCTAAGAAGATTTTGATACTAGTGATGGTTTGAGAGTAAGGTAGATAGTTGGGGTGATTATAATGGTTATTAGTACTAAGAGTATGGGCTTCAATGGAATGATGGAAAGAGTATGTTGGGCCTAATAAATTTAGCATAGGTACGATTGTAATGGGGATGAAAGTGGTGGATTGTGGGTAGCTAGAAAATCAAAGAGATAGAGCCGAATGAATGAAAATGTTTGATATGGACACTATGGAAGGAGTATCTAGTGTTATTCGACCTTGGTTCTGTATATTCTTATGTGACCATCTACTTCATTTTGGATATGATTTGGAGTGTGATTTATTGTCTATGCCCACACGTTTTTTTTTCATAGCTATGGGTGAGTTCCTAGTGGTGGATCGGGTGTACCGATCCTATGTTTGTCCTCTTAGTAGGGTGGTATCTTGGGTAGACTTGGTCATTTTAGTTATGGCAGATTTGATGTTGTTTGAGATAATTGAAGTATACTAGTGATTCTATACACACAACCTTGATTATGAAAACCTTTATAATAGCTACTCTGAAGACTTACACTTGTCTAAGAGTGTTGTTAGAGGTTCTGCATTTTGAGTGTATCGCTTGTTGGGTGTTTACTTAACCATTTTCTTCTTTGGATTAGATAAGTTAGATTCTCCCTTGATGAGTAGCCACTGTCTAAAGATAAGATTTTTAACACTTAAGCTCGTGAAAAGATTGTGTTGTGAAAGGGAATCGTGATAAGATATGGGATGGTATGTGCATTATGAGTGTCTGGTGGTTGATTCAGGCTTACTTCTGGTTGTAATCAATATTGATTTAGAAGGTTATCTTGTTTATGTGAGAAAAGATTCGTCATTATGGCTGTGTTAAACTCCAATGAGTTTCAGTTTAGATAGAGTTCATGGGTTAGTATGTGGCTTTATAATCACTCTTATTTATAGATCTTCCAAAGTTTGATTTGAAAGTGTAGTTCTTAATAGTTGATCTTGATGTAATGGCCTTAAGGAGGAGCTCACTTAGCGAGATGAACACCGACTGATAGGTCATAACTTAGACTTTTGGTAACATCAGTTATTCTTCCTTCTTCGTCCTTATGTTCGAGGACGAACATAATTTTAGTGGTGGATAATGTAATGACCCGGATCCGAAAGGTCATTTTTGATAATTTTGAATAGTCATTTA
The DNA here is from genome assembly GCF_019186545.1 of Solanum stenotomum. NCBI lineage: Eukaryota > Viridiplantae > Streptophyta > Magnoliopsida > Solanales > Solanaceae > Solanum > Solanum stenotomum. Next base: position 53,966,515 of record NC_064283.1, read on the forward strand.
ACTATAGTTAATTAATTTGCGGGTGATTTGTTTATTGTTAAAAATAATGGGCCAAGCCTGAAATATTAAAATAGGTTAGTAGGAAATTATTATTGTTAATACATAGTTAATTTAGAAAAAAAGAATAGAAAAGAGGAGGAGCAGAAAACTAACCTGCGTTCGGCGTGAACACGGATCAACAGAGGGCAATGCTTCACGTAAGGAAAATTCAACTGATGCTTTCAAATTCTGCCTGCATTAATTGCTTTGCTAACCTTTCATTAATTGTTGCATCTATATATAAATATATAACAATATTATATATTTATTTGGTTATATATAGAACGATAATTAGTGATTGTCATTTGGGCTCTTAAAATCTAAACAACAAATCTATTTACGGGTTGTAAATTTTGATAATTCTAGAATAAGTTGTGATTGGGTACTGATTAATAATTATGGGATAATGTTTGGATTACGGATGACTGGTGGTTTCGGTTAGCGACTTAAGCTATGGGTTCGTCACTAATTTTAGGTTTCTTTTAGCTCATAAATAAAGTTTTAATAATATTGGTATTTGATTGTAGATTTGGGTGACGTTTTTGGGTCTAGATTAGACCTATAGTAATGTGAATGTTGTTAGTTTTGGACGCTTTTTGTGATTATTTATTTGAATTTATTTTATTTATTTGGGAGTCCAACGAAAGAGAAAGGCTCAAGTCACTGAGTGATTGTTCGACTATTTGAGGCAAGTGGATTTCTAAACCCTTGTTAAGTGTATGGAATTCGTGTATTTCCTTGTAATATGTGTTTGGAGGTAACGAGACTTGATGATGGGTTGACTTGTCCACATTGATTAATTCTAATTATGAAAAAAGGGTAATAAAAGGCAATGTGATTAATTGTTTGTGTGTGATGTGTTGAGAATGGTTTGAAAGGCTTGTTGAATCATTGTGGATGTTGTATCATGATTGTGTTGTTGTGAATTGTGCAATGCTATGAAATTGGTCATCTCTTAATTATTTGTGTGAACATGTCATTTGCATTGTTCTGAGACATGGCTGTGACAAGTGTTATTTGAATTGAGAAAGAATAAGAAATTAAAGAGGATGCACCATTTCGAGGGACGTATCGCACGCCGCGATGGATACTACATTTCGAGGGACGTATAGCGCGCCGCGATGGTTATTATTATCGTGGGTCGTATCGCGCGCCTCGATAGATGCATCAACAGATATGTCTTCCATGTGTCCCGGACGGAGAGACAACGAGTGTGTATCATTAGGGCAGACATGCATCATTATATTTGACATTGCATTTCATTGCATTGCACTTCTTTATGATCGGTGAACTTGATCTTGTGTGTTGCTGATCTTGTGATATGCCTTTCCGTGGAACTTGTGGCTGATGAATATTGAACTTGCTATTGAAGATATGCAATTGTTAGAGTGTTGTTGTTAATGATATGAAACTGTTGTTGTTGAGGATATGAAATTGTTAGAGTGTTGTGTTGAGCTTTGTGCTTGTAAATTGTGAACAGTTAGGTTGGGCTGAATGTATACAGATTGTAGTTGTAAAGGTTCGGTTGGGGTGTAAAGAGTATACGTCTTCTATCCCTTTAGCTTGTGTTTAGAAGTTTACTTGCTGAGTACTGTGTGGTATAGTACTCACCCCTTGCTTCTACAAATTTTTGTATGTTACGAGCCTGGATTTTTGTGGTACTTGTTATTCTCTTCTTTTCCAAGGCTTCTCGTGGAGGTTTGTGAGGTAGATGCTTGTCATTTCAGCGGACCTTCTTACTCCTATTTATGATCTTGTTCTATTTTAGAAATAATGTCATTTTAGACTTGTGTTTTCTTTTGAATCAATTGTAATACTTTAGAGGCTTGTACACGTGACAACCTGATTTTGGGATATTTTTGAGTTGATTATAAAATTTCCGCATTTTATTGTATTGATTGAGTTTTAGGCTGACTTGTCTTGGTTGGATAAGACGAGTGCCATCACATCTATTTTTGAGTCGTGACAAAATGGTATCAGAGCCACAGGTTCATAGCTCTCACCTGTATACAAGCCGAGTCTAAGTAGAGTCTTGAGGATCCGTACGGAGACATCTGTACTTATCTTCGAAAGGCTATAGTGACTTTCAAGAAAAATATTCACTCATTGGATCTCTATCATGCGTTCCTGGTCCGGTTTTGATTTTTATCGCTTCAGTTGATTCACTCTCACTTATAGTGATGACTCGTGCATAGTTCCTCATGTGGGTAGTTGGGGGATTGTGTATGGCTTGGAGTCTAGATCTGGTTTGGAAGTGATAACGTTAAAATGAGGCTTGTTCAGACTAAGAATATTCGGCAGTTTGAAGGGGTTGATTAAGATTAGTTACCCTAGTAAAAAGAATAATACTTGTGTGGTATTTTCGATATTAAAGTGATTTAACAATTGGAAGTAAAATGATTAAAAGGATGGCTAGATAATGGACATATATCTTTAGAAACAACATTTAATAAAGTTGTCATAACAAGTATGAGTTACTTAGCGAATGATAAGAATGATGTTGCACCAATTGAGGTTAGAATCTCTTTTGTTGCTTCATAGATTCAGTGTATACCAAACAAGGTCATGATACGACTATTACAATGGTGCCAATTCCTACTTGGTTAGAGTTATGGAATGTGTTACTCTTGTTATGGACCTGATCTACGAAGGAATTTATATCGCTTTTGATGAGAGACTGAACGCATTTCATAGTGTATAATAGTTACTTAATGGGAAGAAATGTGTGCTCTATTTCGGTACAATCTTCTAACTAGGTATGATGTGTTCTAGTGGTGGATCTAACAAACTTTCACTATATGGTACTAGTGGTATATAAAAATGGACACGTCGATTGTTAAGTGCAAATTATAACTACTTAAAGAGTTATTTATTGTATCACATGCTCATATAATAAGATTTGGTGTTGGATCCATATTTAAGAAACCCACTAGCTTGTTAGTACAAATGGATGTGTTAAGCATTATTTATAAGAAAGCTTTTAGTGGTGGATATTTGGTATGATATTAATGTGTTTAGGTTGTGAAATGTATCTTGAAGATTTTAGATGAGTGTTTATTTCACCGTAAGCTCCTTGGAAGTGGATCGACATTAGGATGACAACCTTATGAGTAAAGATAGTCTCAAAGAGTATACTTGTGTGAAGGTAATTGAAAATTTTAGTAAAAAGTGCATATAAAAGTGGATTAGTCCTTTAAATTTGATAGGTATAACTGAGTTTAAGGTGTCATATTGACGAAAAGGTTGACTTCGTGGTGATGACAAGAGCTAACTAAGGATGATGGTAATAAGAGTTCGTGATGAACTGTGATTGAGAAGCAAATATATAATAAGGACTGTTGGTTAAACGATTTTTTGTGTATTGTAAGGACGACTAATGAGTACCTAAGGTTGTGGTTTGCTATTATTTGGTGAGTAACGTTGTTGCATAGAAAGTTATAGGAGCAGAGAGCAATGATATTTACTCTAATTGTAATGGCCAATGATGTATCTTTAGAGGGGTTGAGAATCGGTTCAGAGACACGTGGTTTCATCCGTTTTGCTATGATCACGGTAATAGTGTCATGGGTTAATCAGATTGGTTAGAACGATTGGATAAGATTTGAGAAAGAAGTCTATATGCGTTCAATTTGAGTGTAGTAATAAGTGCTTTGTGTTTTTGAGTTTGATAGCTGGCACAATTGGAATCAGAATTCAAGTTTTTCATTGCAGGCCTATGTTCGTGGTATTGTGGTTTATCTAGGTATGAATTAGTAAGGTTAGAATTGATCGATCGCATCGGGTATTGAGCATTTGGAAGGACTTGTGCATAATTTAAGTCGTAAAATTGATTACTTTTGATTGTTATACCTAAGGGGGGGGGGGGGGGGNGATAAGATTGGTAAGCAAGTCAGCGAAACGAGAAAGGGTATGGTGTATTGAAGAGTTCAAGGTATTTGAAATGTGTCATGAAAATAATTTAAGAAAAGTGAAGGAATATGACCTCTTGTATAAACCCTTGGTTTGTATTTGAAAGATTTCTTAATTTTTTCCTATGAGTATAGATATGAGAGATATGAACTAGTTCGGCACAGACTTACTAGGAATTATTATGAACTTTTCTAAAGATTGAGTTTTGTTTGGTTGACAAGCAATGATGTGTGGAAGATTATATGTGGTTATGTCTAGCAACATTGTTCAAATTATGATAGGTAATTTATTGATGCTAAAAAATGTGGACATACAATTTTACATGATTAATGAAGATTTCGAAGGGATTGAAACTATGTACTTTGTTGATGGGATGATACAAACTGTTTGGATGTGTTACATAGGCATTTGATGGTGAGTAGAAATCATGAGCTTATAGTACATCGAATTATTTGAGTGGCCAATAATTTTTTAAGTGTTAATATGAGGTATATGATGGTTTTGAATATTAATTGAAATTTGGTATCTAATTTTTTTTATGTGGAGTTGACATTGAGTGTGATTCAATTGTTGTATCTCGATGGTAAAGTACTTTTAGATTTGAAATTAGTGTTATCAATCTTGGGTGTGACATGTATTTGTCATGAAATTCCTAAATGAAAAGAGAGGGAGCCGTATTTTGAAATATTTAGAGGCGACAATATATTTTCTAAGAAGATTTTGATAGTAGTGATGGTTTGAGAGTAAGGTAGATAGTTGGGTTGATTATAATGGTTATTAGTACTAATAGTGCGGGCTTCAATGGAATGATGTAAAGAGTATGTTGGGCCTAATAAATTGAGCATGGGTACGATTGTAATGGGGATCAAATTGGTGGATTGTGGGTAGCTAGAAAATCAAAGAGATAGAGCCGAATGAATGAAAATGTTTGATATGGACACTATGGAAGGAATATATAGTGTTATTCGACCTTGGTTCTGTATATTCTTATGTGACCATCTACTTCGTTTTGGATATGATTTGGAGTGTGATTTATTGTCTATGCCCACACGTTTTTTTTTCATATCTATGGGTGAATTCCTAGTGGTGGATTGGGTGTACCGATCCTATGTTTGTCCACTTAGTAGGGTCGCATCTTGGGTAGACTTGGTCATTTTAGTTATGGCAGATTTGTTGTTGTTTGAGATAGTTGAGCTATACTAGTGATTCTACACACACAACCTTGCTTATGAAAACCTATATAATAGCTACTATGAAGAATTACACTTGTCTTAGAGTGTTGTTAGAGGTTCTGCATTTTGAGTGTATCGCTTGTTGGGTGTTTACTTAACCATTTTCTTCTTTGGATTAGATAAGTTAGATTCTCCCTTGATGAGTAGCCACTGTCTAAAGATAAGATTTTTACAACTTAAGCTCGTGAAAAGATTGTGTTGTGAAATGGAATCGTAATAAGATATGTGATGGTATGTGCAGTATGAGTGTCTGGGGGTTGATTCAGGCTTACTTCTGGTTGTAATCAATATTGATTTACAAGGTTATCTTGTTTATGTGAGAAAAGATTCGTCATGATGGCTATGTTAAGGTCCAATGATTTTCAGTTTAGATAGAGTTCATGGGTTGATTGTGGCTTGATAATCACTCCTATTTATAGATCTTTCAAAGTTTGATTTGAAAGTTTAGTTCTTAATAGTTGATCTTGATGGAATGGCCTTAAGGAGGAGCTCACTTAGCGAGATGAACACCGATTAGTAGGTCATAACTTAGACTTTTGGCAACATCAGTTATTCTTCCTTCTTCTTCCTTATGTTCGAGGACGAACATGATTTTTGTGGTGGATAATGTAATGACCCGGACACGAAAGGTCATTTTTGATAATTTTGAATAATCATTTAACTATAGTTAATTAATTTGCAGGTGATTTGTTTATTGTTTAAAATAATGGGCCAAGCTTGAAATATTAAAATAGGTTAGTAGGAAATTATTATTGTTAATACATAGTTAATTTAGAAAAAAAGAAAAGAAGAAGAGGAGGAGTAGAAAATTAACCTGCGTCCGGCGTGAACACGGATCAACAGAGGACACTGCTTCACGTAAGGAAAATTCAACTGATGCTTTCAAATTCTGCCTGCATTAATTGCTTTGCTATCCTTTCATTAATTGTTGCATCTATATATAAATATATAGTTATATTATATATCTATTTGGTTATATATAGAACGATAATTAGTGATTGCCATTTGGGTTCTTGAAATCTAAACTACAAATCTATTTACGAGTTGTAAATTTTGATAATTCTAGAATAAGTTGTGATTTGGTACTGATTAATAATTATGGGATAATTTTTGCAATACGGATGACTGGTGGTTTCAGTTAGTGACTTAAGCTATGGGTTCGTCACTAATTTTAGGGTTCTTTTAGCTCATAAATCTAAATTTAATAATATTGGTATTTGATTTTAGATTTGAGTGATGTTTTTGGGTCTAGATTAGACCTATAGTAATATGAATGTTGTTAGTTTTGGAAGCTTATTGTGATTATTTATTTGAATAGATTGTTTTTATTTGGGAGTCCAACGAAAGAGAAAGGCTCAAGTCACTGAGAGATTGTTCGACTATTTGAGGCAAGTGGATTTCTAAACCCTTGTTAAGTGTATGGAATTCGTGTATTTCCTTGTAATATGTGTTTGGAGGTAACGAGACTTGATGATGGGTTGACTTGTCCACATTGATTAATTCTAATTATGAAAAAAGGGTAATAAAAGGCAATGTGATTAATTGTTTGTGTGTGATGTGTTGAGAATGGTTTGAAAGGCTTGTTGAATCATTGTGGATGTTGTATCATGATTGTGTTGTTGTGAATTGTGCAATGTTTAGAAATTGGTCATCTCTTAATTATTTGTGTGAACATGTCATTTGCATTGTTCTGAGACATGGCTGTGACAACTGTTATGTGAATTGAGAAAGAATAACAAATTAAAGAGGATGCACCATTTCGAGGGACGTATGGCACGCCGCGATGGATACTATATTTCGAGGGACATATCGCGCGCTGCGATGGTTACTATTATCGAGGGTCTTATCGCGCGCCGCGATAGATGCATGGACATATATGTCCCCCAGGGGTCCCGGACTGAGAGACAGCGGGTGTGTATCATTAGGTCAGACGTGCATCACTGTACTTGACATTGCATTTCATTGCATTGAACTTCTTTATAGTTGGTGAACTTGATCTTGTGTGTTGCTGATCTTGTGAGTGCCTTTCCGTGGAACTTGTGACTGATTAATATTGATGTTGTTATTGAAGATATGCAATTGTTAGAGTGTTGTTGTTGAGGATATGACACTGTTGTTGTTGAGGATATGAAATTGTTAGAGTGTTGTGTTGAGCTATGTGCTTGTAAATTGTTAATAGCTAGGTTGGGCTGGTTATATACAGATTGTAGTTGTGAAGGGTCGGTTGGGGTGTAAGTAGTATTTGTATTCTATCCCCTTAGCTTGTGTTTAGAGGTTTACTTGCTGAGTACCGTGTGGTTTTGTACTCACCCCTTGCTTCTACAAATTTTTGTAGGTTACGAGCCTGGATTTTTGTGGTACTTGTCATTCTCTTCTTTTCCAAGGCTTCTCGTGGAGGTTTATGAGGTAGATGTTTGTCATTTCAGCGGACCTTCTTACTCCTATTTATGATCTTGTTCTATTCTAGAAACAATTTCATTTTGGACTTGTGTTTTTTATTGAATCAATTGTAATACTTTAGAGGCTTGTACACGTGACAACCAGATTTTAGGGGTATTTTTGAGTTGATTATAAAATTTCCGAATTTTATTGTATTGATTGAGTTTTAGGCTGACTTGTCTTGGTGGGATAAGACGAGTGCCACCACATCTATTTTTGAGTCATGACAAAATGGTATCAGAGCCACAGGTTCATAGCTCTCACGTGTATACAAGCCGAGTCTAAGTACAGTCTCGAGGATCGGTACGGAGGCGTCTGTACTTATCTTCGAGAGGCTATAATGACTTTCAAGAAAAATCTTCACTCATTGGATCTCTATCGTGCGTTCTTGGTCCGGTTTTGATTCTTATTGATTCACTTCATTCACTCTCACTTATAGTGATGACTCGTGCGTAGTTCCTCACGTGGGTAATTGGGGTGTTGTGTATGGCTTGAAGTTTAGATCTGGTTTGGAAGTGATAAAGTTATTGAAATGAGGCTTGGTCAGACTAAGAATATTAACCAATTTGAAGGGGTTGAGTAAGATTAGTTACCCTTGTAAAAAGAATAATACTTGTGTGGTATTTACGATATTTAAAGTGATTTAACAATTGGAAGTGAAATGATTAAAAGGATGGCTAGATAATGGACATGTATCTTTGGAAACTACAATTAATAAAGTTGTCATAACAAGTATGAGTTACTTAGCGAATGATGAGAATGATGTTGCACCAATTGAGGTTAGAATCTCTTTTGTGGCTTCATAGATTCAGTGTATACCAAACAAGGTCATGATATGACTATTACAATTGTGCCAATTTTTACTCTCTTAGAGTTATGGAATGTGTTACTCTTGTTATGGACCTGATCTACGAAGGAATGCATATCGCTTTTGATGAGAGACAGAACGCATTTCATAGTGTATAATAGTTACTTAATGGGTAGAAATGTGTGCGCTATTTGGGTACAATCTTCTAACTAGGTATGATGTGTTCTAGTGGTGGATTTAACAAACTTTCACTATATGGTACTAGTGGTATATAAAAATGGACACGTCGATTGTTAAGTGCAAATACTAACTACTTAAAGAGTTATCTATTGTATCACATGCTCATATAATAAGATTTGTTGTTGGATTCATATTTGAGAAACCAACTAGCTTGTTAGTACATATGGATGTGTTAAGCATTATTTACAAGAAAGCTTTTAGTGGTGGATCTTTGGTATGATATTGATGTGTTTAGGTTGTGAAATGTATCTTGAGAATATTAGATGAGTGTTGATTTCACCGTAAGCTCCTTGGAAGTGGATCGACATTAGGATGACAAGCTTATGAATAAAGATAGTCTCAAAGAGTATACTTGTGTGAAGGTAATTGGAAAATTTAGTAAAAAGTTCATATAAAAGTGGGTTAGTCCTTTGAGTTTGATCGGTATAACTGAGTTTAAGGTGTCATATTGATGAAAAGGTTGACTTAGTGGTGATTACAAGAGATAACTAAGGATGATTGTAATAAGAGTTCGTGATGGACTGTGATTGAGATGCAACTATATAATAAGGACTGTTGGTTAAACGATTTTTTTTGTATTGTAAGGAACACTAATGAGTACCTAAGGTTGTGGTTTTCTACTATTTGGTGAGTAACGTTGTTGCATAGAAAGTTATAGGAGGAGAGACTAATTGTATTGGCCTAAGATGTATCTTTAGAGGGGTTGAGAATCGGTTCAGAGACACGTTGTTTCATCCATTTTGCTCTGATCACGGTAATAGTGTCGTGGGTTAATCAGATTGGTTAGAACTGTTGGATAAGATTTGAGAAAGAAGTCTATATGCGTTCAATTTGAGTGTGGTAATAAGTGCTTTGTGTTTTTGAGTTTGATAGCTGGCACAATTGGAATCAGAATTCAAGTTTTTCATTGCAAGCCTACATTCGTGGTATTGTGGTTTGTCAAGGTACGAATTAGTAAGGTAAGAATTGATCGATCGCATCGGGTATTGAGCATTTGGAAGTTCTTGTGCATAATTTAAGTCGTAAAATTGAATACTTTTGATTGTTATACCTAAGGGGGGGTTTCACGTACTGTTTTGGCTTAGAGGTTAAGGTTGAAATATCATGGGTTGTTGGTCAAAGGATAAGATTGGTAAGCAAGTCAGTGAAACGAGAAAGTGTATGCTGTATTGAAGAGTTCAAGGTATTTGAAATTTGTGTTATGAAAATAATTTAAGAAAAGTGAAGGAATATGACCTCTTGTATAAACCCTTGGTTTGTAGTTGAAAGATTTATTAATTTTTGCCTATGAGTTTAGATATGACTGTGAGATATGAACTAGTTCGGCACAAGACTTACTAGGAATTATCATCAACTTTTCTAAAGATTGAATTTTGTTTGGTTGACAAGCAATGATGTGTGGAAGATTATATGTGGTTATGTCGAGTTAGACTTTTCAAATTATGACAGGTAACTTATTGATGCTAAAAAATGTGGACATACAATTTTACATGATTAAAGGATTTCGAAGGGATTGAAACTACGTACTTTGTTGATGGGATGATACAAACTGTTAGGATGTGTTACATAGGCATTTGATGGGGAGTAGAAATTATGAGCTTATAGTACATCGAATTATTTTAGTGGCCAAGAATTTTGTAAGTGTTAGTATGAGGTATATGATGGTTTTGAATATTAATTGAAATTTGGTATCTAAAAAAAAATTATGTNGCTTATAGTACATCGAATTATTTGAGTGGCCAAGAATTTTGTAAGTGTTAGTATGAGGTATATGATGGTTTTGAATATTAATTGAAATTTGGTATCTAAAAAAAAATTATGTGGAGTTGACATTGAGTGTGATTCAATTGTTGTATATCGATGGTAAAGTATTTTTAGATTTGGAATTAGTGTTATCCGTCTTGGGTGTGACATGTATTTGTCATGAAATTCTTAAATGAAAAGAGAGGGAGCCGTATTTTAAAATTTTTGGAGGCGACAATATATTTTCTAAGAAGATTTTGATACTAGTGATGGTTTGAGAGCAAGGTAGATAGTTGGGGTGATTATAATGGTTATTAGTACTAAGAGTGTGGGATTCAATTGAATGATGTAAAGAGTTTGTTGGGCCTAATAAATAGAGCATGGTTACGATTGTAATGGGGACCAAAGTGGTGGATTATGGGTAGCTAGAAAATCAAAGAGATAGAGCTGAATGAATGAAAATGTTTGATATGGACACTATGTAGGGAGTATCTTATGTTATTCGACCTTGGTATTATATATTCTTATGTGACCATCTACTTCGTTTTGGATATGATTTGGAGTGTGATTCGTTGTCTATAACCACACGTTTTTTTTTCTTCATATCTATGGGTGAATTCCTAGTGGTGGATCGGGTGTACCGATCCTATGTTTGTCCTCTTAGTAGGGTGGCATCTTGGGTAGACTTGGTCATTTTAGTTATGAAAGATTTGGTGTTGTTTGAGATAGTTGAACTATACTAGTGATTCTACACACACAACCTTGCTTATGAAAACCTATATAATAGCTACTATGAAGAATTACATTTGTCTAAGAGTGTTGTTAGAGGTTCTGCATTTTTAGTGTATCGCTTGTTGGGTGTTTACTTAACCATTTTGTTCTTTGGATTAGATAAGTTTGATTCTCCCTTGATGAGTAGCCACTGTCTAAAGATAAGATTTTTACAACTTAAGCTCGTGAAAAGATTGTGTTGTGAAAGGGAATCGTGATAAGATATGTGATGGTATGTGCATTATGAGTGTCTGGCGGTTGATTTAGGCTTACTTCTGGTTGTAATCAATATTGATTTAGAAGGTTATCTTATTTATGTGAATAACGATTCGTCAAGATGGCCGTGTTAAGGTCCAATGAGTTTCAGTTTAGATTGAGTTCATGGGTTAGTATGTGGCTTGCTAATCACTCCTATTTATAGATATTCCAAAGCTTGATTTGAAAGTTTAGTTCTTAATAGTTGATCTTGATGGAATGGCCTTAAGGAGGAGCTCACTTAGCGAGATGAACACCGACTGGTAGGTCATAACTTAGATTTATGATAACATCAGTTATTCTTCCTTCTTCTTCCTTATGTTCGAGGACGAACATGATTTTAGTGGTGGATAATGTAATGACTCGGACCCGAAAGGTCATTTTTGATAATTTTGAATAGTCATTTAACTATAGTTAATTAATTTGCGGGTGATTTGTTTATTGTTTAAAATAATGGGCCAAGCCTGAAATATTAAAATAGGTTAGTAGGAAATTATTATTGTTAATACATAGTTAATTTAGAAAAAAAGAATAGAAAAGAGGAGGAGCAGAAAACTAACCTGCGTTCGGTGTGAACACGTATCAACAGAGGGCACTGCTTTGCTATCCTTTCATTAATTGTTGCATCTATATATAAATATATAATAATATTATATATCTATTTGGTTATATATAGAACGATAATTAGTGATTGCCATTTGAGCTCTTAAAATCTAAACAACAAATGTATTTACGGGTTGTAAATTTTGATAATTCTAGAATAAGTTGTGATTGGGTACTGATTAATAATTATGGGATAGTGTTTGGAATATGGATGACTGGTGGTTTCGGTTAGCGACTTAAGCTATGGGTTCGTCACTAATTTTAGGGTTCTTTTAGCTCATAAATCAAGTTTTAATAATATTGGTATTTCATTGTAGATTTGAGTGATGTTTTTGGGTCTAGATTTGACCTATAGTAATATGAATGTTGTTAGTTTTGGAAGCTTATTGGGATTAGTTATTTGAATAGATTGTATTTAGTTGGAAGTCCAACGAAAGAGAAAGGATCAAGTCACTGAGTGATTGTTCGACTATTTGAGGCAAGTGGATTTCTAAACCCTTGTTAAGTGTATGTAATTCGTGTATTTCCTTGTAATATGTGTTTGGGGGTAACGAGACTTGGTGATGGGTTGACTTGTCCACATTGACTAATTGTAATGATGAAAAAGGGGTATTAAAAGGCAATGTGATTAATTGTTTGTGTGTGATGTGTTAAGAATGGTTTGAAAGGCTTGTTGAATCATTGTGGATGTTGTATCATGATTGTGTTGTTGTGAATTGTGCAATGTTATGACATTGGTCATCTCTTAATTATTTGTGTGAACATGTCATTTGCATTGTTCTGAGACATGACTGTAACAACTGTTATGTGAATTGAGAAAGAATAAGAAATTAAAGAGGATGCACCATTTCGAGGGACGTATCGCACGCTGCGGTGGACATTATATTTCGAGGGACGTATCGTGCGCCTCGATGGTTATTATTATCGAGGGTCGTATCGCGCGCCGCGATAGATGCATGGACAAATATGTTTCCCATGGGTCTCGGACTGAGAGACAACGGGTGTGTATCATTAGGTCAGACATGCATTACTATACTTGACATTGCATTTCATTGCATTGCACTTCTTTTTGATTGGTGAACTTGATCTTGTGTGTTGCTGATCTTGTGAGTGCCTTTCCGTGGAACTTGTGACTGATGAATATTGAACTTGTTATTGAAGATATGCAATTATTAGAGTGTTGTTGTTGAGGATATGACACTGTTGTTGTTGAGGATATGAAATTGTTAGAGTGTTGTGTTGAGCTATGTGCTTGTAAATTGTTAATAGCTAGGTTGGGCTGGTTATATACAGATTGTAGTTGTGAAGGGTCGATTGGGGTGTAAGTAGTATTTGTATTCTATCCCCTTAGCTTGTGTTTAGAGGTTTACTTGCTGAGTAACGTGTGGTTTGGTACTCACCCCTTGCTTCTACAAATTTTTGTAGGTTATGAGCCTGAATTTTTGTGGTACTTTTCATTCTCTTCTTTTCCAAGGCTTCTTGTGGAGGTTTGTGAGGTAGATGTTTTGTCATTTCAGCGGACCTTCTTACTCCTATTTATGATCTTGTTCTATTCTAGAAACAATTTTATTTTAGACTTGTGTTTTCTTTTGAATCAATTATAATACTTTAGAGGCTGGTACACGTGACAACCGGATTTTGGGGGTATTTTTGAGTTGATTATAAAATTTCCGAATTTTATTGTATTGATTGAGTTTTAGGCTGACTTGTCTTGGTGGGATAAGACGAGTGCCATCACATCCATTTTCGAGTCGTGACAATATATATATATATATATATATATATATATATGTCATTTCTGTGAAACTAAGTTTAAGACAGAAGGTCTCACAGCGATAAATGCGTAGGAAAGATGTTGGGTATATAACTTATAAGTAAGCAGTTCTTACCAATTAAAGATGTGTTTTAAAGTCGTGCAGACATAAGCCAAAGGAGAATAATATCAATAGTGAGCTGGACCGTTACAACTTTCATATATAAATATATGTACTCATGTAGTCGTGTAAAACATCAAATACACTATCTGCCTCAGATGATATTTTAGCTATTCAAGATTTAAATTACACGAACTTCAATTCAGCTTTTAAAGAATATTTTTTTCATTATATTGACATGAGAAGAATTGCATTATATAATATTTTTTGAACATTAAGAAAAGGCGACATGCCAAGAGTAGTAAACTACAAAACGTCATTTTTACTTAAATGGCGTTTATTTTAAAGTGAAGAAAATAATACAATTGAATCTCAATGAGCGAAAATCATAACATAAAGAGTACCTAAATGCATGGCTGGTCAAAAGACATAATAATTAGGAACAATATAATTATAAATCACATTTTTTGTGTGTTCTATATACTGACAAAATGACTCATGAATAAAAACATTTTATAGGGGATCATAGTTTTTTTTCTAATATCGCTTTCTTTTATTTTTCTTTTTTTTGTTCTTTCTTATTGGTGAAGTGTATATTATTTGGATATGATCTATCCTTAAAATATTGGATTCACGTGAATTCATAAAACAATCTGCCGCGCCCCGAGTCTACACCCTAGGCAGGACTGGTACTCGAGAACCATTGTTGGTCCCAAGAGAACCCTTGGCCTGGCTAGACTCTCAGCGGAAGACTTACTCAATAGAAAATGTACTTAAATACATCTTAAATAAAATATCTAAATATATAAACTGATAATGTTTAGAAAATAACATTCAATTTTGCTAAAATTTCAACTCAAGTCTTTAAAATCAAACAACTGAAATATCAAGACTAAAGAACTAATATCTAACTGTCTATGAAGCCTCTAGATACTAAGAGGGATGTTGGGACAAGACCCCCGATCATCCTAACAACTGAAATAGCCAAAACAATAAAACAAAACATAACCAAAGGGATCCTCCGGAAAGCAAGGAGGCTCACCAACTGACTCTGAGTGGTCGAATGGATCAACGAGGCACTGGATATTGATCCTGATTACCTGTATCTTCATCATAAAATGATACTTGCCAAATGGAATCAGTACATTGAATGTACGAGTATGCGAGGGGAAATACTAAACATGACATGAGCTTGAAATAGATTATGAAATAAAAACTTACCTCAGCATTACTCAACTCATGGATACTCAACTCAATGCATAAATAAACAACATTAAAGATGCAGTTTCTATAAAGCATTTAAACAATATGTAGCAACTCAAATGTATTTGAAAAATACCATAACAACTCAATGTATATCTATAAAATAAAGTAATATACTTATGTGGAGTTTCTCTAACCGACAATTATCATTATGAGCTATGTGATGATAAATCGTCTCGCCCACGCTGCTAGAACTGTCCTATAACTTTCCGGGATATAGAACCCCTCAACTAAGTGGATCCACTAGTCTATGCTAAAAAGCACCAAGGAATCATCTAAAATGTATGACCCTTTTCTACCCACGTTGGCTACATGGTTTATGGAGACTTTGAGTTGTTATGAACTCGTCCCCACATTGGTGCTCAATACTACTCCCAAAATACTCAGCTCATATGTTTAAAAACAAAAACTCTTTATGTGGTTTGAGATAATTACTCAAAACTAGCTCAAAGGCTCTCTTGGAAATCGTTGTTTCCTTTCTTATTTAAATGTGGAAACATTTTAACTCTTGGGAATACTTAGTTATCGTATAATCTTTGAAGAAAAGAACTTTACACTTACTCTCACTCAATTTAATGCTTAAGTCTTAAAACAAGTACAAAAAGTTTATAAAAGACTCCTTAAAATGACTCGAAGAACTCTCAAGACTTGAATCTTAACTATACCTTGAATTTGAATTATGAATTCAAGGTTATGATTTGTGATAGGAGAGATATCGTGATGTTTAGGAGTACTTTTAGATAGTTAAACATGAGAAACGATCAATAAATCACTGTCTGGAAGCAAGTCCACGATGCGGAGATACATTTAAATATTTGATCACGAAATTAATTTTCAAACAGAGGAGTCTGCGTTCTATCCGCGATGCGGAGGTGATTTTTGTACACTGGGGGAGCAAGTCCGCGATGCAGACTTGCGTGCCAAAACCTGCTTGACTTTTTCCTTCTTCGTTTTCCAACCCCAATTCGCCTAATTTCGATTCTTTTTCTCAAGTTGTCTTTAGATTAAATTACCAAGTATATTTACACTAGAATCTAATTCAATACAACTCTCATAATCGACATTAAACTCTCAAGGAATCCTAAATCTCTTCCCAAATTCAAGAACGAAAGCAATTCAAGAACACAACTCTAGAACATCAAATTATCAATCTTTTAGGATGAAAATCATACTGAAATAAACATGTTTGGTGCGTGGGTGAATGAATCCAACTCTATGTGAACTCACATACCTCGTAGGATTGAATCCTTGGCGAAATCTACAACAAAATCTTATGATCTTGACGAAATCGTGACCTTTTCTCCTTTTTCTCTTCTCTCAAAGCCCTAGCGTGATTTGGTAAATGTGTAAGCTGAACTAACTCAGTTTAGACCCCAATTAAACTTCTAAAAAAGAAATAAATTAATTGGGTATGGAAAGGACCATAATACCCTCCTAAAATCCGGTTTTGACTTTCCTTATCTAGACAATCCAACTTCAAATGAGTATATCTCCCTCATACGAACTCGAAATTTAGCAATGGTGCATTTAGAAAGATAATCCAAAGATCTTTCCTATGGTAACTTGTAGAACACCTAAATCATCCTGATATAGCAGTTATGGTCATTTGAAGTTGACCCTAAACTCCAACTTAACATAACTTAAACAAATTTCCTGATTTTTCGTTCTTTCTAAAAAATGCTCTTTCTAATTCTAGCTCTTTCACTTAGCGAGGTGTTACACAATCGCAATGTATATCTATTTAAGACATTAAAATCTTTGGAACCATAGATTTATTTAATGTGTGGTAGGTAGGGTTTGAATTGCAATTGTCAAATTAGTCCCCCAATTACGCCCTAACAAATAAGAACGAAACATAACAATTGGTTATACTTTCTTTGGAACAAATAAGAAGGTTGAGGGACCAGTAGTAAACAAAAAATATGATTATAGGTACGTGTAAAGATAAGTACGTATTCATCTTTAATTAGAGGTTTCAGATTTGAACATTGAATATAAAATGCTTCTCAGTATAATTTTTTATTAATCGAACTCCAAAGCAAATATCAAATACTGAATGAAAAACAAAAAAAAGGTGAACAAAAATAATGATACACAATTGAGAAGAATACGAAATATAGCTAGCCTTGTCTTAAAATAAAGAAATCAGATTACCAATAAACTAATTAAGTTTCTTTTGTGTCACGCCCCAAGCTTACACCATGGACATGGCCGACACTCGAGAACCATTGTTGGCCCCAAGGAAACCCTTGTCCTGGCTCAACTATCAGCGGAAGACTTACTCAATAGAGAATAAACTCAAAAGATAAACTTTACTCAACTGTCTCAAAAGATAAATTCAGAATGTTTTAGAAATAAACATTCAACTAGCCAAAGAGGCAACTCAAGTCTCAACATAAACAACTGAAAATGAAAAGACTCATGAACTATGTCTATCTATCTATAAAGCCTCTAATACTATAAGGGATGTCCGGACAAAACCCCCGATCAACCTAACCAAAATGAAATAACATAACATAAAGAACCGAGGGATCCTCCGGAAGCAAGGAGGCTCACCAACCAACTCTAGAACTCAACTGGATCAACGAAGTGTTGGGTGCTGATCCTAGTTACCTATATTTGCATCATAAAAGATGCAGACCAAATGGCATCGGTACATGGAATGTACGAGCATGTGAGGGGAAATATAAACAAGACATAAGCTTGAACTGTAAATAAAGAAACAACTTACCTCGTCTCAACTCAACTCATTTCAATATAAAGTAGTGAAAATGCATTATAAATAAAATATTTTAAAATAGTAGGCAATAACTCAATGTATTAGAAAATACAATATAACTCAGTTTTGTATGCAAAAATACAAATAACTCTGTGGAAGATTCTCTAACTGACGACCATCACTATGAGCTATGTGATGATAAAACGTCTAGCCTAATCTGCTAGAAATGACCTATACTTTTCCGAGGTATAGGACCTACTAACTAAGTGGATCCACTTGTCTATGCTAAAAATCAATAAGGAATCATCTGAAAGTATGACCCTTTCTACCCACATTGGCTACATCGTTTATGGAGACTTTGAGTTATCTGAACTCGTCCCCATATCGGTGCTCAATACTAATCCCAAAATGTAACTAGCTCATATGTTTAAAAACATAACTCTTTCTGTGGTTTGAGATTATTACTCAAAAATCATTCTCTTAAAAGAGAAGACACTCAAAACTACTCAAAATTTATTTTGGAAATCCGTGTTTCCTCTCATCTTAAATGAAAACATTTACTCTTGGAAATACTTAGTTCCCATATATCATTTTAAAGAAAATGAACTCAACTCTAATCTTTCTCCAACTAACTGCTCAAGCCTTAAAACAAGTTTAAAGCGATTGTAAAAGACTTATTAAAGTGACTTGGAAGAACTCTCAAGACTTGACTCTTAGCTCTACCTTGAATTAGAATTATAGATTCAAGGGTTATGATCTTATGTTATGGATGATTTCTAGATGTTTAGAAGTAATTTGAAGAGTTTAGAATCAAAGGGGAGTAAAGTTAACCGTTGAAAGAAATCAGACGGACTGAACGATGAAGAAATGGTGGGGGCAGGCGACCCTAGCGCACTGAGTGGCGCAGGGCACCAGCCGTTGAACTACAGAGCAACAGTTAGGGCACATTGGCTAGCACAAGGTGACAGGCCCCGACGAAAATTCTTACTCATTTTCTAACCCCAATTCACCTAGAATCGAATGGTTTCTTCCTCAATCACTTAGATTTGAATACCCAAACAATTTACTGCAGAATCTACTAAAAAACTCTTAAACTCCATACGATTATCCCAAGAACTAATCAAACTCATCCTAATTCAAGAACGGAAACAATACTTCAAGAAAGAAATTAAGAACTCAAATTCTTCAACTTCAAGAACGAAACTTCGCTGAAAATAACAAGATTGGCGTGTGGTGAACGAACCCAACACTATGAGAACTCACATAACTCTTAGGTATTAAACCCTTGGCGAAACGACCTTAGATTCACAAGAAAACTTGAAGAACGCCTTTACTTTTCTCCTTTTCTCCTCTGCTTGAAATTCTCTCAAAAGCCTAGCGTAAATTAGGATTTGTAAAACTGAACCAAATTAGTTTAGACCCCTAAATATTACCAAAATTCGTTTTAAGATGAAGGGATAAGGAAAATACCAAAATACCCCTCATATTTTTGGGTAACTTTCCTTAACTGGATAGCCTGACTTCAAACAGGCATATCTCTCTTATACGAGCTCAAAATTTAGCAAACCCGATGGCGATGGAAAGAGGATTCCAAGACCTTTCATTTGATATCTTATGGAACACCTAAATCCTGAAAGTTTTGGTCATTTGAAGTTGACCCAAAACTCACAACTTAAATATAACTTGTAAAATTTCAGATTTGGTTCTTTCTAAATTAGTTCTTTCTATTTTTAGCTCTTTCTAAGGCGGGATGTTACAAAATCTCCTCCTTGGGAACATTCATCCTCAAATAAGATCACTCTAAAGTAGAACTAAGGGTGTAACATCTAACATTCAGCTCAAACACCCAACATGCAATATATAACACATCACATCATCTTAAAGAGTACTAAGTAAGAAATTAGTACATTGATTTGAAGCTTCTTCTGGAGCAAAGAGATGTGGGTATATCTTTTTCATATCCTCCTCAGCCTCCCAAGTAGCTTCCTCAACAAATTGATTCATCCATAGGACCTTGACTGATGCTAGCTCCTTGGTTCTCAACTTACAAACCTGACGATCCAAAATCTAAACGGGAATCTCCGCATAAGATAGTTATCCTTAATACCAATATCTCCAGTCGGTATAACATGTGAAGGATCTCCCATACACTTTTTCAACATTGAAATGTGAAACACTGGATGGACTGCTGCTAATTCTTGCGGTAGCTCCAACTCATAAGCTACATTGCAAATTCTCTTGGATATTCTGTAAGGACCAATATAACGCGGACTAAGCTTCCCCTTCTTGCCAAACCTCATAACACCCTTCATGAGAGAAACTTTCAAATAGACCCAGTCGTCCACCTCAAACTCTAAGTCTCTTCTCCTAACATCAGTATAAAATTTTTGACGACTTTGCAATGTTTTCAACCTCTCTTGAATAATCTTCACTTTCTCCAAAGCTTGATGAACCATGTCTGGTCCCATAAACCTACCTTCACCGACCTCAAAAAATCCAATGGGAGATCTACATCTTCTCCCATAAAGGGCCTCATAAGGAGCCATTTGGATGCTAGAGTGGTAACCGTTGTAAGCAAACTCGATGTGAGGTAAGTGATCACCCAATTACCCTTAAAATCGATCACACACGTCCTCAACATATCCTCTAAGGTCTGAATCGTACGCTCTGCTTGACCATCAGTTTGAGGATGAAAAGCAGTACTGAGGTTCACCTTTTGACCCAAACCTTTCTAGAAAGACTGCCAAAATTGTGCGGTGAATTGCGCACCTCTATCTGAAATGATGGACACCAAAACTCCATGAAGTCTGACTACATCTTGAATATATAACTTAACATAATCTTCTGCTAAAAACGTAGTCTTTACCTGTAAGAAATGGGCTGATTTAGTCATTCGATCTACAATCACCCAAATCGAATCATGTTGTCTTCAGGATCGTGGTAATCCCGTAATAAAATTCATATTGATCATCCCACACGTCCATTTCGGAAGTTCTATGTCCTAAGCCATACCAGTGGGCCTCTGGTGCTCTACCTTGACTTGTTGGCAATTTGGGCACTTAGCAACGAACTCAACAATACCCTTCTTCATACTACTTCACCAATAGACTTTTCTCAAGTTATGATACATCTTTGTCGAACCCGAATGGATAGAATACTTGGAGCTATGAGCTTCCTCCATGATCCTCTCTTGAAATTCATCGACCCTTGGTACACACAATCTACCTTCATATCTTTGTTGACACCCAATTTGGGACCTCCACAATATAAATTAATCCTTTCGAGCTTCTTCAATTTCAAATGTTTTAAAATAATTAGTTTTATAAAATTTCAAAAAAAAAATATATAGTTTGCAAGTTATTTTAACTAGTTTTGTCACTTTTTATAATTTTTAGATAATATATATGTTTTACATAATTATGTATACAATTATTATATTTTATGATTATTCAAAAATCGTCTCAAAAAGATTTTGTTTTAATTAAATATTTGGTTAATTAGTTTAGTTATATAATAGTTTATATTTTTAAATTAATTAATTTATAATTAAGTTTATTATTTTATTTTGTTAAGATTAAGAGTATCATTAATTAATTTATGTTAATTCATTTTGTTCAAGTTTTAATCGAATTTGGTCATTGTTTAATTACAATTTTCCGCCAACATCTTAAACCCATCAAAAGAACAAGCTTTGGGCCTATTTTCTTTATATTTCAGCAACCCAATTTAATTTTCCCTCAACCCAATTCACTTCTTCCCAGCCCAACATCAAATAACCCAAGACCACCAACAATCCAATACAACATATAACAACAACCAAGCCATCCAAGCATACCGATCAACAGCCCAAATTCCAGCGACAATACCCGACCCCCTGCGTTTCTTCTTCTTCTTCCAGAAGCTCCAAGATGTCCCAACGAACCCAGAAGCAGAACGCTGAAAACCCAGAACCTCAAAATCAAAACCCAGTCTAGAATCGCGAGTCCAGCAGCGAAATCGATTCCATTTTCATATGCAACTTGCAACATCTCTCTCCTCCTGCATATCATATGAAATCATTTGAGAATCGATCCAGGTGTTTCCATCTCCGCATCTCACTCATCCTTGCTCGAAAATCAGACGACCCATTTCTTTTTTCTTGGAGATTTGTACAAATTCCAACTCGTCCCTTATCCCTATGGAATTTCAAATTTTGAATTCAATTCCACCCATCCCCCCCGCCCCTCCTATAAATATCTCCCTCTTCTTCTTTGTTAAGGTTTGGGAAAATTAGTTGGAATTTGAGAAAAATACAGTGAACTACTAGCTATACACAATTATATACAAATAGTTAGGTAATAGGTTTTGAAGTTATAGAGATTGGGGATCAAATTTCTGCTCTCGTTTGTTTCTGTTCTGTTCATCGACTTTCCCGGAGTTGCATTCCAGCGGTGGTGAAGTCGTCTCCTGCTCGTCTAGTCTCAGTTCTCTGCCCACAGAGAGGTAAATCATTTTCTTAATTTTGTTCCATTTAATTCATAGTTGTTCTATGTCTTCTGTTTTAAGTGTTCTTGATTGTGTCTTAGTTCTTATTTCTAAGTCAGCTTGATGATTGTCTCTGTGTTATTTTATATTATATTCTTTTGGATTTCTTAAGTATTGATGATTATATTTTGTTGTGACCTGCTTTCTTGTTAAAGTTTGGTTACTGTTCCACTATGAGCGAAAAGGAACTTGTTTTAGCCTAAATCCAGCCCTTTGGAATGGTTTAAATTCTCATAGTTGCTTAATTTTTTTTAGTCTCTTAGTTGCTGCTTTATTTCAATCATCTGCTTCATCTAAAATTGGCTATTCTTGTTGTGGTGTTGTGATTGTCCAATTTTTGGTTAACTGAATCTTAGCATGGTTCAAATTCATCTTTATTTACTCATTTTTGATAAGTTCTGATGCATAGAAATGTTCTAATCTCTTGTGTTTAGTAATTTTTTGTTCTTTCTAACTGACATCGAGATGAGAGAACCCAAAAATATAATTGTTAGGATAGATATTTGTTCCCAGTTCTTCAAATCAGTTTGGTACTATTTGTTTAGCTTCAATTTATTATTATATTAAGTATTGTTCCCTAATAGTGCTATTCTCCAATATTATGCTCTTTCTGCCTTTCGCATTGTTTATTATTGCCCTATCTTGGTATTATGTCTCCTCTGTTAAGCTTAATTATGTCTAGTTGTAGTTAATTTTTATTTTTATTTCTCTTGTTTTAGAAGTTTTGGAAGCTTGATAATATATGGTTAGTATTTGGCTGTTATTGCATACTACTTTTTGGTTTATAATTGTATCTATGAGTGATATTTATCATGCCTAAATTGTTTGAATTAAACACTAGTGAGAATCATCTATATCTTCTTTGTGAGGTTTAGGCTCTAAAATAGTAGCATGAGTATTTACATTACTTTCTTATATTAAATACATGAGTTTTCACTTGTGTTTTTTTTTATTTTGTTTTATGTGGAATCTGCCTGAGTTCATCATAAACTCCTATTTCCTTCCTCTTGCATTTCGAGAGAGCCATAATGGCTGGAATTCCTTCCTTTTCAAATCAGCTAGTCAATGTAATTGAAGAACAAGGCAGGAAAATTAAATTTGCATGTCTCGGAGCCGATACATATATAACGGTATACAGTGTGATATAGCAGTTGTATACACTGTATACAGTCACAGAAATGAGGCCGAAAGCCCCAAATTACAGTAACTTGTTCTTTTGATGAAGTTGGGCCAAAGACCCACACATTTGTGTAGATTTTTTATAGTTTTAGCACAGGGAAATTGGGCCAAAGGCCCAACAATGGTGTAGCCCTTTATTTTAGTATTTAGGCCAGGTGGAAGAATGGGTCAGGCACAAAACAAAGTGCAATGGGCAATTTTTTGAACTATCTGCAATTAGGATAGGAGGAGAAAACTTGGGCCTGCCAGCCCAACACCTTGAAATTTGGACAAGAGTCCAAGTTTATTTTTTTTATTCCTTTACTATTCTCTTTTATTGTTATTCAGTTTTTAGTTCTAACCTTTTTTCGATTTGGTTTTAATTTAATTAACTACCCAAAAGATAGTCATTTTTTCTTTTTATGTTCAAAATATTTATATTTTATTTATTACTTATTTTATTAGTTGTCTTGTTAATATATGAGTTAGTTTCTTTAAAAAATCTCCTCTATATTTATTTTGTTCCAAATAAAAATAGGTTTTATTTCTTAATCAATTTTTCAAGTTAGTCGAAAGTTTTAGTCAAATCGTTGGTCAACCGCAAGTTAGCGTACATTTCGAGGTCCTAACACCTTTTCGGAATGTAAATTGAACCCCGGACCCCTTCGGATTTCAAATGATTTTATTCTATTTAAATCTTTTGAAAAACTTGTAAGTTTTCTTGATTTTGAAAAAAAATTAAGTGGCGACTCTCTTTGGAAAATTAATTTTTCTTTAAAATATAGGTCAAGTCAATTTTTTTGAAACTAAAAGTCTTTTATTTCTAAAAGAGAAATAGCGACTCTGCTGGGGATTTAGTTAAGTTATAACCGTAATGATTTGACTATTTGACTACTTGTTATTAATTGTTGAATTATTTATATGCTTTGCATGTTAAATTGCTATAAACTATCATTGCATTCATGACATTTTTTAACATGTATGTATAGTATATTAAGAACGTTGTTGCGTAATCGCAGCCAGGTTTTTATACTAGACCCTTTTTCAGAATGATCAGCAATTTATTGGTTCATCAGGCGTTCAATGGTTGTCGTGAGTTCCAGCCTAAGTTGTCCGCTTGGGTTCCCAGTCTTTCAAAAGCCACTCTTAGTCAAATAGCGTAGAGAGAAACCAAATCTCACATTTAGCGCATTTGAACTAAGTTGACCCAATACCCAAGGCCTGTTGGGCCTATTGGAAGCCCACCTTGTGTCTATTTGGCCCATTGGTCAATAAAAAACAATCATGCTTATGTGTTTAAATTTGAAGGATGTATACGTCATTTGGCAAAATATTGTCTCTTGGGGATGAGAGTTTAATTGTTTGCTCAACTCAAACAAGAACCAAATTACCATTGCATCTGAAGAGGTTGTCATTTAGAGATGACAAGAAGCTCAAGAACGAAAGACCTTCTATGGAATCTTAGTTTAGGATTGTACCCCTGCGTGGGACTGATCATTTTGTATCTTTTTTCCCTTATTATGTATCTCCATTCAGTTTATTCGTAAAACTTGTATAAATTTGGGTTTTAGGGGCAATGGAATGTTTCAAATGACTCTATACATCCTTCAAATCGTTAGGCCTACCCTTCGTACAAAAGGTTCACATATTTGTTTAAAACGGGTAATATCTATTTATGTGTTATAACTGCTTATGTGAATATGTTGCTTTATTTGGAGATATTCTAGTTCACTCCTCTTCGAATTACTTTTAGAACCCCCTAAGCATAAATATCTAGTCACTATCAAAAGTGCGTCGAAATACTCTTCGAGTCTTTAGTTTCCCAATAAAATTCGAACTTCATTTTTCAAATCTTACTTTCTCATTTCAGAAAAAAAGTTAATCCTCCATCCCAAATCGAAAGAGATTCAAGTTGGTCGAACTACGTAGGACTTGAATTCTCCTTCGTGAGATACGTAGGCAACCTTTCAAGGCTAGGTCCCTATTTTCAAGAAATCCTATCTTTTTCAACTTTTACAAGGAAATTAGAGTTAGATGTCAATCGAAAATCAAAAGTACGACAATACAATCAACTTTGTCTCGACTCAAGTCGACGTTACTGATTCACTAATTCCAAAATCAAATGGACAAATTTTTGTCTATTTAGTAATCTCCTATATCTGTGAGTTAGTTTATCTTCGAATGAAGAAACTCTTGTGTGTTTATTACGTTGTGTGTGATAGCTTGTATTACCTATTACCTATACAAACTAACACATTTGTCTTTTGAGTTATTTTTCTTTGTCAGATTCTCAAAACTGATTTGTATTGAGAAATTGGTTGAACATTCAAAGTTCTCAAAGATTCCTCCCCCAATCGAAATTTGTTAAAAGCAAAAATGACCAAAATAGTGAGAATATTAGCCTGACTGAAGTTGCTATAGTTCATCTCTCTGTTGTTGATCAAAATGAGTTAATTTCACAGTTGATGCAACAAATTGCTAAAATAAGGATTGAACTCTAGAAAAAGCAAGATTTGCCAATTCTGATTGTCGATGTTAACATTCTAGGCGATGGAAAGCTTCCACTCCATTTTCCTCCTTGAAATTCAAACTCAGAACATGTCCTGAATAACCCACCCTCCAACCCTGCTCAAAATCCCTAACTATCGACTTAACTACCCTAAATCTTCATCACACCAGCACTTCATACCAAGCACCACCTCCTCTTCAAACCCTGAATACCAACCCTCTAGTCTTCCATCCCCCTCATAATCAAAATGCTAACAACTCTCAAACATTCCCTCCATTTCAACGCCTAAATATCAACAATCCTCAAACATCTCATTTTATGTACTAGAGACCTGCAAAAGACATTCAAAATCTACCAAACGCTCAACCCTTACCTCCATAAGTTACTTTTGATATCCCAGTCCAAACCGAACCACACCTTCACTCTACTGCCTATTCTGAACTTGACCACTACGAAGAGAAGGAGAAGGAGTGGAGGGGCATAGAGGAAATGAATAACTAAATCATGAAGGAAGATATTGGGGAAGTGATAAAAGAGCTTCATTACTCTTCAGATTTTGTGGGGTTGAACTATAAAAATTTATGCATTCATCCGGATTTGGACCTTCCAGAAGGTTTCAAAGTGCCAAAGTTCATCACTTTTAATGGAATTGGAAATCCTCTAATACATCTGAAAGTTTATTGTGATCAACTTGTGGGAGTTGGCAAAAATGAAGCATTGTTGATGTGTCTCTTAAGTCGAAGTCTAAATGGAGAAGCTCTAGAGTGGCTTACATCATAAGAATTAAAACAACGAACGAGTTGGAATGCACTCGCAAAGGATTTCACTGAAAGATTTGGACATAATGTAGAAGTTGCCCCTGATCGCTACTATTTGGAGAAGATCAAATCGAAGTCCACAGAAAACTATTGAGAGTATGCTCTTCGTTGGAGAAAAGAGGTTGCAAGAGTTCAACCTCCCATGTCTGAACGTTAGATCACTGAAATGTTTATTCGAACTCAAAAGCCTAAGTACTATGAAAGAATGTTGTGTATGATGGGACAAAAATTTGTTGAGACCGTCAAGGTTGGAGAAGCTTTGGATGATGGTTTCAAGACTGGAAAAGTCACAATTCTTAACGCATTGCGAGCTAATGGAAAAGCTACCAGAATTAGTGATATGGATATATCAAAGGGAAAAGAAGAAGAGGTATACGTTGTCATGGCAACCCATATGCAGTTGGCTCCATAAAGAAAATATCGAAACCACAATGTCAATCAGAAAAAATTTCCCTGTCCAAACTTTAGGAAGGCTCCTAAGACGTTTACACCATTAAGGGAATCTCAAACTCAACTTTATAAAAGGTTGAAAGCAACGGGTATACTCCATCCCATGGAAGGAAGACCAGTCAATCCTTTGGGAAAATTTTACGGAGTTGACCACATATGTGCTTTTCATTCAGGAGTTGTTGGACACGATACAGAGAATTGTTCGACCCTCAAGCACAAGATTCAAAACAGAATCAACAACAATTTGATCAATATTGAGGAAACAACCTCAAGGGATAATGTATTGGATGCTTAAGAGTAAGTGCAAGACATTTTTGAACTAAGTCTTTTGAAGATATTCATCATCAAAGGTTGAAAAGAAGTAAGCCAATATTGGCCTGATTTTGCATATGACGTTATTGTTATCTTTCTTTTGAAAATGCATCTTTAGTCTCTTTCTTCCCATTTTATCACACATTCTTTGTACATGAACTACATATGACCTGAATTCTGAAGAATGAGATATGCAGGCGGCATGTGCCGGTCTCAGTCACCCCTTTATTCAACTTTTAATATTTTTCTTTGTACTTGAACTACGTTCGACCTGAATTCTCAAGAATGAGATACGCAGGTGGCCTGTGTCGGCCTCAGTCGTTTCCTTATCAAAATTTCTTATTTTTGTTAGTCCCCGAGAGAGAAACTACGTTTGACCTGATTCTTGCCTCAACGGGATACCTAGGCACCACAACAGCTCGGTTATATTTCTCGTAAGATTTCTATTTCTTTTATAATGGAAACTAGGACAGAATTTTTTAGAGGATCTCAAAAATTCATTTGAAGATAGACTTCTTCAGCAAATCAAGACTGAAGATCAAAATGCAACTGGGTAGGTTTTCTAAGTGGATATCAAAATTCCACAAGATGGTATTTTCTAGAGAATCAAGTTGGATATCATGTTAAAATGTTCAACTGGAACATAATTTTTGAGATCATCTCAAAAATTCCACAAAAATGTCATTTGTTAAAACACTTATACTTATTATCATCGAGGCAAACTGGAACAGAATTTTGAGGATGGACCTCAAAATTCCTCAAAATTCCTCAAAATTCCAGAATGAGCAACCTCATAATTAACAAAGCAAGTTATAAGAGTTCTTTTCCATATTTTAGACTAGGAAAGAATTTTTGAGGAGGGACCTAAAAAATTCCATCAAGACTATCTTACAAAGGACGGACGAGCGTGTAAGCCAACTGCATGAAGGAGCATGAAGACAAGACCAACATAAATCAGTCTTTCAAACTAAGAATTTTTCTTTGGATATAGGAACATCAAAGTCACATAAATGGCAATGTAAAGCTATATAAAAAGTGTGAAAAAGGCGACATTTACACCTATCGTGGCCTCATCAACATAACTTAGAAAACTTTCCATCTCATTTTATCTTCATTTCATTATGTTGCCTCAAGTGATTTATAAGCAGTTTCTTTTTATTTTGCAGGAATATTGAACAAAAATGTTAATAGATTCTTTCAAAGTTTTAAGAAACAACGTGTTGGAGGATCGCTAGTGACGAGTCACGATCATTGTCACAATTAGGCTCACCACAACCTATTCTTGATAAGACGAATGACTTAATCTAGCGCTTTCTCTTTAATTTTATTCTTTACTTCATCATCGATACTATTGTTTGGTGTCAAGCTTTGCAGGTGATAGTATTGGTAAAGTCAGGAAAATCTGTGAAATCGACATTATATCTGAAGATGATCAAAGGCGACACTATCTTAGAAGTGTTGCAAGGGAAAATCACCAAGTCTATCACATCAGAAAAAATGTTGGAGATCACAATATCCTCATGATAGTTGTAGTTATCGAAACGTTAGAAGTTTTCGACAACAATTGAAGATTTCGACAACAAACTCAAATTTTGTTGAGTTTGTCAAGGAAGACTAGAGTGACTTTAATTTTTGTGTGAAAGAATTAAGTCATTCACCTCCATAATTCTATTTTTTTAAAGGTAGAGTCACAGTCGCGACGTGCATATACGTTGATATATTTTCTTTTAGTATGATTGCCACGTAGCAATTTAGGCACACGTGTTACTTGACAATGTCAGGGTCAAGATATCAAAATTTGTTTGGTATGCACCCCATAAGTTGATTATATGTTTTGATTGGCTGATCAAAGAATTGAGTATATAATTTTTTTGGGCGATCCACCGCATAAATGGTTCGTCTATTTATTTGTCCATTTCAGGTTCCTATTTTGAATTATGTAGGATAATTATTGAGTATCCACCCCGTTACAATTGGAATATTATCGAGTCATCCACCTCGTTATAGTTGGAATATTATCGAGCCATCTACCTCGTTACAGTTGGAATATTATCGAGCCATCCACCTCGTTACAGTTGGAATATTATCGAGTCATCCACCTTATTACAGTTGGAATATTATTCAATAACCCACGTCATTACAGTTGGAATATTATCGAGTAATCCAACTCATTACAGTTGGAATATTATCGAGTCACCCACCTCGTTACAGTTGGAATATGATCAAGCCATCCACCTTGTTACATTTGAAATATTATTGAGCCTTCCACCTCTTTAAACTTATCGAGCCATCCACCTCGTTACAGTTGGAATATTATCGAGTCATTCACCTCGTTACAGTTGGACTATTATCGAGCCATCCACTTTTTTACTGTTGGAATATTATGGAGCCATCAATTTCGTTACAGTTGGAATATTATTGAGGCATCCACCTTGTTACAGTTGGAATATTATCGAGCCATTCACCTCGTTATAGTTGGAATATTATCGAGCCATCCACCTAGTAACAGTTGGAATAATATCGAGCAATACGCCTCGATACAGTTGGAATATTATCGAGTCATCCACCTCGTTACAGTTGGAATATTATCGAGTCATCCAACTCGTTAAAGTTGGAATATTATCGAGTCATCCACCTCGTTACAGTTTGAATATTATAGTGCTATCCAGCTTGTTACAATTGGAACATTATCGAGTCATCCACCTCGTTACATTTGAAATATTATTGAGCCATCCAACTCGTTACAGTTGGAAAATTATAGATCCATCCACCTCAAAACAATTGGAATATTATCGAGTTATCTACATAGTTACAATAGAAATATTACCGAGCCATCCAGCTCGTCATAGTTCGAATATTATCGAGTCATCCTCCTCGTTACAGTTGGACTATTATCGAGCCAACCACCTCGTTATAGTTGGAATATTATCGAGTCATCTATCTCATTACAGTTGGAATATTATCGAGTCACCCACCTCGTAACAGTTGGAATATTATCGAGTTATCCACCTCATTACCGTTGGAAAATTATTGAGTCATCCACCTCGTTACTGTTGAAATATTATCAAGCCATCCACCTTGTTACATTTGAAATATTATTGAGTCATCCACCTCGTTAAACTTATCGAGCCATCCACCTCGTTAAAGTTAGAATATTATCGAGTCATTCACCTCGTTACAGTTGGACTATTATCGAGCCATTCACTTAGTTACTGTTGGAATATTATGGAGCCATCAATTTCGTTACAGTTGAAATATTATTGAGGCATCCACCTTGTTACATTTGGAATATTATCGAGTCATTCACCTCTTTACAGTTGGAATATTATCGAGCCATCCACCTAGTAACAGTTGGAATATTATCGAGCAATATGCCTCGTTACAGTTGGATTATTATCGAGTCATTCACCTCGTTACAGTTGAAATATAATCGAGTTATCCACCTCGTTACAGTGAGAATATTATCGAGCCATCCAGCTCGTTACAGTTGGAATATTATCGAGTCACCCACCTCGTTACAGTTGGAATATTATCGAGTCATCCACCTCATTACAGTTGGAATATTATCGAGTCATCCACCTCGTTACTGTTGGAATATTATCAAGTTATCCACCTTGTTACATTTGAAATATTATTGAGCCATCCACCTCGTTAAACTTATAGATCCATCCACCTCGTTACAGTTGGAAGTCATTCACCTCGTAACAATTGGACTATTATAGATCCATCCACTTTGTTACTGTTGAAATATTTTGGAGCCATCAATTTCGTTATCGTTGGAATATTATCGAGGCATCCACCTTGTTACAGTTGGAGTATTATCGAGTCATTCACCTCGTTACAGTTGGAATATTATCGAGTAATCCACCTAGTAACAGTTGGAATATTATCGAGCAATATGCCTCGTTACTGTTGGAATATTATTGAGTCATCCACCTCGTTACAGTTGGAATATAGTCAAGTCATCTATCTCGTTACAGTTGGAATATTATCGAGTCATCCACCTCGTTACAGTTGGAATATTATCGAGCCATCCAGCTCGTTACAATTAGAATATTATCGAGTCATCCACCTCGTTACAGTTCAAATATTATTGAGCCATCCACATTGTTACAGTTGGAATATTATATAG